>NC_046677.1:14012882-14317441 GCF_003369915.1 Drosophila miranda | reverse complement strand
CTGGCCGGTCGCAGCAGCAAGCAGGACCCCACCAAAGATCGCTCTGTGCGCTGGACCTGCGTGCCAGAGGAGCTAGACTACTGCTACTATCTGCCGATCTTCGTAGACGGGCTGGCGGACATGAACAGCGACACGCGGCTGCTGGCCATCAACGGAGCCATCGACCTGATCATTCGGTCGCCCAAGAAAGTGCTGCCCGTGCTGCCAAAACTGATTCTGCCGCTGAAACGGGCCTTCCAGACCCGCGACAAGCGCATCATCATCTCCGCCCTTCAGGTGGTCCAGCTAATGGTGCGACTGGGTAAGATCTGCTGGTGAAGCAATTAAAAGAGATCTATAGCCCTTTTTGGTCCTTGGTCCTTGCTCCTTGCTCCCTAGGTCCCTGTGTTGGAGAGGCCTTGGTGCCGTTCTATCGCCAGCTGCTGGCCGTGTGCAACATTTACAAGAACATCAACGTGAATCTGGGCGAGGGCATCGACCCGGACCGCAGCAAGCGCATTGGCGATGTCATCGAGGACACCCTGAAGCTGCTCGAGTACTGCGGCGGTCCGAACGCCTTCATCAACATCAAGTACATGGTGCCGACCTACGAGAGCAGCGTCTTTCCCCGCTGCGAGATGCCGGCGCCATCGTAATCAATTCGACATCTCGATCTAATCAAGTTTTGGTTTCGATTTTAGTTTATTAAGTTTCGTTTTTCGGCAGGGAATTACTAAAACAAATTTCAACGAAATTGTTAATTTTCTGAATTTTAAAATCAGAGTACATTAAATCAATAGTTACATGCATTCAATAAGCTGAATCGATGAGCTGAGACGGGGCTGGGACTAGTCCCAGACTTTCCCGGAAACCCTGTTCTGTAGACTCATTTCCATAAGATCTGTCAGGTCTTTCGGGATACATAGATCTCGTCTGGGACCGGACTCCTTGCCTGAGAGAGTATTCGTGTTCCGGTTCACTTACCCCGAACTTGTTTCCGCCCCTCCTCCAGGAAAGCCGCCATCTGTTAGATAGTCAAGTGATAAATGCCTAATTAATTTTTAATTTTCAGAAAACAAAGGGCAGACGCTGCAATGGATTCCAGTAGGAGTGCGAGTACATGCTTATTTTTTGTAGCCAATTGAAGGAACGTGCCATAAATAAAAAGCTCATTACCATAAATCATAAAGTGGAAATTTTTCAATGCACTGCGGCACTTTTAATGGAATATCCATGTAAAGAGTGTTGACTGTCTGGCAGATACATTTGTCTAACGGGAGGGTGTTCTGGCCTCCCTCTGCCAGCGTTCGAGCCTGCCTGCATGTCTGTGTCTGTGTCTGCCACCGTGTCTGCCTTCCGTTATCCTGTGCCCTGGTCCCCAGAACCTTATCTCTGGCCAAAATCAAGCAATGGGCCACACACTTTTGACTTTTGAGTACTCTCCCACTCTCCACCATCTGAAAATCGAAGGATGGGCACACTCCAAATTTAATTTACCTAAATTGCTTGGGGTGGATGTGGTTTAGGCATGGCTATTGCTATTGCTGTTGCTCCTCCGACTCCCATCTCGCAGCTCCTGGCTATTGCCATTTGGAAATTGCTCATTGCGCTTTTCAGCGTAATTAAGGACGACCCTCCATAATTTTTGAAAAACAAATCTTGTTATCAACGCGCACCAACACGAAACAGTTGTCCGGAGTCCGGAGTCCGTTCTCTGTTCTGCTCCTTGCGGATAGTGGGATGGATGGTCACTCCGCCTATGGTCTGGTCCGAGATGGCTGATGGCATGGTCTGGGCTGCGACCTCTCCCTGGGCCCCCCGTCCAGACTGGTTGTTCGGCTGCTTGGTTGCTGGGTGGGTCGGTGGGTAGATTGTGGTGCGTAGATAAAAACCTGCCAAGTGTTGCAACTCAATTTGCCCCACACCCGGGCGAAACCAGCCACCCCTCTGGGCTGCTGGCTTCGCGTCGTGTCGCGCCGCGTAGCGTCGTTCCAGCACACAAGTTCTTAATTCACTTTTTGGTAGCGTGTTTTTCCCCGCTGCCGATTCTATTTCGTTTTTTTTTAATCTCCTGTTGACGGTAAATCAAACAGTCCCCCTGGGTGCAGCGTCACTTGACGACCCTCCTGTTTGCTAAATTGCATTTGCTTGCTGCGAATTTTCCATTTTATTGTTTGGCCGTGGATCGGCTTCAGCTTCAGCTTCAAAATGCTGGTAAAACGTTTTGACATTTTATACGCACTTCTCGAGGAGCGGTTTTTATTGCTTCGAGACCCCAGACACACTGACAGTAGTCGCCATAATGGAAGGGCACGACCGGGGATGGGAATGGGAATGGGAATGGGGATGGGGACGGGGATGGTCTGGGAAAGGGGTTCGCTGCAGGGCGCCCAAACTTTGATTTAGATGGTAAATCCTTTCAAACGATTGCTTTCGAAATGGGTATATAATAAGATTCGAGGCCCAGTTTTCCAAAATTGAATACTTTGGAGTTCCAGAGCCAAAGTGGTTGAGATATATAACAGGTAGCATCCGAATCAGGGTTCTAGCTGTATGTGAGTTATGTAGTACTCAACAATTGAAGAGACCTGAAGCTGCAGATGGGCTGGATACAGGAATCCATTAAGTGACTACGTCAAATAAGTTTGAGACCGTTCCAGATTTGGGTGATTTTATACCTGTTAAGAAATCGAAGTAGACCCCGCTCTCTCGCACCATATCCAAATATGATATCAATTTTTGTGCTGCTGCCATAAAGCACTCTAGCCTTACTCTCCTGATGCTCGTCAATTCGCCCACACTTTAGTTACATCGATGCCCAGGAGGGCTTTTCCTTCGCACACACGCACACAGCTCAAACACATCCACATCCATAGAGAGCAGTCATATGCAGGACTCCCCCATTAAGTCGTGCCCATAGCCCATGACAGAGTCTGTGTACTCGTGGCAGTGTGTCCGTGCGCTGTGGCCAGTGGGTTGGAAATTGCTTTAATATACCGGAAATTGCAGGAGAGTTGCATAAATTGACACGAAACGCCTGCGGGCACAATTCGGGCCATCCAATGTAATGAGCATTTCAGACATCAGCGCAGAAAACGAAAGTATTGCCCACTCCACCTCGAGGTCTTATCGATTGGGGACTGCGGACTGGGGGCCGCCCCAAATTTCCATCAATCGATGCCGCGACTCGAGTAAATATGCAGAACAAAGAAGGCCCAACGATGGTCTTCTATATAAATCAGAAAATTACCTGATTGGAACATCACTCGATCCACACACTAAGAGATGAAACTATTTGCTTCGGCTTTGGGGCTCCTTCTCAGCCTGGCTGCTATGGGCTTATCTCGCGTCGAGGGCTTCAACTGCACGCTGCCATTGACCAGAGTAGGGGAGAAGCATTACTTTGTGGAGAGCAGGGATAAGGTGAGTACCCGTTACATAGGCGTCTTTCCTGGAATCTCCTAACCCTTCCCTTCCTCTCCAGCTCACCTGGTACGATGCCAACGAGCGCTGCATTCGGTCGGGCCTCCAGCTGGCCACCGTCGACTCCGAGTACAAGTTCACTGAGCTGACCGACTTCTTGACGAGCATGGGCTATCGCGCCGACTGGATCTGGATTGGGGGCTTTGGCCGGCAGGGCAGCTGGCTGCAGTTTGGTCCTGCCCGGCCCCTGCCCTATGCCAAATGGTACATCAGCCAGCCGGACAACCTGAACAGCGAGAACTGCATGAACCTATATCGCATCGGGGAGCACTGGTTCATGAACGATTACTCCTGCCGTGTCAAGCTCTCGTACATCTGTGAACTTGACTCGACAAGAGTGTATATCAACTAATTTGAATATACATACATATATATTCGAGCTAAAAAAGTACAACTAGTACGATCTATTTTCATGATGCATTGCTGATGGTCTTTATCGGTATCTGACATATCGAAGAGAATACACACTAAATCGTGAAGAAAGAAAAACAAAAACCATGAATTTAGCTCAATGCTTTAATTTTACGAAGAATTATTCCAATTTGTTGTTTTGGTTTGAGTCGCGAAGCTTCGAAGCTGATATCGATAGGTTCAGAACCGATTATATTTACAACGGCGCGATAGTAAGGAATGTGTCGTAAGCATTCACCAGCACTCAAAACACGATTCATGATACATTCTGCTGGAAAGGCATTGAGCTCATGGTCTCATTCGGTATACTAACCGACGAAATTGCTATAAGCAATATTGGAGTACGTATGGGGCCGCTTTCAGCGATCAGAAGCATAATCCTTTGTTTTCCAAACCTAATCCTACAAATAAAAACTCAGGCTAGGAAAAATAAACGAGAGTGATTAAAGTAATTTTAATTTATTGCAAACAAATTTATTGGAAACTAAGGATAATTAACGTTGTGGACATGTATGAACAGTGTACACATGTATCTATGTACATACTTGATATGTTACGATTAATCATTTCAAAGATAGTCCTACACTGCCAACTCGTTGTCCTCTGTCTTCTTGGGAACACCCTCGCATAGATATGAGTATTCTTTGAAGCAACTCAGGTCATTCATGAACCAATTACCACTGTTGGCCTTGATGCCCAGACAGTTTTCCGCACTGTACAAGTCATTGGGTTCGGCGGATGCCCACTTGAAGTACGTCTGGATCTTGGAGTTCGCCAGCGAGATCCAGGCTCCGGACTTGATGCCAAAGCCAGAGAACCACACCGCTTCGTCTGGACCGAAACCCAATTGATTGAGGTATTTCGATATGGCATTGAGCTCCTCTTCGCTGTCGATGGTGGCCAACTGTGTTCCCAGGGCCATGCAACTTCTGGCCGCATCCCACCAGTTGAACTGAAATTGGAGGCTATCATTGCAGTGGTTATACCATCTGGAGCACGGAGTATGGTAGTACCTTGCCGCGTTCTATTTTATAGGCGCTGTCTCCCAACGAGACATAGTCTACCGAGCACTTGAGATCCTGAGCTAGGACGAACTTGAGAGCTAGCTGCAGGACGAGTAGCTGAAGAAAGCCCTTCATGGTGACTGAGTACTGATTATCGTCTGTCCATCTGCAGCAATGCAGGCGAATTTATATGCATGGTCTTATCAGCTAATGGGTGATTAGGAAATTCTCTAGGTTCGGGCTTAGTTTGCTTTCGTCGTTCCAGTTCCCCCATTCCGGGAGGTCGGGGTCGGGCCTAAGTACACTGACAGTGCACTGTCTGTGATCGGTGTTGTTTGAGCAGACATAAAGAGGCCATTCCATCCATTTGCAATCCCTGTTTAGCCGGTCACGACCAGACATAAAGAGTGCAGGGCGCAGCTGGTCGCATTTTCACGAATCACGTGCGCGCTGCGTTCCGTGGAAGCTGCCCGGAAGCAAATCGAAATTATCACCAATTTGCAGTCATCGAAATCCAATTACGGGGCAGGGCGTGTTGGTGTGGGAGTGGGATTGGAATTGGAAGTGGACTGGGGCGAGTGTAACCTCGGATTCCACGTCGGACAATGAGTGTAAGTGCCGACCTCCACTATCCATGCACGCCATATGCTGGCAACGAGATACACAAAAGTGCAGCGCAACAGCGGCGGGACCTGGACCTGGACCTGTCCCCCGGATCGGGAGCAATAATCGGATTAGGTTGGCGGCTGCTGCAGGGGAAAAAAATACATAATTTGCGAGAATTGTCACACGACACGGTCCGGGACCCATGCAGCACTGGACGACTTATTTGCAATTTGCGAAATGGAATCGAAACGAGACTCCGGCCAGCGGCAGGGGCAGGGCAGGGCAGGGCAGGTTCAACAGGACACTAAATCATGCGTGTCAAGTCGAGGAGTTCTTGTCTCTATCAAACTCATCATAATCGCTCCTGCGTACGCATCATTATCGACTGCATTCTCGTCCCTATGGGGGTTGAGTCGACTACCCTTGTGTCGGGTTCCTCTGTTGTCGTTTAGTTCCGGCATGCGACAGATGCAACAGACGTGCAGACGGTCCGGGTCTGGGCCTGGGTCTGGGTCTGAATCCTGGGGTTTGGGGTCTGTGGCACGACCGCAAGCGGCTCTCAATAGAACATCCCGGCGGTGGAATCCTATCCGCTCCACCCCTGGTAGCTGTCACTGCTCATTGTCAGCTAAGTGCCGGGGTGTGGAAGGCGCAGGGGTGACGGCGGATGGTCACCAAGCCGCAGCGGCAGGAGTGGGAGGGGCAGCCCTCGAAACGAGGTTGTCGGCTGCGGCAGAGAACATTTTCATTTTCAAGGACCTTAAACCAACTTTTTTGCACTCCAGCAACCTGCCAGCTCTTTGGGGAAGGTGACCATGGGAGAAACATTGCATGCACAGTGGGACATCGCATGGAGAAACTGGCACTAGAAATTGAAAGATTAGCAAAAGCACAGAAGTTGTTCTGAAATTAATTTAAATAACCCCATGCACTTCTACAGCAAAAGCACAGAACCGAAGCAATCAGGATGTCAGTATGACAGGCATTCTTAAATTATTTCGAGAGACTAGAATCCAAACAGACTCGAATGGGCATACCGTACTATTGCTCTCATTATCCACATCGAAGTTTTGAAGATGCAAGGTAGCCTCCTGCCGTTTCGGATCTCCACCAATACGAAAATCCTGATCTCATTTACCGCCGGCATGGGCGCGTTAGGGGTAGTCTCGCACTTTCTGCTTCGCCGCAGGAAGTACCCGTGCAAAGCTGCTCGTCCTGTAGACGTCCACAAACTTGGCATCATGGGAATGCATGCTCTGGGTACGGCAACCAGTTGCTGGGAGGATGCAGCAAATGTCCACAACTCGTCAGGACGCCATGCCCAGTGCTCGGAGTTTTACCACGAGATTCAGAACCTTCTGGAGATGGCTTACTCGCTGCAGGAGCAGAGTAGGCTGCTCTTTTGCGCCGAGGACAGCGCATCAGACATGGACGAATAGTTATGCAAATTCGAATTAATCGTACTCTTTAAACAGCCGTATATTTTGGAACTTAATAATAACTTTTTTTCGTTTTGATACTCGTACCAAATTAGCTGTAGCTTTAATTCCATTCAATATCGATATGATACGTACCACTGTAAGTATACACAGGGGCCAAATAGGGTAAATATCTTGACAATTGTTCCTAACTCAGCCATATGATTACTCACCCTATTTTAAGCCTTCAGTGGATCTTCAGAAACAATAGAGGCTATTAAAGAGCGAAATTCGATCCTGATTGAATCCAGGATTTATTATTTTCAGACAGAATACAATATGTGTCTGTGCAGGGGTAATGGGGTCTCGGAGATACTCGTTCTGTGGATAAAACGGACTTACAGATAGTACGAGTATTTAAACAAGAGATTGAGGGGTTCTCCAGTACAGTTTTGCATATTTGCATTTTTAGAGCAGTTCAAGTTGGCTTGTGCCCACTGTGCCTGCCACCCCCGTCACACGTTCCCGACCGCGACACAACAAAGGAGACGATAAGACGACAGACGCAGCCGACGCTCTTCGGCTTCCGCTGCGCTGCACGGATGATTTCCACTTGGGCAAGGGAGGGTGCCAGCCCGCTGGTTGGCAGCCGACAACAATAAAAGGAAATTCAATGAGTTTTGTGATAATTTCGCACTACACGAGAAACGATAAACCCGAGCACACGAATCCAAAGAGCAGGCAGACAGAGAGGGGGAGAGAAAAATCCGTAAACGAGCAAATAATAAAAAGTTTATATATAGAAATAATAATAATAATAACACGTATAGAGCGCGATATAGAAATACACGAGTGTGAATAGGCAATGAGGAGGGGGCGGACTCGGATGCGGAAGCGGATTCGGATTCGGATCGCGGTGAGGTGAGGTCGCTGGGATCGGCCGGGGAGGGTTGTTCCGCCGAGGTGTCGGATGGCCCTTGGTGGGTGATTCGGTTGGTGGGTTGTTGGGTTTCTGGGGTTCGAGTGGTTGCAAATCAAACGGCAACAATGCAATCAAAAAAAAAATAGAAAAGAAAAACTCCATCCCATCGTGGGTGCAAATTTAGTTATTGTCTAGAGGTCCTTCTGGGCCTCTGGGAATGCCTTGGCCATAATTTAATTCGCCGGCCCATTATTTCATTAGTTCAGGGATGCCCCTGGAAAATTGCGCAATTTATTCTGGGAGAGCGGATAGAGGGCATAGGAGATGGGGGAGGGGGATGGTTATGGGATAGGCATATTGTAGAAACTGTAAATGGCAGCTAGACGCATAAATTTGTAAATTTCGATTTTGATTTTGGCATTTTAATTGTTGGCAGTGCAAAGCTAACAAGGCCAACAAACGCCGACCGGCGACTGTCTGGTTTAGGTCCTGGCACCATTGTCTTTTGCTGGTCGAACATGTTGTATCTTTGTATCTGCATCTGCTGGATACTGCTACGAGTAGGTGTTGCTCTCGGTGCGGCTCTCAATAGCCATTCAGACTACTGTCTGCTATTAAAATAAATATATGTATATTTGTGTAATTATTATTTATGGGACTAACAAATTTAAATGGCAAGTAATTCCCCAAACCTTTGTTGCATTTGCTCAAACCATACTTTGTGCTATAAGGGGAGCACTGTCCCTCTCCTCCCCGAAATTCAAGCAAGTTTTTCTGGTCTTGAAGTACCCATGGAATTATGCAAGCCACTCGCTGGAAACGCACTTGAACTTCTCTGGTATCTGGTATCTGGTCGCTGGTCTCTGGTCTCTGGTCCGCCGAGTGCAGCACAAATGCATAGAGACAATGAAAATTAAGTTGATGTAAGCAGAGGCAGAACTTTATGCAAAACACTGCCAACGAACACACAGAACAAGAAGCTGTCAGTCAGAGCCAGGTCGAGAGCAGATATCAAAGCACATTCAGAACCGATTCAGAGGGGGTGGCAGAGGCAGTGGCAGTGGCAGGACTACAGTCCAGCCAAGCCGAGAGTCCACAAAAAGTATATTACAAAAGTTGACAAAGAAATCCATCTGTTTAATGGGCTTCTATCCGCCGCCTCCCACGTGTCCACATACTATATGCTGTGCTGAGCGCCTGTCTAATCCCTAAGATTACAAAAGGTCTCCCATAGAGACCCCACTATTACGCTTGATAAATTCGAGATTAAAGTGCACTTGCAGCCGAACCGCACCGTACTGAACGGAAATGAGACCAGGAGCACCGCACCCACAGTAAGAGCCAGGCCCAAAGGGCATACAATTTATGGTCATACATTTGGCAGGATTTCTTTCGCTCCTTCTATGGGAGGAGTAGAGCCGGGAGGCCTTTTAATTATCACACGTAATGACAGCACCAAATGCAATTGCTAATTAATTGCTCTGGACCTGGACCACTCCTGTTCTTGGGAGGATGATCCCCTGAATGGGGGGATGAATTTATGGCCTATACATTTGCTTTGCCTGACATTATTATTCCAACATGTGCGGTTATGGGGGGTTGGACTGGCTTGGCCTGGCTTGTCGTGGCTTGTCCTGGCTTGGGCTGGGTGCAGATCTAGATACTTCTAATGCAATTTCCTTTCTTGAGAAAGTGGTTGATTCGGGGGCGTTGTTTGACAAATGGGAAAATGCTTCATTAGGCTTGAGGAAACTGTCGAATTACTTTGGCGAGGGTAGGATTGTACAATGCAACCCAAGATGCGGATAGGAAAGAACAAAATTTAACCAGATAAACCTTCAGATACAACGCAATTTAGACTCGGACTCAACTTGAACTTGAGACGAGCCGAACTTCATATTCGCTTTGGAGGCTGCCGCCGCATCTGTGGCTAATGATGATAATCGTTTTGCGCTGTCAAAATTGCCACAGAATATAATGACGATATCCATAGATAAACGCACGTCCCATGATTAACGATGAGAGCATTATGAAAAACCCAAAGCACAGAAGCGAAATAAAACTAAGCTCAGAACAAAAAGGTTCACCCGATACACAATGGAATGGAATCTTTAAGATACAACGGAAACTACATCAAAACAATCTCAAAAGATGCTAGCCAACCGATTAGAGACAATTACTGGACGGAGGGGCGGGGGCTACAGTCTCCTCCCGCCTTACACCCACACCTACACCTGCACCCCTGCACCCCTGCCGTAGCCCCAGCCTCCAGTGCAACAGCAACAACTCACTTAGAGACCTGCGACCAAGATCAAGTCAAGATCTTATCTGCAAAGCTCAAACAGCAGAAGCAGAGGCAGAAACAGCAAACAGCAAACAGCAAAAGTCCACTGAAATGGAAACACTTAGAATTGGAAGCAAAGGCAACTTTTTTCTACTCCCCAGCTTTGCCAGTTAATTTTAATGAATCTCTGTAGGTATTCGGACTCGGTTTTGTTTTGTTTTGTTTCGTCTCGTCTCGAGTCTGGTCGTTTTGCTTAGTTGCTTGTCGACGGCTTTCAAGTGTGCACACGGAACGCGCTCAAAGTTCAAGTGTCTATTACGAAACTCCTTAGAAAAACCCCTAATAAAAATACCCCGTGCGCCAGCACTTATTTCGGTTCTCTGCTCCAAGGCGAGATGCTGCCAATACCAAGATCTTTCACCGCCTTCCTCTTGCTGTGGTTCTGCAGCGTTCTGTTAACTCATCGCGGTGTCCAAGGTTGCTACGAGTAATTGGTAGTTAATAATCAATCAAACGACAGGTGGCAGGCAGATCCCTCTGAATCATCTGATCACTTTTAGGGCAGCAGTTACGTGTCTCTTTAAATTGGGGGTAATTCCAGTCGTGGGGGAACTACGACACTGCGAATCCAAAAGATTATTGCTAACAGATGAGTGATTAGACATCGATATCGTATAGGAAAAAAGTCACAAAATCTGGAGCCGAACCCAAAGAACCTCCAGGCTTCTAAAAGGATATTTTAATAGATGCATCCAAAACTATTTCGTCTAATGGGTAACCTATACTTTGTGATGGCGAATGCTGTATTATTTTTAGGCCAAACATATCTAGGTGTTTAATATACCGTACAATTCATGTAAATTATACACGAAAGTATTATTTATGGAGTCAGTAAGCTGCTAGTAAACGATACCGTAAAAGACACTGTTCCTGTAATTTAACTGAGCGAAACTTTAAATTAAAACATAATTGATGTCCCTTCAGTCGTCAGTTTAGAAAGAGGCTGGGAAAGCCGTAAAATATTAAATTCAAGAGCCCAGGGGTTGGCCTCTGGATAGAGGTCACTCCCCGTCGCTAATCCGATTTTGATTAGGACAAATCCAATAATTATAATTCCGCCTGCGTATACGAGTATTCGAGTGTAGTGGCAAATCGAGGCAGTCGACTCGGCTCTGCTCAGCCAGCCGGATTGCTTACGAGCGATGCATCCATAAATAAGTCAGCGTGTGCTAATTGCACCACTTACGAGTATATGCCACGGACGACCGGGCGGTGGCTGTGGCGGTGGCGGACACGCTCCAATTCACCTGATTAAAGTAGAAGCTGAGGATTGCCAGGGACGGGAGATGGTTGCAAGTGTTTGCATAACTTTAATTAAATTTCTGCTAAATCTAATTTCTATGCTAAACCGAAAACAAACAACGACGACGACGTGGCGTGCAACCAGGTCAGGCGAATAAAGTGTCATCCAAGTTGGATTTCGATGAGAGCGATGGCAACTCCAACAGCAACAACAACCAGACGGGGATGCAACCCGGAATGCAGGGACAGGGTGGAAACGGGAGTGGCAGCTATGACCAGGGCACTGGTCGTGGCTTTGCAGAAGGAGACAGGGGAAATGCCAATGAAAGAGGAGGCGGCGGCGGCGGCGGAAACAGCAGCAATCGCCCCAAGATACACGGCGTGCGGGTAACCGTCGATACGGGCGATGGACAGCAGCAAACGAAAGGTAATTAGATTGGCCCACACCCACACCCACACCCGCACCAAAGCATAAGCTTGAAATGCAAAAAAAGAACATGCTGAAAGTAAAAATTGCAATCCCAAAAAATCTAAAGAGTCCAAAGAGAGCGTGGAAATTACGGACCTCGGCAAGCACAAGAAGCGGGTGGGCATCCACACGGACATCACGTTCGAGATAACCTCCGAGGGGGAGGGCAACGAAACCAGTTCGGCCCAGAGCCATGGGGAGAAGGGTGAGTGAGAAAGTGAGAGTCCTCAGTCACTTTCGCCCTCGTCTAACCCATTTCTCACCTTCGACTTTCAGAGGACGCCAGTGTGCCCATCTACAAGGGCCGCGGGGGCAGCGACTCAAAGCACAAGACCCAAAGCCCTACGATCCAAAGTCGCAGTGGAACCCGAACTACTCCAGCGAGCACCGCGGCTATGAGGGAGGAAGTCGAGGCGGGTACTACCCGCAGTACTATCCTCAGCATGAATATACCAGTCGAGGATCTGACTCAGGGAGTATTCATCGCACAGGAGAGACCTGGACGCACTACGTCCCTGTCTGGACCACAGAACGCGCCCCCCAGGAGCAGAGCCAGATCTACCGCAGACCCAGCTGGAAGCCCTGCTACTGCATGTCCTCCACCGATTACCGGCGACGGCGGGACAGCAAGGCCAGTCGGGAAATAGGAATAGGAATAGGAAATGGAGCCAAGAGAGTGATCAACAGTGGGGTGGTCCAGGTGGTCGATGGCAAGCTGGAAAGGCCCTTCTCTTGATAAAGCATTCTGTCACTTTATTCTCTTTTCACCTTTTCCCAGAATAAAAACGCACACTTTTATGTTTATTTATTTGGCGAGTTATATGAGTAATACGCTCTTAGCGTTTCTGGTATCGAAACTATTAGGTATTTCACTTTTCTGCATCTACATATATTACGAGAGCTAGGATCGACGCTTCAAGCCAAGCAGCCGAAAATTTGGCATAAATTATTATCGAAAAATTAGGTTAGAGACTTGAATTTATGTACAGTTGATTGCATCGATCAACAGAATAGACTCAATGCATTTTTGTGAGTTCAGCTTTCAACGACATTTTTTTTTTGTGTTTGTTGGAGCAGTACAGTTTACAAAAGTGGACTGAGAGTGGACTGCAGATATTGTACAGCTATGATTTATTTTAATTCTGCTTTACCCTATGCCGAAAAATGAGAATTTTAGGCGATCATTAGAATAGACTCAGAGGCTGCGGTTTCAGTTACTGATAAGCTAAATATAATAGAGAATGATGGCTTTGAAGATGTTGAATCATTGAACCATGCCATCAAAAACGCCAGGAGCGAAATATCTCTGGACTATTTGAAGTCCCTGTATAATTCAATGCCAAATTGAATTTTCGAAGTCATTTCTAATGAAGGTGGCTACACCCATTATTAAACAGACTTTAAATATCATAAAAATACACTTCAACATTAAGATTCTGAAAAACTTTTTCTTTTATATAGATTAATTTTAAGCACTTGAGTCTATTCCATTGATCGATAAAAATGTCAACTTTTTTTAGGTTCAAAGACAAATCAAAATATTAAAAGAAACCTTTTTTATTAAAGAATAGAATCTTGAATATTAAAAAAAAAAATGATTTCCAAATTCATTCGTATCTTGATTTTTAAAATGAAATTTCCTATGGAATATACATTAAGTCTATTCTATTGATTGGCAGTGTATATAAGAACTGAGATAAATATCAGACCTATCCGACCGCGCCCACCACTACCGCCCATATAACGCGCTATACAGTATTATTGATATTATAATTTGATGAGTATTTATATAATTCTTCTATTAATGGTTATTTAAGACAATAGCCATTCGAAATGCATGTCCTTAAATGTTTGATATTTCAACAGAAACAAACCTTTTTTGTACAAACATTCTACATTCTTTAAATTTAAAACAATTACAAGCTTATAAACTCAAGCTAACGCTTTTTTAACACCAACTCATAGCAGTACGAACATCTGACTTTGAAGGGCTGCAAACATTTCAGGGCTGACTTAAAGTCAAAAATATAAAGGCAGTTTTCCTAGCCAGTGTATGCATTATGATAAGGAATCATTCAAAAGAGGGTTTGCGTTCATGCCATTCCTTGAATTTATGTCAGAATATGGGCCAACTAGACTGCACTAGAGAGATTTTATGAGACATAACGATAAATGTTATATCCTTCGCGGATGATATTGGATCCACTGGGATGTAACAGCCGACAATCGTCTATTTTTTGCTATAAATTGAAAATTGCCAATCATTTGCATAATTGACGACTAATATTACAAAGTCTTTTTTTTTGTTGAATTTATTTGTAAGGTGCACGAATATCTTGGGATAAGTGGTTTCTGGCCGTGCCAAGTGCACTGGTCTAAAAATCACCACTAAGCTCAGGTATCTTCTCTATATTTGCACGGCTCGGGTAAAAGCAACGGGACCGTCGAAAGTAGACACCGATAAGAACGACGCAACTAACACGCTCTCACATATGCATAAATATGTATGTGAAAAACAGATAAAAGCCAAAGCGCGATAATGCATAATGCACTCAACGATAAGCCGGCAGAGAAGAGCGCAACGACAGCGAAAGAACGTACGCCAAGCCTAGGCCGAGAGCGAAGTCCAGCGGGAGCAACAGAATCCCCGAAGAGCGGGCAGAACCCTACGGAGCAGCTCTAGAACAGCCGCCAGAGTGAGAGAGAAGACAATCAGAGGCTGGCTGTGGGCTTCGAGAAGTGCAAACGCTTGGAATCATTTCGAAAGCTACCGTCCCCCGAATCGGGAGTAAAATATTTCAAGCCGGGCCGTGCAAAGTTGATTATGGATTATTGTTGGGGGCATGTCGTTCCTTACCTCTTAAGCGAGATCATTGGAATACATATGTATGTATGTATGTATGTGCACGCAAAATGGGGATCTCGGGAAACTCTGTGCTATCCTCTCTCCTCTGAGTTTTTACTAACTCTGATACAAAATCGATTTGTTTCTTTTAAAAAATTTTAATAATGGTATTTTCTGTTGTTTGCTGTCTCAAAAACCTACAAGAAGGAGATCACCCATGATCAGCCGAGTGTCACCTGCTGGCTCTACGATTGCGTAGTGCTAGCAAAATGCACTGTGTTTTCGAGCCTCGTGGGTTATGATTCCTGACCCCACATCTAATCTTTTATACAAAGCAAAGGTGGAGGAGTTTAACTTTTCTTATGCCAGGGAGATAGCTTCCTTTAAGATAAGCGTCTTCCCAACTCAATTCGATACCATTTGCTCTGCCAAATTTTAACGGGAGCATTTTGTTGTGAATGAGTTTAAGGCTAAGAAGAAGAATAGGCACCCCATAACTCTTCCTTCCCGGTCTACTTCCAACCGTAGAAAGAACTTCTCTTGTAGTGACCTATCAGAATGTTAAAGGTTTTCGCAGGAAACTCAGCACTCTATTTCGGGATAGTGTCTGTTAGTTGTATGTTCGTTATTGGTGTTTCTAACTTGCTAGGTGATGTTTGGTATTCGGTAAATGAGTCTAATAACCTTGTGCCCATGTCACGGCATGACTTTAGGCAGGAAACGCTTTTCTCATGACGCTTAACAGTTTTACAGCTTCGTTAACAGTAAGCATAAACGTCCGCACACCCATCCTCGCTATCATTTATTAATTCGTTGGCAATTAATGATCAGGCAATCGCCGATATTTTTGCCCAATTTTTCAAAGCCACCTATTCTCAGGGAACCTACTCTGGTCAGCCGTACCCATACGTAGCCAGCCGTACTAATCTTCGACTAGTTAAGCGGTGTTTTCAGCAGGTCCAGACGGAGTTCCTGGCTATGTATGTTACTTAGGTACTGCGCTGAAACCCTTGGTTAAACTATTCATTCTATCCATTGATTCTGTATGCTTACCCCGATCTGGAACGAATAGTTTACATTTCCTCTTCATAGAACAGGTAGAACTTGACGCACAGAATTAGAGGTATATCTAAGTTATCCGCTATTCATTAAATGTTTGAGAAAATTGTAACTCCGCACATCAACAAAACCTAGTGGTAACCAGACAGATAGGCCGATATTAACATGGTATTCTGATAGAGGTCATGGCGGTTACATAAATCCGGATCATTTATCGGAGGCGTCGTCAATTAAATATACATTGGGAATGCCAGAGGAGAAGTATTGTATATTGCAACAATCCTTAGTCCAGCATAACGACAACATTCTGCCTGGATATACCAAATATGAGATGCTAAGCAGGAGTCAACCTTCAAGACCTGGTAGTCTTCCAGAAAACCTGACGTCGATCAGCCACTGGGGCTACGATGGATCTTCTGCGCAAAGTGCATTTAAGAAAAGCATAGCCCATGCTTGGTGTGATTTTTGTGCACAATTTGGTCCAGGGCGACGTAGATAGCCCTGACTTGTTGAGCCGCATTAACTTCACGATTCCTGCTAAATCCACTAGAAACTATATATACCGTTGACCCTTCCGTTTTGTAGATCGAATTATTTCCTGCATGAGCCGTTTAGGATCTTATGCTCGGAATATAATAACCTCTACCGTATAATATCTACACATAATTCTCTCCACTTCTTAAATCACTAATATTAGCATACCTTGCTCGTAGTTCGAATTAGTAGTTATATTTTGAATGCATGCTTAGCTATTTTAGCAAGTTTCTAGATTTCCCGAATAATAGCCTAACAGCTATCTTTCCTGCATGTTACCACGCGCCATGCGGCAGCGCCCCTCGGACAGTTGGGCGGAAGGTGGGCTGCTTTGTTCCTGGGATCCGCGCGTAACAGCCTTGTGCTGGTGTCAGACGGGCCACTTTATGTTTATGTAAGTTGAATTATGTAAGTTTAAATGTGAGACATTTAATCATTTCGTTATACATTCGCTGATTCACAAAATCATTATTGCCTTAGAGTAAACTGCTTAGGAGTGGACACTGTAGGTGCTGACCTTGCCGTTGTCATCCACAGAGGCGGTGGCCGCGTTGTAGCCAAACTGCTTTCCATTGATGTTGTAGTTCTCGCTCTCGCCAGTGGCCAGGTCCTTGTAGTTCTTCACGTGGCCGGTCGAGTCGAACTGTGGAGACAGAACCGCGTTGATTATAAATGTGCTCAAATCTTCTGTCGAGCACTACTCACCTCAGACTGGGAGGACCATTTGGACTGCTTCTCCCATTGCTTGGTCTGGTAGCCACCGGAGCCGGCACCACTAGCCCCAAAGTTACCGGCACCCGAATCCTGCTGCTGCTGTTGGCCGCTGGCAAGACCGCCGGAGACACCGAAGTTGCTCTGACCGCCAAGAAGGGAGCCCTGGCTGCCGCCCAACAGAGAACCGCTCAGTAGAGAGCCACTCAGGAGAGAACCGCTGTTTCCGGCATTCAAGGAGCTGGCGGCGTTCAAGGAGCTGGCAGAGTTCAAGGAGCTGGCAGAGTTGAAGCCAAAGCCCGAGTTGGAATTGAATGCGGTGTTGGAGCCGAAACCAGCGTTCGAGCCGTAGCCGCTGCCCGTCTGCGTCTGCGCGACTTGGTTGCCACTCGTCAGGCCGCTGTTGAAGCCGCCGGCCGTGGATAGTCCGGAACCAGTGCTCACCGAGCTGGATGCTGCCTGCTGTCTAGCGGTCTGGTGTACCTGGTTGAGTAGCTGCTGCAGCTGCGAGTTGCTGGCTTGCTGGACGTTGAGCCCTGCCGAATGGCCGAAGGAGCTGCCAAGGTTTGAACTGAAGGCTGCGTTGGAGCCAAAGTTGGAGCCATAGTTGGAGCCATAGGTTAGGCGGCTGGAGGGCTGCTGCTGCACAAGAACCTGGGGAGCCGATGCGGTGGTGGTGACCTTGCGCTGGTAGTAGTGCTGGGTGCTGGCTGGAGCCTGGACGATCTGCACTGGGGCCTGCTGCTCGACAATGCGCTCCACATGCTGGACATACTTCTCGGAGCCGCCGGAGGGGGCGGTGTAGAAAACCTGCCTGGGGGCCGAGACAATCTTCTCCTGGCGAATGTACTCGACGTTAGCGCCGCTCCTTACGGGGGCTGCCTGGACCGTATGGACAGTCTGTTGGGCTCCATTGACAAGCTGGGACTCGGAGTTCAAAGTGTTCGCGCCGCCAAAGTTGACCTCAGCGCCGGCATTCGAGTTGTCGGCAAACTCCACATTGCTGCCCACGTTGTGGGCGGACGAGGCTCCAAAGTTGGACGAGTGGCTGGTCTTGAAGGCGGCGTTGCTGGCGAACGAAGACCCAAACTGGGCCGCGTTCTGGGAGCCGAAGGAAGCAGCATTCTGGGCGCCGAAGGAAGCAGCGTTCTGAGAACCAAACCCGGCAGAATTGCTACCTGCAAAGTTGACACCAGATTCGAGACCAAAGTTAGAGCCAGCACCAAAAGTCTCGCTGGCACTTCCCTGGCCGGAGGCGCCTTCAGCGGCCTCTACGGCACCCACGGAATCGTAGGAGCTCTCCAGGTTACCCAGACTGCCGCCTGCTAAAGAGGCATCTCCACCGACGCCTGCTCCTAGTCCGGCCGAACCACTGGATGCATAGGCATTCTTGCGGGCGGTCGCGATGGCTTGGTTGTGGGCAGTGTAGTGGCTAAAGAGTTTGAGCAAAGGATATATTAGATAAGTCAAATTGGTGTACAATACATCTCCTGCCGAATGATTTCTATTTTGGAGTACCATGTTGCTTGCCAATGGGAAAATTGCAATTTTTTTCAAAAGGAAACAAAAGCGTATTTTTCATCAACATTGCTACACGGCACTTACCGACTATGGAAGTCGTCTCGTTTGAGTCGTCTACCCACACGTCATCGTTGTGGAATAAAAGAGAGATCGTAAGTCGAAGCTCAGCAGTAATTATCGCCAAACTTACCCTCCCTGGAAATCTGTAAAGATCGAGACAAAATACCGCATTAGTTGTTTTAGAAAACAAGACGTAAAAGCCTCTTATCGCCACGTGTTTCGAACACTCAAAATTACACAAGTCTGAAGGGTGTAGTGTAAATCCCCGTAGTTCATTGAGGGAAAATACGCGATGACAACACTTGGGATCCAACAGAGGCAAAGACGAAAAGCGTGCCCAAGGAAGAAAATGCACAACCACAGGATCAGAATATCACTTTTCCCAACACTCTCATGCCTTCAATATTCAAAGATCTCTACCTGCAGCAGCCACGCCCAGACAAAGCGCCAGTATAAGCAGCTTATTCATATTTGTAGAATTTGATTTTAGTGCGGAAAACGTTCGATGCTCGCGCTTGAAAGTGTACTAATGAATCGAGCGAGTGGAATCGCGCTTTAAAGCCGAGACGGCGAAGACACGGCGCGATCACTGATAAGCTCCATATACCAACTCAGACTTGAACCGATTGATTCTTGACCTAGAGAGGATGCCACTCTGGGCCGCGGCACTGATAATGTGTACTATATTCCTCAAAACGGAGCTCGCAATTGGTGCAGAAAGCTGAATGATGAAAGTTAATTGCGACATCACCTCCCTATATAGATGCTTTACTTTACATTTGTGCCGGTTGGTTTCGCAGAACCTTGGTCAGCCTCCTACATAGTATATAGTTGCCATGTATGATTGTGGAAATGAGCAGATCATTGATTGTCTACTCGTATATGCCTGTATGCTTGCAAGAGTATACATATGTGGAAGATGATTGCAATTAGCTTGAGCTTGAACTTAGAAAATTGAGAGTAAGGGGAAGAAACATATAAACAACCTTGAGTCCAGTTTGAGGAAGTACTAATTTCGTTCTCAGCGAAAGTTCTCTTGCGGCTTTAGTTATTGTTTTGTAAACAAACTTGGATACAGTTTTATAGCTTCCGGTAGGGGTTCGATGAGATAGCGATCAATTCAATCAGATTGGAAGATGCCGCCGCTACCCTGGAAAAATACTACTCCCGATCCCATAAGGTAGATATATTCTTGATCAGCACAAAAAGCCGGGCCGATATAGGCTGTTTCTTGTGCTTCTATGGAAACTACTCTCACAGTTAAATAGGCAAAAAGGGGTTTCTACACTTGTATGTTGGATATGTGCTCACACATAATCATGGGTCCCATTTCGACTAAGCATCATCGCTAGGATCTTATAGATAGCGCAATAAATAGATATATAGTGGAGGTGGACCTCAATAAATATGCAACGGGCATTGGAATGCATCCGAAACCCATTGCACACCTCAGTTAACAATTTCAACCATCAAAAATGTATACAAACAGCACATTTAAACAAAGAAAAATCAGTAATCATCGAATACTTATTCTCATTCGTACTCTAATACATATGTAGCTCGTCAAAAGGTGGTGAGAGCTCCCGTAGGCCGCAAGGAAGCCACCGTGGACTAATATCTTAGTGATGAATACACAATGCACAAATTTGTTTCTTGCTGTTTAGCCACTTTATATGGTTTAATAAGCCCCCTTGGTATTAGATCATTTCCTGTCACCCCTGATAAGGCCCACCAATCCAAAGAAACGGACACAAAAAATCAAGTGAGAGTTTTAGTTGGTCTTTCCGACTGAATGATACCTGTTCATCACACTTGCGTATACTCTTCTGAATTTTATGGCAAAGTTTATTATTAACTTCAACATAAAAGGCTTGTCTACGCATGTACAGATCCCGCTGGACTTACAAGAGCAAGGAGCGGTTCCAAATGCTCTTGCTTATCGCATAAAGCGAAGCAATCACCATACGAGCATACTAAACGAGAACCACTTTGAATATAATCAGAAGAACGAAACCATCTAGTTTATATATAGAAACAAATACGACAACTCGAGTAGGTGTAAAGCATAGTACACAAGACTCTTTCCAGCCGCTGAGTCAAAATCAAGGTCATCTCAAAATTTGCATTTGATTGAATTTTGAATTTGTATGTGAATGTGTTACGTATGGGTGTGCCATGCCTATAGAAAGAGAGGGAGCAACTTTCTAATAAAAGAAAGCTCCATATTGAAAAGCCCACAGATAAGAAAGTCCGCGAATATAATCGTATTTATAATAAAATACACATAATATATATTTTCTGTCATACAAATAAAACGGCCATTGGTTAGCTTTTGTTAGACTGGATTCGAGGCTAGCCCAGGCCCAGCTGCCGTCTTCCAGCTTCCAATAGGAGTCGGGAGGACTCTCGACTCTCGAATCCCTCTAAGAGTGCGTTGAGTACGAGGTGACTTTGCCATTGTCGTTGACAGTGGTCTGGGCGCCACGACGGCTGGTGCCATCGCCATTGCTGTGGCTGTAGGAGGAGACGGAGACACCTTTGTAGCCGCCACCTGAGGACGAGCCGCCTCCGAACCGATTCACAATGTTGGGCGAGGCCTGTAGAGGAAGGGAGGAAGGTATATTCATTAGTAAAAGGTTAAAGGAAAACTGCTGCTCTGGAAGGTCCGCTGTCCACTCACCGGATTAGCGGGGCTGATGTAGGCCGTTTGGCGGTACCCATTGGGTCCAATGGAGCCCGAGGCAGCGGCGTAGCTGGGGGCATAGCGATGCGAGTTGTAGGAGCCGCTGGAGGATCCCGATCCCGATCCCGATCCTCCCCTGTATCGGTTCTGACGCACTAGATTGTCGTGGTAGGCCTGCTGTGCGGCAATCTGCTGCTGGATGCGACTGGTAAAAACAATATGGAAACCTATATTAGTATTCTGCTTAAGTGTCAGTGGAGATCTGGAGCTCTGGTTAGGTGGTAGATTGGTTAGGTTTAGCTAGAAGTAATTACGTGTCGTCGTCGTCGACCAGAGAGGCATCCGCAGATGCGAAAGCATTGCCAGCCGTGGCCAGACCCGTTATAGCTCTACAAGAATAGATGAACAAGCGGTTAAGTTGACCCTCATCCCTCACTACAGACTACCAAAAATAACATCATCCCCCAAGACGGGATCAGTGCTCACTGTTGGTTCGCGTAGTTCTGGGCCAGGATGTGGTTGGTCAGCTGCTGGTGGAACAGATACGGGTCGATGATGCCAAAGTTCGGCGAGTTGCCGTCGTAGTCATCGTAGTCGTAGTAGCCCCCACCGCCACCGCCACCGCCGCCGCCGCCGCCGGTTCCCACATAGCTGCTGTGGCCCACGCCTCCGCTGCCGCTGTTGTAGGTGCCCGTATAGCCACCGGCTCCTCCTCCGCTGCTGGCAAAGCCCCCGGCATACCCGCCGGCGTATCCGCGACGTCTCCGGGGCTGCTGGCCAGCTGTGGGGATTGCAGAAGGAGGACAAGAAGAGTTAGTTGCACGCCCTGCTAGGACTGCTGGGACTGTACTTCTGACTTACCCGCCGACGATTCCCCGTTGAGGGCACTCATCACCACACAAATCAACAGATACTTCCACATTCTATTGAACTCGCATTGGCGCACGGAAATTCGGTTTGGGTCTGATCTGAAGGGAAAAAAGAGAAAAAGAGAGACGAGTCGTGAAAAACTGGTTCGACAATTAGTGTAAACGAACCGGTTTACACTCTTAGATGCATATTTTTAAGATGGATTCTGCGTGTGTAAAACGCAAATGCGACATTGATCCAAGCGGAAGCTTATGTAAGCAGAGAAGCACATCTGAAAAAGGCTGGGGCTGGCTCATTGTTTCCCGATACTCTCTCACCCATCATTATCATTAGCAGCCCTCAAGGCGGACGCCATAAATCTGCTTGCACAAGTGTAATGGAAAGGGAAGGGGTCTACAGGGGCTTAAGGGGGATTCTTGAAAGGGCATTGGCTTCACAGTGCATTCCCGGTCCATCCATCCGGAGACAAGCCCAGCCCCGATGCCTATTCGTAACCAATAATTAACCATTTGCAGCAGCCAAATCGCATTTAATTGCCCTTACACGATTTTCCAATAATGAAATTGCAAAAACCACCGACACTCTGTGCCTGGGAAGGGGGGAAGAGACAGAGACAGAGAATGGAGAGATAGTCCCACCAAATTGAAAACGGAAATCCCCAAAATGTAAATTAATGGATCTCCATATGACTATGTATATTATTGACTCAATTTGTTTGTCCGGCCGCAGAGAGAGGACCGAACCGGTTCTCAATAATTTTTTTAGCGTTTAAAAATTGATACCGAATGTATTTCTTGTTGATTGTTTTGGGGGCCTTAGGCAGAATTTATATTCCAATTTGTTTATGTTCCTATTGGTGTTTTTTACAGAAGATCTTCCTACAAGTTGTCTTGAGAACGGGGATTTCTATCCGTATTTCTTTTTGGGTACTCCAAGTGCTCTGTTCTAATTGAATGACTTTTGGAGTAGGAAACAACCGGTCGCGCAAGATGATTTATAATTTGGTTTTTCTAATTTCGGACATTAAGTGCTGCATATGAATTGTAATTAACAACTTTTTGCACAACTTTAGCTGTTTTGCCGGGAGCACAGTCGGAACAAAGGAACGGCACTGAGTCGCGTCGCACTTTAGAAGAACACGTTCTGCTACTTTGGCCTTTACAATGCCATGACATTGATGCTCAGTGAGCTGTTTGATTGGGATACTCGCAGAGCATCATGTCAATCGCTCTGCTGATAAAGCACCGATCGCCCGCCCCACCCATGCACCCAGGCACCCAGGCACCGGAACACTCTACGAGTACCAACCACACCACATACATACTGAACCGACACTGGCCAACTACAAAACAAAAACTGCGCCACAAATTGGCAAAACCAACAACATTACGAGTGTACTATAGAGATCGCTGGAAGAGACGAGTCGGCTCGACTGTCCGATTCGGGGAGCGTTACTTCTGTACAATTCTATTCTCAGCCCCGAAACGCTGCGAGCACCGACACTCCGATTCGCCTCCACTCACTTAATGATGTGCTTATGATTCGGTTCTTGACCAGTTTTCTGTCGGGTTCAGCTTGGATTTCGGTGGCGGATTCTCTCGACCGCTCTCTCGCGCTTCTTCACTGTGCCGCAACTGTGGAACGTCTGAGCCGGATCGGGGACCAGGTCCTCTTATAACCAGGCCGACACCTGTGGCTGGGCTGGCGGTGATGACGGCGGCGATGACACTGTCGTTCGGCGACTGCCTAGAAAAACACTCGGCTCATCGTTCGCTTGGAAGCATCACAGCGAGAGGGGAACTTCACTCCGATTCCATGGCTGACTAATTATAATACAAACAAAAAAAAACGTTTCGTCTGTTTTACTTGTTTTTGATCCAAAGGGTTACATTTGGCAAAAATCTTATAGCAATTTATGGCCAGTAGCTAGCAATACTTTAAAGAAAACATTTTAAAATTTTGTATCTATTTGGTGGCTTACTGTCCTTCCGTATACAGACTTGTACCGTGATGTATCCTAGCTAAAATTTAAATTTATTTCTATTTAATGTTGTTTTTGCATTGTTTACCAATTTAAACATTGTCAGACCGCTCCGAAATTCTCCAAATGGAGCGATGGCCAAATCTTTGATTCAAAAAAGGGAGTACCGAGTGTACTTTTCAGTTTACATATATGTATTTAATGCATCATCGATTAATACAAACAGTGGATGATAAATAATATTTTTTGATGGTGGTTCAACACAGGCTGCTCTTTCCCCATTGCCCTCGCGGGATATCATTTAATGTTTATTTAACTTGTTGAATCTTACCATTCGATTAGTAACAGATTTGATCTTAAAATACTCGAATGTACGGCGTAGTGTATGTGGATTATACATGATTTCCAAAGAGCCAATAACAATAACTACTACATGGTTTTCCGCTAGGATTGGGTTTGGGATTTGGACAACCACCAGGCACTTGGTTTCGGTCTTGACCTCGACCTCGACCTCGATCGATTTCCTTCAGAGCTTGGACTTCTCCTGGGGCTGGGGCTGGGGTATGATGACATCGCGCCACCAAGATGAGCGCTGGAAGGCACCCTCGTTGGTCATAAATTCGTTTTGCAGATTCTCATACAGCAGGCCGTCGGCTCGGGCAATCACCGAGTTGAGGGCAAAGTCGGGGGGTGCAATGGCGTCGGCTACGCTCACGGCCACGTCCTTCAGCTGCAAACAGCTATCCAGCAGGAGCCTGCGCACAGCCGCGGAAAAGTCCTTTCCTTCGGCAAATCCGCCCACATAGAAGGTGGTCATGTGCTTCTCCAGCAGCCACATGGCGTACACGTCGAAGAGCAGGCGCAACACCTTGCAATACGCAGGCTCCACCTGCAGCCGACGCACGTGCTCCACATAGCGGGTCAGGGCAAAGTACTCGGCGTAGGCGAGAGAAAGCTCGCGAGCTCCTGCCACCTGGGAGTTGTTCCGGGCGTCGAACTTGGTCCCTCCAGCCGCCAGCTCCCCCTCGATGTGGGCCGTGGTGTGGGCCATCAGGTGGCACAGCAGCCACTCATAGCACCTGAGCGAGACTGCAAGGAAACAAAGAATTAGTCAGCACACCCGACTAGGCGATCTTCCACTCACACTCCCAGCTGGAAAGCGGACTCTGAGCCACCAGTTGAGCGTATCTGAGACTCATGAGATGCTCCCGTCGCTCCAGGAACCTTACGCTGCCAATTGGCGTCTCCAGATTCTTGGCCGCCCACTGACGGAGCAGCCAGTTCGACGCCTGCTGGCCCAGCACGTTGTTGTCGCCCTCGTAGGTGCACAGGGGATCGTGATCGGTCCGCATCTGACCAAGCTTGGCAGCCGCCAAATAGCCGTGGCCACCGCAGGCCTCGCGCGCCTCCTGAATGGCATCCCGTGCTGCCCAAGTTATGCGCGGCTTGGAGGCCGAGATCAGGGCATGAATCTCCGCAGCGTTCTGGGTCTGCAAGGAAAGCAGAGTTAAATTCGTTATTACAGCGGGTGGCCTATCGTACATGAGGGATGAGGATGAGGGATAAGGGATTAAGTTACTCACCAGTATATCAAAGCCATTGGAATCCGCCTGGGAGCGGGCTATGATCTCCAGATATGTGGTGGTCAGCTCTTCGACGGCAATCTTCTGCACACAGGCGGCAGCCAGGTAGGGGAATATACGGTATTGCTAAGGTCATAGAGAGGATAAACAGATGAGAGACGCTTCCCAGGACACATGTAGTGCTCCACTCACGTGCAACTGGTACTCCAGGATGGCCATTTCTTCGCCCTGACGCTCCGGGCCGAACTGCTTGCGGACCGCAGCATAGCGGACGGCGATGACAGCGGCACTGCACAGGGTGTTGGCCGACTCCTGCATAATGCCGATGCGACCGGCGGAGAAGCTCTCAAGGGCGGCTCCAAGGGCCTTGCCTGGCTCTGCGAAGACGCTCTCGTAGACGCCCTCGGGAGTGACGTCGCCGGTGCGGTTGAGAAGGTTGTCGCGTGGAATGCGGTAGTTACTGAAGACCATAAAGCCGTTGTCGATGCCGTTTAGGCCGCACTTCTCGCCGATGTCGCCTACCAGGACGCCTGGATAGGAGAGAAGTGTCTTAGGATCGCGCACGGGGATGAGGAAGCCGTGCAGTCCGTGGTTCTGGCCATCGGCCGTGTACAGGTTGGCGAAGGTCATGGCTACCGTAGCCGTCTTTCCCAGGTTTCCCACCCAACACTTGGCCGCCTGAAAGTCAGGCGTGTTGATCACAAACTCCTGTGTGCTCGGATCGTAAGTGGCCGTGGTACGGATGCTCTTCGTGTTGCTGCCGTGCGAGAGCTCTGTGATAGCCAGGCAGGTGATCACCTCGCGGTTCCAGGCCGCCTCGATGTACTTGGTGTGCTTCTCCGTTCCCATCGCCCGGATCGCGTTGTTGAACAGTCCCACGCCCAGAGCGATCTTCACGGAGAGACTGGGAGAGTAGCTGGCTAGTGCCTCGTTTATGTACATGAGGTACTTGGTCTTTGCGGAGAAGCTCAGGCTCTCGATCTCCCTGGGCACCAGGTCCAGCTGCTTCATGCGGTTCACCTGCATGGCGCACAGCCGCTTCTGCTCGTCCATGGGGAGCGTGCGCGAGGAATGGGCGAAGAGGGGGTCGCTCTCCAAGCGATGCCATACCTTGTACTGCATTTCAGGGGAAAATGCAGGAGAATGTGGTTAGTCAGGGGCTCGCTCTGAGTGGAATCAGCGCTGCACTCACCTTGATGCGCAGTCCCTGCTCCTTCTCGAAGATCAGACGCAATCGTTTCCAGTCAAAGTTGGCCCGCTTGCGGTAGACCGATAGAGGTCCGCCCGGTGGCAGATCGGGAATAAAGCTGGTGTCCTCGTTGGCCATTCTGTGGTTTGGTTGCTGTGGTTGTTTTGCTTGCTGGAAGAAAGCGAAATCTGTCTGAGTTGAGTCGAGTTGAACTTTGGACAGCTGCCCGTCCACTGAGCAAGTGCGCCCTCACCGGCTCTACGAGCACGAGTGGCTTTAATATTTGCCCAACGCCGCTAGACATCTGTCTGTCTATCTTTCTAACTATCGACGACCCGCCCGCAAGTGGAAGTACTCCAATCGAGCATTATCTGCAAGCGTGCAGTGGGCCGAAGCCATAGTAAGCCCCAACCTCAAGAGCAGTGTCTTTCCGTTGCAACAATTGCAAGTGCTTTCCGTTGCAACAATTGGAACGGCAATAGTCTAGGCTTTACTGGGGCTTTCCAGCAAATATGACCCTTGCGGACATTAGCCCTTTTCCGACTCCATTCAGTCACTTTTCATATGATATTTGGCTTTTAAGGAGAATCTTTCGCTAAAAAGATTAGGAAATCTTCAAAGTGAGCAGTAATACACCACATTGAAAGGGAACACTCAATAAAGTACGGATATATATTGTTATTTATCTGTGTCATACAGTGCTGCCAGAATCTTCTAAGCTAAAATTGCTAGATTTGGGAGAGATATTTGGGATATTTATTCTCCATATTTGAAATGAACGTTGGGCGCGCGAACTCTTTTGAAAATTTGTCTGCTATCTGTTTCATGGCGGCCAGCTTGTGTCAGGTAACATAGCGATATTCTATTCGATACTATTACATCCGATTCGTAGCATATTTTTGGGCGTACGCGCAAAAGTCCATTAGAGGGTGAGCGCGAAATTCAAAGGTGTCGATGGTGTTGACAGCACTTTGTTGTTGTTACGGCTCACCGGATTTAACTGGAACGCGGATTGCATATAATGCATATAACAACGAGTAACAAAAGTTCATGATAAAAACGGAAAGAACCAGTTTTTTACATTTTTCCAAGAAAATCCGATACCCATAAAAGTGAGTTTTATGTAAGGGTTCGACTTTGCATAGTTTTATTGTATTTAGATAGGTATATAGTAGTAGTCTATTTACCTGCTATAAAGCAATCAAGAAAAAGAGCAGAGCTACAACAGAAATACCTAGTCAAACAATTTGCGTCATGGCGCAACGACATAAGGAAATGATGTTCCTTTCGCGGCAAATAAAATCTAAATTCCCGCATCGCGCCTTCCGCGAAATCACCTTCGACCGGGAGGTCATCCGCGAGAGCATCACTCCACTGACATTCGAAGCGGCGCGCCGCGTGAAGGGTCCGGTCTACGAGGCTCTCGAGGACGAGCTGCGCTGCGCAGGTTGCCGTATGCTGCCGGAGTTCTTGCGCTGCCTGGCCATCAAGGAGCAGAGCCTCTTCGACAGCCTTAACATCCGGGAGCGAATCACCGACGACCGCCCGCTGCTCTACGCATTGATTGAAAATCTGAAGCAGGCCGAGCTGGCAGTGCTCCAGCGCAAGCTGAAGGGCCTCAAGGAGTGCTTCTCACTGTTCTACCAGACGATGGTGCTGCTGGAGCCCTACCGCCAGAAGTACAGCTACGCCCTGACCGCGGTGCTGGAGCACATTGTGGGGCTGTGCCACAACATCGATGGCCAGGAGCGGGACGCCGCCGAAATGATCGCCCGCATTTACCACACCTATGCCATGTACCTGGTCCGCCTGGGCCAGCGCTCCTCCGCGATCAGCTACTTCCAGATCGCCATGAATCTTGTGCGGGGCCACGTGTGGACCGCCCAGGTGGACATGCGCGCCGGCAGTCAGACGCTCCACGAACTGGTGGCACAGGACCTGGCGCGCCAGCTCCTCATCCACGGCAAGCAGATTGTACGCCAGCAGCCGCAGGAGGCCATAGCCATAGCCCGCAAGGCCACAGTCCTCATTGCGGAAAGTAAGTTATTCTGCGACCCTGGTCCGCGACTATCCCCATCCTATCCCAATCCCAACCCGTTTAGTTGGCAGGGAAAAGAACCTGGACATCTTTTGCGACACCTTCCTGGAGCGGGCCTTCTTTCTGATGGAGAGCGGCAACTACAACGCCGCCCAGCAGTGCCTGGAGCAGATCAGACCACAGATCATAGCCTGCACAGACTACAAGTTCGTCAAGCTGAACATCAAGTACTACCTTTTCCACGGACAGTGCGCCGAGATGTGAGTAAATCACTCCAAAGTGGGCTGTGACGATTTCTCGCCTCTATTCAGATTCGAGAACCCGGACAAGGCCATATCCAGCTACAAGAAAGCTCTCCGTCTATCCCGCCTGTACTCACACAAGGACACTGAGGCTGAGATCCTGCTCTACCTGGGCAAAATATTCGCCAAGGACACGCAGAAGACGAGCATTGCCAAAAAGTGCTACGAGCAGGCCAGGCGCATCTACGTCGACTTCAACGACGTCCACAGCCTGAAGATGGCAAACTACCTTCTGGCCAAGCTGATGGCCGACGAGATCACTCCCCTGTACATGGCCATGCTCAAGTCCTCCACCTCGCAGTACTGCGCCTTCTTCAACCTGCGCCAATGGAAGAACCGCTGCCGTCCTTTCTGGAAGAAGCTCGGGGGCGAGATCATCAAGCAGGAGACCGACGACATATACTGCCTGCTCGACGAAGAAAAGGAGGATCCCGCCAGCGACAGCTCCTACACCGGCCTGGACCGCAAGGTATTCAACGTAGAAGAGGGCGATGTGTGAGCTCTCTTCGACTTCTCTGACATGACATGAAAATTATATTTGTTATTGATTTTTCCTATGCGTAATGATTAAAGGCTTCGGCAATCATTCGCGGGGCTGCTGTTTTTCACGGCCTGAGCAGACGGCTAGCCATGGAATGTTCTAGGGGCTTCCCACTGAAGTGCCTTCAATTGGGGTCGTAAATGTTGAATGTATCGAAGCTAATCAAGGCGATGATTTAATATTCCCCACATCCGCATATCATATTTTTATTTACTGAAAAACAACGGCTTTGAAGTGCCTTTAAGTACTGATCATGCACGCCTGCATGCTTTGATAATGCCACAATTTTAACTAATCGATTTGGATCAGGATATTTATATAGATGTGTATTCACTCCGCCAGTGGGCTGCAAACTTCTGGCCTCAAAAACATTGAGGGTCAAGGCCAGATAGGGGGGAAATCGATAGAGAGTCCGAAACTGCTCAGCGAAATTGATAAGATGGGCCTCTGTATGGGATTGGTGGATAGCTGGTCCCGAAGCAATCTCAGCTGTAAGAATCGTCAACTGAGTTTGTAAGGTATTCCAGAATCGGATTCCAAGAAACGGGCTAAATAGTATGATAAGGCGCGTGAGATAAGTGAGTGCAAAGAAGTGTGCAAAAATAGTGCTATGATCACAGGTTGCCGAGCCAATCTTATAATTTTTCCTTTAACTTACTCTTACGGGCTCAATCTTTGTACTTTGACAAAGTGGGTGCTAAATCGGACGTAGAAAGTAAGCAATAAAAATATGTCTGTTGTACACACAAAGAATTGGGCGAGAATTGCTTGGCGAGAGATCAAGGTATGACGCTCCTAAAAATATGAAAAATCAAGTTTGGGGGGACCGACTCACCAGCTGGGTGGAACAAAAGCCAACCGATTGATCGACAATTAGCTATAATTATGCCAATAATTATATGGCCCAATGAATGGTGACGGGCACTCGCTTGAAGCTCAGCCATGGTCGTGATAACAGCACATTGTCTAGGTTCGGGCCCCGAGCGAGAAGACTGTCAAGTAACCATCCATAAGTCGTTAAGGTTTATGGGTTTCAGGGAATGTTTACTGGTTCATTTAAATTGCTCGACGCGGTTCGTAATCTCAGATATGCACTCGGGGACCGGCAACGCGCAGTCTTGAGAACATTGGAAAGACGCTCGAATCGCTCGAGTCGCTCGATTGTTTGCCTTTACCCGGTGCGATGGGGAGTCATGGCGGAAATATTTTCCAAGAAACTCGGCTGGGTTTTTGATTTAATAGAAATAGAAAAACCAAGACAGGGGCGGGAACAAATAAATATGTAAACAAGAACGAAAGCTCTGGAGCTGAGCGGCCACTTTGTAGAGTCTGAAATGGATAATTCTCAACCAAAGGGCGATTCGATCGTTGTTTGCAAACATCTGCAGAAAGAACCGAAAATAACTGATAAGCTCCGGCAAGCGTTGCTCTCGGCAGCCCCCAGCCCGCAGACCCCAGCTACCAGCTAAACTGCTGGCTTACGTGACACTCTGGCAGGAGGGGCCCCGGCCACGGGCCACTCTGACATGCGCGACTCTAAAGCACCGGCCAGGTGGAGATTGCATGTAAAATAATGAACAAAATAGTGTACACCAGACCTCAGACCCCTTCCGCTGGCCCACTTGAGGAGCGAAGCTGTTGCGTGCCGTTGGAAATTGTCACAAATCGTTGGACCCTCCCCTCCCCTCCTGACGGGGTGGAGGGGGTGGCCATTAGCCTTGAACATGAAAATAACTGAAAAACTTATTTTTACTCGTTCGCCCCGTTAATTGAGAGGCGGGACACGACTCCGAGTCCGAACCCGAACTGGAACCCGAACCCGAAAACGAACACTGAAGGCCTGTTAAACGAATTATAATGCAATTTGCCGTCCAACTGGCGACAATAACTACTGCACTGCTAATTTCACTTTTATTTACACACCACACCGCTGACAAATTAGCACACAATCACCACCCTCTCACACAGATTCAGATACAGATACAGATATGGGTGGAGGAGCAGAGCCATCTATTGGGAGCACAATACACCCAATTGCCAATTGCCGTCGCTGCTCCCTATTGTCCAGCAATGATTCAGGGCTTGGCCAGACCAGACCAGGTCAGTTGTAGTGATATCATGAGGCCAACGATGACTACTACATGTTTGGTTAAGGACTCGGATTATCAAGGGCTCCTATTCCTACTGCTATTACATCACTGCGAAAACAACAAGTAGGTAGCAAACGAAACGCGTTGGCGAGCAGTAAGAGCGACAGAGAGCGAGAGGGAGAGAGAGGCTGAGGAAAATATTCTCGATAATCGCACAGATGTGTCTGTGAGTATCTGTGTTTATTCTTTTAGGCCTGAGGAGTACAGGTCACACCAACACCACACACACACACACACACAAGCACAAACACTACCACCAACCTGTAGCGCTTCTTCTTCTTCCGGAGTCACTTGATGCTGGCTGCCCGCTCTTTTCCGATGGAGCTGTCTCTGCCGGCACCGGCTGAGCTCACGACACACTGGGCTGGCTGGCTGACGGCTAATTAAACAAACGATGCGACGTCGAGTACGCACGTTCGTACGAGCTCACAGAACACGCCCACGCGGAATTAAAAAAGGCACAAAAATAACTAGAATACAACTAGAAGGCGGCACACGACCGACGGACGACGAGCGATGAGCGATGAGCGAAGAGCGACGCTGGAAACTGGCAACCGACCCGGACGATGGATTCTTTCCGAATGACTGCTGATTCATAACAAACGGACGTGCTGGGAACCCTACAGCGCTACAGCGTTTTATAGGGGCGCACCTCACGCACACATGCTCGTGGGGAACCACGCTTCATTCTGCCCCAATGTCAAGTGGCTGGTGCGAGAGCAAGAGCGAGGCGGCAAACAAACCGGCCGGCGTCGAGCAGCGTCAGTGTGTGTGAGTTAACGTGCAAAGATACAGATACAAAGATACACAAAACCACAGAGCTGAACCGACTGGCTGAGCATGCAGGGGATTCATGAAACTGATTATGGTTAAATTTAGATTTGTTTCGTGGGTCGGGTGCTCCACGCACAGGGTTGCACCCGGCTCTATTTAAGTATAATCTAAATAGACCCAAAGAGTGATTTCATGCAGAAAAGTTAATGGGTTGGCGTGTCGGACGTGTGCGCTTCAAATATACTATATTGTTATTTTTTGTCACAGAACACAGAACAGTCCCTTTCATTGGGATGCAGTATCCGTTGAGATACACTCCACACATATGTACACACAAAAAAACTCATAGAGCAGTAAAGCCCTTAAATGGCGGATTAGTTTATGGACTTCTCTTGCAGAACAAAGTTCGTTTGGCCGAATCTCCCAATCAATTTGAGCACTGTGTTTATCTCCATGCTATTTATAAGAATGATGTCGGTTCGCTTATGGGAAACTTGTTCAGGGTATTCGCATTAGCAAAACACCGTTGTTACAGAAATTGCTCTTTTGTAAATAAGAAGAAATCCGGCATTAATTTTTCGGGTGTACTTGTAGTTAGATGCCCATTTTTCGACCGCTTTGTTCGATATGTTCATTGTATTTGATTACTTTTATTCTTCTACTAGTGCATATATTAAATTTAACAGCAAGTTGTGAGAGTTGAGTCTATGGTTTGTTGGTGGGATGATGGGGCGTAGCTGTGCCTCCTTAATCCTCCGACACTTTCCTTTCCCCTCTCCGTAGCTCCCGCATTATAGTGACGGCGATATGTAATTGTATATGTGTGGAAAATCATTGGATCATTTAACTTATATGATATATGGAAGAGACGGAAGAAAGTCTACGGGTACTATACAACGGGCTCTAAAAAGATTATGCGATAGGTAGAGATTATGTCGCATGAACCGACCAGGGACTTTATAAGCTAAGATCCAGGATTAGCCGCTTGGCTAAGCTTTTTTAACACTTCTGAAATTTAGTATTCCTCTCTTTCCCGATGCAGTCGATCGGTATAACGCGAAGGCAATCGAAATCGAGAAAGCTCCATGATGATGTCCTGTTTCAGGAAAAGAAACCACTATGATCCCAACTAGAGCTGTGGAAGTGAGCAAATAAAATAGACCGAGACTTTCTTAGTTTTCTCATTTGTTTATTATCATTCTGTGGTCATTCTGTGTGTTTGTTGAAAGAGTAGAAATATCTAAGTGACTGACATAATTGATTTGGATTAGTGTCCGCGCTAATTGATCACGATTGCAGGGCGATTCCATCGTTTCGTCCCTCCATCTCGGTCTGCGTTAATTAAATTACTAATTTGACTCGGTTATACAATGCACTGCAAGTTTGTGTGTGGGTAGTGCGTGGGTTGGGTTGGGTTGGGTGTGGGTCGGGGTCGGGGACAAGGTCGTAAATCGTATAAAAAACAGTATTATGTGTGTATATCCATAGCTATTGTATAGTTTGGCAGCTGCGGTCCGACCGGCTATCAACCGAATATCTTATCGAAACAGACATGGCAGTAGGGCTTGTCCTTCTGCTCCTTGAACGTGCCCTTGTTCAGCTGCTTGAGGCAGAAGGCGCAGACGAAGTGCTCCGGGTGGAACTTCTTGAACATGGCCGTGATGCAGCGTCCAGTGATGGGCTTCGAGCAGCCGGCGCAGAGCGATCCCCTCTTGGCGTGGTAGTGCGTCTCGCAGTAGGGCAGGCCCTCGTGGTCGAAGAACGATCCGCCCTGGAAGGGTTGCCGACAGTCCTGCAAGAGAATGCAAGCAAATTTCAGTAAGTCTTCCGCTTCGGACAAATAGAAATGGTTGCTGCGTCATAAAAACGAAACTACAATCTAATGGCACTTGATGAGATGAGAGGATGAGCACATGAGAATTATGATGGGGTTGGACGAGAAGGAGAGCCTTTTTGGATGATCTATTGTGGGCCAAGTGGCGGTGCAGCCGCCGTCCGAGGCTAATTACGACCATAAATTAGTTGCCATAATGCATGACCGACCACCGCCAGCAAACCGATCGAGCTGTTCATATAATATTTTCTGCACTTTCGGCGCTTTTTACGCCTGGCATGAAAAACCTAATTACAATTTATTCAGACAAGAAATGTGCCAAAGTAAAATATTCTCGAATGGACAGCACTCGTACCCAGTCTGGCTCCTGCCCTGCCCCTGCCCCTGGCCCTGGCCCCACTGTCCCCAGTGGATGGCTAATTGGCAACACAAAAGTGAACAGAACGAGAAAACAAGACAGCATGAAATTTAAATATGATAAATATACAAATCTCATACACACATAGTATGGGATCTCTGAGTCCGGCATTTGTTTAATTTTCTTTGGCTTTTGGAAAAACATTTCAGCAACAACAACAGGAGTCTTAAGACAATAACATTTTGCGCACGCTTTTGGCCAACTTCCAAGGAAAAAGAAATGGGAAGAGCGAGAACAAAAGAACCTGTTCGGATGGATGGAAGGGCATTGAAGAGCGCTTCGGTAGCTATTTTCGGGTTCCACTGCCCTCTCTCTCTCTCTACAATCAATCAAATTTCCATAAACAACAGGTGCAACAGTTTCCTTTGAGGCATCTCATAAATGTGCTCTGTGGATTATTCGAAAGTGGACCACAGAGCGAAACAAACAATCAATACCGAATATACAACAGAAATATACCAAAGTGTGGGAGAGTCAATGGGGGATTTCTACAATATGATATCTGTGATATTCTAACGATTGCACTTCTGAATGGCTATTTTTGGAAAATATTTTAAGAATCTTTTGCACTCCAGCGGCCAAGAATGGACGAATTCGTCCGATTTTAGTCTGGCCAATCAATTCGATCAACACCCCGAGATCCCCATTATATCGGGGCCATAAGCAGTGCAAATCCCATCGCCTACACTTATAGTAGACAGGGATGGGGTCTCGGATGGGATGGGATCCGGCCGAGGGACGAGCACTAGAGGCTAGAGCGTACGATTCTCGGAACGATACTCGTACGTAAGCAGCGAAAATAGTTTCCACAAGTAATTTATTCCCCCAGGCTTCCGCTGGGAGATCGAGATCGCTGACCAGAAGATCCAAGTCAACGAATATATAGTACATATATGGCATACAATATTGTAATTTGTTTAACAAGAGCAGCAGAGCAACAGAGCAACAACTGAGGCGACAGGCGACAGACGACTGGCAGACACACATGTCAAGGTCAGCACACGCTGACCCTGACCTTGGCACGAGGTCCGTCCGCCTGTCGTCTGTCGTCTGTGGGGGAGGAGGAAGGTGGGCGTCGAAGCCTCCGCCTTGAAAAACAGAAAAAGCTTTTCCACTTTTCCCTGCTCTCCCCTTTTCACCACTCTTTGGCGTTGTTTCTGCGCCTTTTTTATGTTTTAATATGTAATTATTTAAATTTTATTTACAAAAACAAATTACAATATTGTTGCTCATCTTCATAAACGATTAAATTTAAAAAGTACCTAAAGACTTAAGCCTACCAAAGTTTCATAGAAAAGTTCAACAAGTCAAGAGGGGGACAGGGTCAGGGGCAATCAGAGACCATCATGGAGGGTGGCTACTGTATCCGTGTGTATACGTTCTCCAGCGGCACCTGCTGTGGCAGCGGGCCAGCTTGGAGAGGGATACAGATACAGATACAGATACAGATAGAGGTCAGGTAAGGGCTTGCTCGGTTGCAGTTGGTTCTTGCATGCTGGATGTTGCCAATGCTGTTGTGCTGTGGTGCTGCGGTGCTGTGGTTCTGGTTGTGGTTGCAGTTGCTCGTAGACCCGCAACCCGAAAATAGCCAGAGACGGACGGCGGGCAGCTGCTGCCCCAGCGGGGATGGTGGTGATAGTAAAAAGTGAGCGGCCACAAAAAGTGGCACGCAGCTCGCGCATACTCGTACAAAAATGTGTCTGACTGTATCGTATCTGTATCTGGCTCTGGGTCTATTTTTGTTGGCTGCTGAACTTCAACAACAGTTTCTTGCTTCTTGCTTCTTGTTGATGTGTGTGTGCGTGTGTGTATCTGGCTCCCTATTCCTCCTCATCCACGCCCACGCACTGTGGACACACGGGCTTGCCCTCCATGGCATAGAAGGACTTGCCGCGCACAGCCTTCTTGCAGTCCTGGATAATGGATAATGAAGCATGACGGATGACGGATGATCGTGCGAATGCGGAATAATTACATTAATATGTTCTCGTAAGTATGTGGATATCTTGAGATAGACATCAAGGGTCTATGGCTGCAGAACTTACCCGGCAGACAAAGCAGTCCGGATGCCACTGCGAGTTCAGGGCGGAGATGTAATTCTCCATGATGGCCCGGTTGCAGCCGTTGCACTTGGGGGCAAACATCTCGAAGTAGTCGTTGCGGCAGTAGGGCTTGCCGTCGCGCTCGTGGAAGCCCTCCTCGCCGAACTGCTGGCCACACTGGGCGCAGAAGAAGTGCTCCGTGTGCCAGGTCTTGTCCAGGGCGGTGACGCACTTGTCCAGGATGGCGCCGTTGCAGTAGGCGCAGCGCGGGCTGAACAGGTTGTGGTAGTCCGTCTCGCAGTAGGGGAAGCCGTCGCGCTCGAAGAAGTTGCGGGTGCCCAGCTCCTGGCTGCAGTGGTTGCACGTGAAGTGCTCCGGATGCCAGGTCTTGCCCAGGGCGGTGATCACCTGGCCGACGATCGGCTTCTCGCACGCGTTGCAGCAGCCCTTCTGCACTGTGTTGACTCCTTGGCGACTCATGTTGGCCTGTAGGTTCCCTAGCATAGAATCCAGCTGGTCCTCGCGACTGTCCTCGACGATGGTCGTCTCCTCGATGGTCTGCGTGAGATGTGCCTGCTGGCTGCCCTTGTTCGGTCTGGCGTAGTCCGTTACCGTCTGGTGCTGCACCGTCGAAGAGTGCTGCTGCTGGCTCGAGTTCGGGTAGTGTCCGCTGGCGCCGTTCGTTCCGTTGCTGCTTCCGTTGACGCTGACCTGTGGGGGGCGGGAAGGGTGTATAAATTAGTACTATCTTCCCCTGAACGACTGAAATGACTGAAGCGACATGGATGGACAGACGGTATCCTGGGCCCATCCGTAGCCGTGCTGCGCTCTTACTCGTGCGTCGATGTGCCTGCCTCGACTGAATCAAATCTTGTGCGAGCGCTAGCACAAAAACTTTTGCTTTTAGCCGCCGCCACAAAAAATATCAAAAATAATTCTTCTCTTCCTCTTTCCATAGATTCTCCTGCCTGATTTCTTTACATGAGTATGTGTATCTGTATCTGTATCTGTATCTGTATCTGTGTATTTGTGTAACTCTCAGTATCTGAGTATGTGTGTGTTTGTGTGTGGATCTCGTTGCGCACGACGCTCTCCTCATATGAAAAGCATTTTTCTTGCACGTTGACGTAGTTTTCATTCTGTTCATTGCCAAAAATACAAGCACTTTGTGGCGGGGGCGGGGGGGTCTTGGGTTGTCTTGGTTGTCTTGGGTGGGTGGCGGGGAGGTGCCTTCTTCCATCTGTATATCTGTGTTTCTGTCTGTACATGTGTGTGTGTGTGTGTGTGTGGATCTTGTCTGTCGTTGTGCGAGTTTCCATTTCAATGTTCATTTTTCTTTCATAAACTTTGCATTTTCATTTAGTGTGCTGTTGGTGTCGCCTCTTTTTAACTACATAAGTAGACGCCTAATTGAGCGTATGCTGCTTTCGACAGGTGCGGAACAGGCCCCGAAGGGCAGTTGGGCGCTCGAGAAGGGATTAGGTTTGATCAATTTCACAAATGCCCCTCTCCTCACTGCTGTTGATTCCACTGGGATGTTGCATCCCCGCCTTAACAGGACAGGCGATTGTCCGTTTAATCAACCAATTTTCTGTTGGCAAACAAAAACTCCCTCGCTCCTTCTACTACGTATAGTTGCATTTTCGTATATTCGTTGGAACAATTTGGAAAACTTTTTCTCTTATTCTTACTCAACTTCGGTGCATTTCGGGATAGCACCTTTTAAAATCTGAAATCGCTCGTGGGGAATTGTCCCCTTTCGCTTATGGGAAATTTGTCCAGGGAATAGATTGCAGTTTCCCTTGTGGAACAGAATAGAATACAGGTAATTGGAGAAGAGCTCATCAACGATAATATCCACAGCGACATCCACCGTGTAGGCAGATGTCTTGTTGTCTCATTTTGGGGGCCCAACCCGCAAACGGGCTCGCCCCGCTCCTGTACCGTCGCCAAAGCAATTGCCATTGGGTTGGGCGATGGCGATGGCGATGGCGTTGGCGGGTTGTTCGTTTTTCAATATTCCGTTGTGCTATTTTAAGGCCCAAATCGTACACAAAATAGACAGAAGTAGAAGCCGAAATCGTCGCTTGGCGCGGACTATAAAAATGAATGCCGACCGGCTGGCCAACAGGATTTCCCCATAAAAAGCGCATGGGCGTGTGCCAGAGCCAAACACGATGGAAGCGGTATACAATCGCTAGCGAGTGGAGGATAGAGGGAGGATGGTGGAAGGGTGGAAGGCGGAAGGGCGGAAGGATGGCAGGAAGGAGCCGAAGAGGAAATCTCGATCAATGCGAAACGGACAGAGCAGATGGGGAAATGCAAATTCGGGCACTCTGGCAGTGCTGATGATGATTACGATGATGGCAATGAAAAGCCAACTAAAATATACAAAAAACCTATATATTTTCGTATACAAACACGCACACACACGCACACGAACACACAGGTACGTGTGCATGTGTATGTAGATCGCATAATTATATGGATATTTGGTTATAGAAAAAGAGAGACCTATTCAAAAATAGCCATGCAAATGATTTGCAATGAAAAACTAAAGCAAAGCGGCGCTGTGGAAAATCTCTGTGTTGACAGCGGCCAGGAAGGAGCAGGGGTGTGGCAGGGGGTGGCAGGGGGACAGGCGGAGGCAGGAGGAAGTGCGGCCGACTAACTGTCCGTTTGTGTCTGACCAAAGTTGTGTGTGGGCGACCCCTCACCCCTCCACCCAGCACTCCGCCGCGGAACCAAACGGACCACGAGAATATCCAATGCGGAAAATGTACACGGGCCGTGTGCAATATTGTTTATATCCGAATATATTTTTATGTTTTTCTTGTTCTTTTTTGCGCTTTCCACACACACACACACACACACACACACACGCACGCACACATAGAGAGAGAGAGAGAGAGAGAGAGAGAGAGAGAGATGGAGGGAGAGCCTATTTCATTTTCATATTTATCATATCAACAAAAGTCACGGACACGCATTGCCTTGCCTTGTCCTTCCCGCACCCATCAGTCCCGTGGGGCCGTGTGGCAGAAAATTGAAAATGATATTAAATAATTAACAGACACGACCTCCTCTACATATACACATGTATATATGTATGTATACATATATGTACATGTCTTCTCTCGTCAATGACATTGAATTGCAATTTACTCGGATCCACAGATCACAGATCCCCCTGCCCCCCATCCCCCATCAGACACATTCACTCGCCCCAATCGGTGTCTGCTTGATTGCAGCCAAGATTCTGCTAATTCTGTTGCTGCGCGGCATCGCATCGATTGCCAAAAGAATGAAGAATATATACTTTTCACTTGGTAATTAATTATTAATGAATGCGATTCGAATAACTAAGCGACAGAGCGATAATACCTTCTGCATACCTCTCGCTAAGTGCTTGGAAGAAACACACGAGTGCGAAGGCCGTAGGAAGAGGGATTTACCCTTCCCAGAAGGGCTCTCGCCATTCAGAATACTGAGAACTATCTTCAAGCGTTAATAAGAGTGCGGACTATAAGAGTGGATACTCTTCAGATTCCTTTAAATAGGATACCCTTGAAGAGAGGGTGTTCGAAAATGCGTCCGATATTTGTAGGCAAACTAGCCTCTCAGGTTCGGAGACGTCTGACAAGCCTATCCTTCCATTCGATGTTAACTGGTTTAGTCTCGAGAGCTATCACTTCTAAGAGCAGCTTGGAATCGAAGAATTTAGAGGTTTACTTGTTCCAATCCTATTTAGCACTTCGAAGGTCGATCGGTTTGAAAGAAACAAACTAACAAAAACAATCGATCGAAAATATGTACATATTTATACTTTTCAGCATCGAAGATACTTATGTACTTCCTTCTGTGGGATGCAAACATCTGCTCAAGATCATTATACCCTCTGAAAGGGGATCGCTATCTTGTTATATTAAAAGACAGCCACCACTTTGAGTGTCAAATAAACCACAAGCCATTTGACATTTTAAATATTATCAAAATCAACATAAAATGAAACATTTTTCATAAATCAAATGGTCCTCTGCGGCGGATCAAAATATTTCAAATATGTGCGTTTGATATGGCAATTTGGCTATAAAGATACAGATACAGATATTCAAGAAGAATCTATCTGCTACGGAATTGGGAATTAAAGTCTCTGGACTTCGACGTGCCAGGGCTACGAGTATATAAGAGTGGGAGTGTGCCCTAAACACTTGTTAAGGGCATACAAATCTCCAACCCCATAAAGTACATATATTTATATAAAAATACGTACTATATCCACGCTAAGGACGCCTCCCTCCAGCCCTGACCCAAAAACTGCAACATTTCAAGAGGAAAGGAGCAAACGGGCAGAAGTAAAAAAAAATGTATTTTTAAAAATGTCCGAATAAAATTCAGAAGACATCTGTTAAGATACATCATCTTCAAGATGTTGTGTACACGTTGTGTTCTACAAACGAACGTCGAAGTACAAAAAGAAAATATTCTAATCCGCATGAAGGCTGTGTATCTTTTGGATACACATATTTGAAGATGTGCAACGCAGAAATAATAAAGCGAATGGTTTGTTTACTCGAATTGATTGATGGCTTAATTAGAATTGCAGATACACTGTATAAACAAGCAAGAACGATGGGATCTATGGGGCACAAGCTATTCAAACCAAACCCCTGTCGATACATGGCCACCTGTGGCCCTTACTGTCCAATCAGGATGTGGATTTACTGTGGATGGATGGAGAGGATATTTCACAGCTTCTAGGAATCAAGAATATAGTGATCAAGCCTGCCATCATAGTAATCGGACCTCATTAGCTAGATCAATTTATGTATTCCATAAAAAGATCAGATCCACCTTCTGTGGGCCTTTGTATATCATACTCGTACCATGTCAAAGTCAAGAACCATCTGCCGATGGCACGAGGACGATGTGGACGAGGTGGCATCCGACTAAGGGCGCTTGAATGCGATGGGGTGGGGTGGGATTGGATTGGGTCGGGGAACCAGCCCGCGGTGTCCATTGGGTTCGCTTGGTTGGCCTGCGTCACACGAGTTGCGATGATAAATCTGTTCGTTTTATGGTTTTTATTACCGCCAACAGAGCATTGGACGTGTTGTTGTGGGCTAAAAATATCTAATATCCACCTATTTGAGGGCGAGAGAGAGTGTCGGTTGAAGAGGAGCAGAGACTCCGCCTCCCTCTCCCTCTCCGGCCATATGCAATTTGTTTTGACGCTGTTCAAAGTGAGCGGAACACCCCTCCGACAGGTGAGAAAAGTGAAAACATTTGTTCGGATTGCAACAAACTAACGGCAAATTTCGTTAGACAATTTTTGGGCTTGAAGGAGAATGGAAGGAATATTGATTTGGGATACTAAGTCGTTTATATAAATGCACTCCAATAAACTACCTCTAGATCGGTATCTCTAGATGCCACAATGAACTTTGGATACTGAGAGCAAAGGATGATTGATAAGAGTGATCTTATCTACTGGATACTGGTCTCTCCCTCCACCTGCCGGTGGACATCGGGCGTGGGTTTGCTCCGACTGGTTTATACATATTTTGTGATCGGTAAGCTTCGTTAAATTTAATGAAGGGCATTGCCCAGTGGAATCTATGTTCTAGAATTCTTAAATGGGAGACTACTATTCCATTCCAACTAGATTGGTATCTGAGATCAAGTTAATCGCATTCCGCGCTTCTTCCTTGCCAACTTGCGTCTAGCCGATGCCACATTCCTCCGAGTAACTTTTGCTTTGTTCTTATCTTAATCTTATCTCCTCATGCTATGCTAATATAGAACCATTGTCTCAATGGTATTCCTCATTATCTTTTACGGTGGAGTGCGTGTGCGTGCTTTTCGTGCTTTCATTTAGGTTATTTTCTGATCAAACATAATCCCACACTAAAGTTCTACTCCTGCAACAATCACGCGTCCTCTGGCTGGTCTCTAGTCGCCGGTCACTCACCTTAAAGTCGGATAGCGATGCCATCAGGTCGTCTAGTTCCTTGGTGGCCTGCGATGTGTATTCCTGGTGCTGCTGCTGGTGCTGGTGGTGAGGCCGCGGTGCGACACTGTTCTGTGTGTACGAATCTTTCTGCTGCACAATCTGCTCCTCCAGCGAGCCAACTGCAAACATAAGAGAACACACATCAGCAGGGTAAAGACTGAACGGCTGTGGGATTACAAGGTAAATACCTGGACCGTCGGGTCCTGTCAGCTTCTCCGTCTTTGTTTCGCGCACTGTGATGGTGACATGGCGTCCGGGCGTTGGGGACTTGTGTCCAGATCTGCGTGCGAATAGAGAAGAATTGACTTAGTGGCCGTTCGTTCTGCTCTGGTCTGATCTGATCTGCTTACCCATTGGGCACGGCGTAGATGTGGGCGTTGTCCAGCTCGTTGAGCAGGCTGTCCATGGTGGGGCGCTCCTCGACTGTGGCATAGCTGTTGAACGTATTGTACTTAGAGACTGGCGTGCTGTAGTTGGCTGGCACATCGATTTCTGCGAGGAATAGAAGGATACGAGTCATATATTGCCTTCGATGGAGTCTAAGTTGTGTCGGGCCTCACCCTTCAGTCCCTTGTCCGCTCCTCCGTTGTTGTAGCGGGCATTCTGCAGATCCTGCAGCAGCGAGTCCAGCTCCGACAACCCCGAGCTGTTCTGCCCCACCGCCGAGGCTGCGGGCCTGCGTGGCAGGGAGCCCACGCCCTGGCTCGGGTAGCCGTTGCTCGGAATGGAGGAGGAGCCATTGAAGTCGCCTACCGTTGGGGAGCGCGTCTCTGCGCTATAGTGCTCCTGGTACTGAAGGGAGATCGGTTAGAGACGTGGCTTTAGGCGAAGGTAGCGCGGGTCTCCTCCGCTGTACTCACCACCTGCGGTTGGGCCTTGCCCCTGAGGCTGCCATAGCCTGGTGTATTGTCCACGAACTGCTGCTGCTGCTGCTGCTGATGCTGCTTCGGTTGCACGGTTCCATACTGGGGCTGAGGCTGTTGGGGTTGACCCGGAACACTGTTCTGCAGATCGGCTAGAAGGGCATCTGCAAAGAGGGAAATCACTTTGTAAGTAGTTGGTCTTGGCAATAGAAAGAAAGATCTTAGGGGCTACCAAGATTGTCGTAATCGCCATAGTTGGCCATGGCCAATATGAAACTGTGAATTCACTCTTTCCGGGAACTCTCGTAACTTCTGCTTAACTCCCCAATTCCAAGCACCTGGCACTGCGCCTCTGACGCATAGCTCTTTGATAACTGAACGGAGAATCCATTCACTCGACTGTTGTTGCTGCCTGGCAGTATCTTCGGACAAAAGTTGCTTATCGGAAACGTTCCGTTTGTTTGTTCTCTCTCTTCTTTCCAACTAGCGCTAAGAACTTGGGACCTTTCCACAGCTCTCGCCTGTGGTGTGTGTCTTGGCTAATGGCGAGGGCGGGAACTGAAAGCTTGCCCCATAAGTGCGGCAGATGACCAGATATGGTCGCAGATAGGATCACTCGAGCATCACTGTACCGCGGCTCATAGGAGCGATTAGAGCTGCTGGGAGAAAGGACGTGCCAACCGGGCCCAATAATGGATTGCATTTTGGTTTGTCAGGAATCCTAGGCAAACTGCAGTTGCAATAAAACTTTAATTAGATAGGAATCAACTTGTTTTCTGTAATACAGTATTTGTTGGAGTCTCAAGCTACAGCTAATCATTTGTGCTTGCTGCAGACGTAGGCCTGTTTGTCGAACTTGACCCCACGGCCATTGAGGGGGTTGGCCCCCGCAAAAGGGCATGAATGACTTTATCATTAGCCCCACATTAACACCCACAGCATCGAATCGAACAAACAGTCACGTCACGAGCGACGAGCGACGAGCGACGAACTTACCCAAACGTCTCTCAAACGCGCCCACTTTAAAGCAGTCGTTGAGGGGCGTACTGTGGAACGACGATGATATCAGTTTGGCAGGCATCGCGGGCGGGCCAGGAGGAACACAGAAACACAGTTAGCAGCTAACGAATATGGCCAGAAGCGAAGATGTTGAAATATTCCTCTTATTCGATTCGCACTTTGTTGCCTTTGCAGTATGCTAATGCTAAATTCCGCTTCGGACTTCCACTGGACCACTATAAACGGTATGCGTTTAGTCGCAGCACAACAGCAACAGAAACAGCAACAAAATCAGACACAGACACAGAAACAGAAACGGCAGCAACAACCGAAAGTTCAGTTGCCATCCGAGCAAATTTGATCACTGAAAACTCAATCAACTCGAAGAGTTGGTCCAGAGTTGGACCAAGCCAAACAAAGTCAAGCCGAAAAGACACCCACACTGCAGCCACATCGAAAACTGGCCAACGACGGAGACAGCAAGAGAGGGACACGGGACACGGACACGGGACACCGACGGCTGTCTACACACAATATTTGTTTGATTCAGTTTTCGTGGGTCGAACTTGTCGAACGGGCTAAAAGTCGCACCAAGTCTAGAAATATCGCGATATCTACGCGATGCCATAATACTACGAGCTTGTGTGTGCGTATGGGTACTGGCACTGGTGTGGGTATGAATATGTGGATTCCTTATGGACGCTATACACATATTTGATCAAATTAATGTTGTTTGCATTCTTTTCGCTTATAATTTGGCTGAGAACGGGCAAATGGCCGAGGAAATGGCGGCAAATGGCTATGAAACATGAACATGTTGTTTTCGGATAGGGTGTGGGGCTCAATCATACTTGTAGAACAGGATAGGGTATACCCATTCAATGCAATGCAGAGCAAAAAAACATCGATGACTCTATGAAAGCTCTACAGAAATATCTCCGTTGGCTGTATGTTAATGGTCGCATGCACGAACTCTCAGGGGTAGCCGTCACCTTGAAGCAGCTGTCATCTCATCGCACTCCAACACATCCAATCCGTTTGACCCACCAATAACACCGAAGACAAACACACCAACAAAGTCACTATCCACAAGCAGGGGGAAACAGGGGAAACATGACAGCAGGCGCTTAGGGCATCAAATAAATCTAACAAAATTCTTAAGGTTCAAAAGTTGATGGTCCGACTCTAGAGGGAGCACACAGCATCACACCTGTAGGCCAAACAGAGAGCGAGAGCGAACGGATGGGAGCCCAAGAGTAAACATATTTCCCACTCGCTCAATTGAATGAAACGATTTTGAGTTACATAAAGGAAAATAAGGTGTGACGCGATTTATATTATTTTGTTGGCAGCCACATCTATAACGGATATAATAAAAGCATCCAAAGTGGGGGAGCAGGGGGCCTCTGGGAGGGAGGGCGCGAGGGGGAATATTGGGAAGCGAGATCGAGCAATTTATTTCGCAATATGCTTATAAATAGTACCAAATGGAAGATCGAACATGTGGTTGACGGGGAAATCATTCATTCCGCCATATGTGGGTATGGTCTATACGTCGGGCGGTCGGGCGGTCGGGCGGTCCCAGATGGCTTTCGATTTTCTGGGATGTGTCTGGGTCTGGGAAGGGGGTCTAAAAATAGGACAGGGCAGGGTTATCAGAACGTCACGCAACAGTGGGTCAACGTCGAAGATGAAGACGGGGACACGCACGTACATACATGTACACAACATTTATGTACATTTGTATGAATATTCTATGCGGTGGAGACGGGCCAATGTAACTGAATTTAAAAGACACTCGGAATATTATTTATATGGAATGCAATGGAACAATTGCAATTAAAATCAATTGAAAGCGATGGCTGGGCAGAGTTTCACTCAATCAAGGCGTCGGAGTGGAGAGGAGGGGAGAGTCAGAGCACATGACATACAGCAGCTGTTGAGATGGCAGTGACAGCTTGCTTGCACAATGCTGCAGTAAGAGAGAGGGCACCACTACATGCACAATATGCTGTGCACAGAGCGAGAGAGAGAGAGATAGAGAGCGAGAGAGACGTGGATGCAGGGAGAGAGCGTGGGTGAGCAGGTGAAGCAATGTTGTTGTTCTGCCTCTTCTCGCTTCCACACACGTTACACACGTCCCGACCCGACCACGACTCTTCTCTGTATTTCTGCATTGGTGTGTTTTATGCGGCTCCTTTTTTTGGCCCTTTCGTTTTCATTTGCTTTCTGTTTCGATTTCGGTTTCGGTTTGTTGCCGTTGTTGTTGTTGCTTTAATTGCTGATCGATTGCGTACGGTTTAATTAAACTCCCACACTCTCAGACACACGCACACTCAGGCACTCGCGGGACTCATTCGCGGACTCTCGAGTCAAAGCAAAGTCGCTCGGCAAAATCTTGAAAGCAACTGAACAAACTGTAAAAACGACGACCGACAACAAACGGCGCCGATGCTGAATAACTCAAAGCATAGCCAACTCAAACGGAAAACTCACTCGCCTCGCATGGCTATGTTGTCGAGTGTCTCGACCCGCGGGATATCTCGCACTCAGTGGAGGCCATTGTGGGTACTCTATGTATGCACTTTCTGCAAGCACAGTGTTCGGTGACCAACCACTTTTTGAATAGTTATCTAGGCTCTAGGAGAGCGGGAGTGCCAGCCTCGCCTGGGAGCCTAATTCTGACTGCAATAATTACACGATAGCAATGACAGCACTATTTATGAGTCCACAAGCTCGAGTCCCCGTATATGCTAAAAAAACTTGATCTAATCTGATGTCATACTAGACGCACACCCAAAAATTGGTTGCTGTAGCTCCTCAGGTCTCTGGGAAACTCTTCATTCTGGGTGTTACACTGATAGCTGCCAACACCATATACCCTTGATCTCTACGAGGCCCGGGTATGAGCATTTTACTGTTTACACAGCAATGGACAACATAAGACACAGAGAGCTCTCTCACTCTCTTTCTCTGTGTCTCATTTTCACTCTGATCTTTTAGTGTTTTGAGTGATTTTTTTTTTGGTAGATGAATCACTTGACTTTGAAACGAAAACTAAAATTAGTAAAACAACAAAAACAGAACACAGAAAACAGAAAATGAGCAAATAGCAACAAATTGAAATTGCTTTTATTCATTCTGTTTTGTTTTGATCGCGATTTGGCTCAATTGATCTTGTGGATCAAAGGTTAACAGCGTACATAGATTCCACAGACCGGATTCCACAATGGGCGCGAGATTATCAAAAAGAAGAGCCCGAAGGCCCTCCTTCCCGTGTCAACCATGAGAACTGGTTCTGCATTACCGATAAGCTCTTGAAGTGTTTTTTTAACTCATTGTTTTCTGAGCTTTTATCCAAGTCGACTTCCGCACTGGGACTGTAAGACCTCTAATTTATGGGATCATATCACCCATCAATATCAATGTAATCAATCAATTGGGGCTCAGATACCGGTGCCCGGAGGCGATCACCACAGCAATTATTGTAGAATATCTTTGGTAATCCCCCTACACAGGTGCACAATACTCGTATATACTGAATCAGTATACAGTGCGTTACAAGACTATCCGACCAAATGCGCGGATTATAATTAAAGGAGAGCTTGCATTGAAATTAATTTACTCAGTAATAATTAGGGACATAAACTGGAACCAGACAGAATCTTGTCGACAGAAAACACGTGCTAAGCGACATTGGGAGAGTTAAATAGATTGACAGAGAGGCGGGGGAATTCTACCTGTCAATTTTCATTTGGAATAAATCTTTCAAATTGTGGATGCCACTAGATTACGCGATATCCAGGAGGGATTCAGAAAACAAGGCAACAAGCAAGACGGGCAGACATGCCTATAACCACTCGGCTGGATGCTGATTGTTGCGGATCAAGAATATATATGTACACTTGATGGGGTCGGAAAACGTTTCCGACGAAAAGGATGTGGAGCACATTCACACTATGAAGTTTCTTAATTATTGAGTTATTTATAAATCATGTTCCGATTTCATTTCATGTAGTACCACCGAAGATAAATATTTAAATTCATACTAAATTCTCAGTGTATTTTTAACATCATTTCACTAATGCCTTATATTGTTTTGGGGGATTTGCCTTTCTGATACTTTTGAAACGCGCTACCTATACACTACAGGCATATGGGGATGTCCATACATACAGACAATGTGTACGCATACAGAGTGTACGAACAGAGGGTCGTGCCTGGCAATAAATAGAACAGTGTTCGAATGAAAACCACAAACGCCCACTGCCAAGAATTGGTTTTGCTGTCGCCTCAATGGGAACAATGATCTAATGATCTAATGAATGAGTCGCGTAGTAAGGTCGTCGACTACCAGATACCAGATAGTAATACGAGTGAGCCCCACACCTCCACAGCCCACAGCAGACTCCGCTTACCGATTCTCATTTCAATTGATTCACTTTTCTGGCTGTTTCTGCTGCAGTTGAGAGACCCGACGAGACAGACGATGCGATGAGGACTGCACGGCGACGCAGTGCAAACTGAATTGGAAGTATTCAAATGAAGCTCCGACAGCTGGAGAATTCACTTGGCAAGCAGTCGAGGGGCTGGCTGCTCGTCTTTGGGTCATTAACAGTACTCCCAGCCAAATGTAAACTAAATGCTGCAAGGCGTGTGGGCCAACAGTGTAGCAGTCGCACAGGCAGCATTCCATGGCCAAGCCTCTCAGAGGCGGCAAACTTCAGGTAGCCGAAAGGTATTTACCCTTCTAGTTGGGGTGATCCTAGGGATTCGATAAAACGTGGATTCGTCTAACAAATTTCCCATAAGCAAACTGGCTCATTCGCATAGAGAGTAGAACAATAATAATGTCATCCGAGAACGTAAATTTGCTACCAATGGAGCTTTCTCGCACTCGGAAACACCAAGGAGACCCGCTCTTTCGATTCTCTTTGAGCGAGTCTTTCAGACGCACTCTCTCTCCCACGAGTGCAGCAATGGAATAGAAACTGGAAAGAATAACGCCCAGCAGTAAGGTATAAAGTAAAGAAGGGCATAGAACGGCCACAGTACACTGAGAACAACCGAAGCAGACACTAAGAAGAGTCCTACGATCCAACAAACACATACCTTTACATAGACCTTTAGGAACAACACAGGAAGGTAGACCACGGACAGGCTATTCAAGGGAAAAGAGGGGCGGACGATGTGCATCGTTTGTGTTACAATTACGTCACCCCCTGTGTGTGTGCGTGTTTTGTTTACATAGCCGACGTGTCGGCTGATGTTAACTTGAATGCCTCTCTCTCGCTCTGTCCCGACTAACGATTTACTCCGTAGATTTGCGACATTCCGGCTGCAAGTACGGAAAGCAGCGCTAGAACGGAAAATACCATTCCTTTGCGGACTAAAGTCTGATGTCTAATCTCATCAACCTCTTCAGAGTCTAATTCAAGGAATTTTAGTATGATAAAAGGCACCCAATGCCTGATGAAAATTCGACAGTACCCATTTTACAGTTTTACAGTTTGCTACATTTATTCCCTACAAATATCTACATCCCAACTACATGTCTCCTTCTTTACACGACGAAGATTTTGCATCAAAATTGTCCTCTTTTTGTTTCGAGACCGCATTTTGACGGAGATCAGGAGTACGTACATTTATGTGCTTGGGACACTCCTCAAAATGTAAATTGCACACGATTTTCGCATGAATTCTACACCGAAATGGTTTCTGTTTAAAGCCCCAAAAGTATGCCCCACATACTTTAACAAGCACTGCAATTTATTTTGTTTTCATTTAAACTTATCTCGCACGGGCAATTTTATACGAGCCTTGGTCCTTGTGCCCGCAGCCTCGCCCAATCTGTTAAGCTGAATTTCAAGGCACCCATGGTCCAGGAAACTTACCTTTTAAGAACTTTATTGACCACCTGGACCCTTGCTTCTCGCACTTTTTTAAACGACCAGCCTTCGGTGAAACAAACTCCCGAATACTTATGTATCTATGAGTCCAGCAAACGATTGTAATGTCCGATCTCAATAATTTCGCGACCCTCGTAACTCTCTTAAGAGAACTATCCAGAATAATGTGTTGTGCGATTTTATCCACTACTAACTACCTTCCTCTCCTTAAAATACTAACACAATTAGGCGGCTCCTAGTCAGAAACATCCCGACCGAGGGGCTCTGCCGGATGACGCGCTGCACATATGAATACAAAAAGTCCCTGGCTTGCAGGAAAACCAGAACCTGAAAGAACCCAAACACAAATTAAAGAGTTCCCCCTGTGGAATGTGATGCTTGGATGCCTAGAATCTGCTCGGCTACAGAGTCGAGTCCCATCTCTTCATCGTCCTGCCATTCTGTTCAGCTATTTCTGATATTTGAGTGTCCATGCTTACCGTGAGTCCATCTACTTAAATCCGAATTCCAACAGATGCGAGGACAGCTGGAAGCGAGAGGTTGCAGCTGCATAAAACATCCTTTCGGCTCTCATTAGCAAAATACAAATTGAAAATAACGATGAATAACGATCTCTCCCAATACATTCAGATTGCTTTATTTCTAGTGAACCTTTCTGAACTTTCTTTGTTTTAAAATCGCATCGACCAAAAGTAAGACAATCAGTATTTCTGTGAAATGATTACGAAATGTAATTAAAACGAAAGAAACGCGAAATACAACAGAAATTCGTCCACGTAGTGCCTCGAGTCGCAGTCAAAGCAGTCAGTGGGCAAAGAAATGCTGAAGTACACGGTTCTGTTCCTCGCTTTGGTGTCCAGCGCAAAGGAAGGCTGGGGCCGCGAAAGGTTCACCATTGAAACACATGATGGTAAGGCTCCAAAGTGAAGTACAAATCCGAGGAGGAAATAACGAATTTCTGCGGGAACAGGCAATCACATTGGTGCTGTCCTGAAATCGGAACCATTCATCAAGATCGGCGATGGATACTACTTCTTTGGGAGGGAGTCAGTCAACTGGTACGTGGCCTACGAGAAATGCCGGGAGCTGGAAGCCGAGCTGGTTACCTTCGAGACAGACGAGGAGTTCGACGCCATTGCCAGGTATCTAACGGCAAATGCAGATCGGGGCAACTACTGGAGCTCTGGGAACGATCTGGGCAAGACGGGAACCCACAAGTGGTTCTCCAATGGCCAGCGGATCAACAGTCTGAGATGGGCTCACGGACAACCCGACAACGCGGGGAACAAAGAGCATTGCATTCACTTGGGCTACATATATAAGGACTCCCAAGGATTCGAGCTGAACGATCGTCCCTGCGCCTACGATGGAAACAGTCTGTTTAGGTTTATATGCGAGGCGCCGAAGCTGGAGACAATATCGATTGTTGTGTGGAAGTAGATCGGTGGAGTATCGGTGGAATTCGTTAACAATTATTGTATGGGTTATATATGGTTGTGGATTAAACTTTTTATTAGAAACCAAACATTCACTTGTGTTAACAAAAGATAACTTTTGACAACAAAAGTGTCTGGTGTCTTGCTGGACATCTGGTAGTTATTGGTATTGGCGTGGTGGGAACTAGAGGTCTTCTAGAATGGCTAAAACCGGCATTCAAAATAACAGTTCTTAAAATATAACGCTGCGCTGATAGAGTTTGAATTAATGAGTGCGCTCACTCGGACGCACAACATTTAAAAGAAGTAGCACGAATTGAATGTGTGAGAATTACGATTGGTTTTCGAATGCATTTTCTTACATATTTGCAGCAAAAATCACAAGGATCTTTTCATTGGTCTAGTTTAGAAAAGCAATGCAAGTAGCGCCCATATGCAATTTCTTTCATTTCGTTTTCCGTTCTTTTACCCTAGCTCATATAACCGAATGACCTATCCCATTTACATAAACTCGTTTAATCGTATGCCTCGCACTCGCTCAATTCAATTCGATTCGAGTGCATTCTATTGGAATTACGAGTATGTTGCGAGTGAAACCATGCCGCGCAGATCTCTGGTGGGAAGATACAACTGGTTGGTTTCTCAATCCTCCATCTCAATGGAAAATTAACAAAGCAGGAAGATTAGAAAGAATTGCATATCAATTTCTCTTTTATTTAAATCGGGAGATATGTACATCTGTTACCTCCATCGTCATCTACATCTACCTAGACAACAGATCTCTCCTGCCAGAGGACTTGAATTGGGAATACTATTGTGGATACTTACAGCCAGGCAGGATGCCCTTGCTCCGAGCTGTACGATATGGCTGTCGTGCTCCTGGGTCGATTTTTCCGTACATTGTTCTATCCATTGTTCCGATGGAGTTATTCGCTTTCAACTCACTGGTTTTTTTTTACGGAGAAGTCAATAAATAACCAAGGAACTGTCTAATGACATTTTTATTTTGTATCTGAGGTTTGTGTTTCTTTTATTTTGCCTGCTTTTGTGGCTGGCTCTCATCTACCGGCAGCTAAAAGTTTCATTTGAATTATTTATAAGCGCATTTTTATTTTTGGCCTTTCGGGGCTCGACGACGGATTTGTCGTTTTGTTTGCATTGAGTTCTGCCTGTCAGTGTGGATTTTGTGGATTTCGTCGATGGGTCGTTGTTGTCGTTGTCGTCGTCGACAGAGCTTTGCCCCCGAGCATACATGAAGAAACTATTGTAGGCGCCCCATTCCCTGCTCCAACAAATGGTTGTCTAGGGAGTGTGCCTTCGGAGTGCATTTGAGAGAATGAAGCGACGAAAGATATATTTTGGATGGAAAATCACTGAAGCTGATTGACCATTAATCCGCAGAGAGCGTTTGAGATCAGAAGTAATCAATCAGTGAATGATTTGAGATGAAAGGAATATCTCTTCAGCCGAATAAATGCTCCCCAGACAATCTGCAGACAGAAGATTACATGGGGATCCCTTAGACCAATAAACTGAACCTGGAGGAGTGAGGTGAGGTCTCTTAATCTATGTGATCACCAGATCAAAAGCCAGACAGCATGATCTATAAATCAGCTAAAGAAGGTGCGTGCGTGGGTGGGTGGGTGAGTCTCAATAGATGATCTATGGATCCAACAGAATTTACGATCAACTGCGGATACATAGTACATATACTAGATCTATGCCCAGATCAAGTTGAGCGCCAAACGATCCATAAAGACAGATTTATGGAATCATAAAAATACCCAAACGAACATCCCGGCCACACATTTTGTTTCGTTTCGCGTTTGTTTCAAACAAAACACGCAGCGACGACACATTGGAAAAGGTAAAAAATAATAAAGATAAATTCTGAAACTAAAAACAAAGCGATACCAAAAATACCCGTCAACGGGATGGGATAGAAAGGGAAAGAAAAGGAAAGGAAAGGCAGGGGAAGGGGGGGAATCAAGGTTGCCAAATTACGTCAACACCAATGATTGGCAACTAAAAATACAACCAAAACCAAAAAACAACTACAATTTCTGGCAAATCAAAGGCGACGTCTCGGTCGTCGTCTTTGGATCTCCTCTCTGGTATGAGAACGAACCCGTGACTAACGAAGGGAGACCCAAACTGGGGAGAATGGGGGAGAATTAATTGAAAATGCGGCAAAAGATTTCCGCAGAGCCTTGCCAAAAAAAAAAAAAAAAAAGAAAGATAGAAAGGTGAAAGAAACCTGCGAAACTCACTTTCCACGTTCCAGGCTATTTTATAAACAAATAAGTTTCCCTCCGACCGACAGAAACACCTGTGGGGAGTGGCGGGGAGGGGAGGGGCCTCCCGTTACATTACTCCGTGCGGATGGATGATGGGCAATGACGTTCGTTGGCAATCGTTTCGGCCAACGGTCTGGGGTCTGCCTTCTACTACGAGTCTCTGTATCTAAAAGTCAAAGGCACGAAAGGAAATTCCACGAGATCGGTGCGATCTCAATATAAATATTTTATTAGCAAGTAGATAAAATGTGTGCGTGAATGCGGGTTGCGAGTGTTGACCTTGCTGAAGGCGCAAGAAGGTGAAAAGAACAGAGAGCGGGCCCAACAAAAGCAGGACGGAGAACACACCGCGAGACTCGTGATCTTCGGGCAGATATGTATATTATCCGATCTCTGGGCATATCATTGGCCTTTCTGCCGATAAACCAGCCCAATTTATGGCGTACATTCCCCAACGGATTGTCCATGGAGTACCCTTCTGTAATCTTGCGTGGTGATAAGATAAGTGGGACTTTTGCGTTACAGAAGTGGATGGTGGTGTGGATTGCTCCAGAAAGTACATAAATATTTAACAAGGGATTTTCCTGGAGTTTTCCCTGCTTTGAATGCTTTTTAAAGTGAGCTACGAGGAAGTGAAAATACATAAGGAATGTGCCAACAAGTACCCCCTCCTCTGAAGCAACAGAAACAAACACTAATTGAAATTTAATGGCTTAGAGATAAGAATCATTGTGTTAAATGTGCCGGAGAGCGATCGGCAGAGATGGAGGGAATAGGAATAGGAACCTGCTGAGCAGCAATCGAAATTCGACATTCGAACAGCGATGAACTCATTGCACTAAGAATAAGCTGAGGAGAGGTGCTAAGTAGTGCCAGATTAGGCGTGGACTGAGCCGAGAGAGGAGCTTCAAACGGAAGTTATCGACAGATCTGGCTTCAGGCCAGACAGTGGCATCAGCTGTGCTTCGGTCGCATCCGAGAGATCCGGGAGATTCGAGAGATACAGCAGGGCCAAAGAAAGTGCTTTACGTGGGTGGGCAGGGGCAGGGACAGGGGCAGGGGCAGGCCAGGGCAGTCCGAAAGGGGATTCTCATGAGTGCATTCGATTGAACACCACAACAACAACGAAATGTTTATTTGTGAGCACTTTGTCAGGCGTTTGCGTTTACATCATTCTCCAGCGTTTCCATTTGCTTTCGTAACCCGAGATACTTTTGTAATTTTTCCCCTAGGAAACGCTTCGCTCCCTTCGCTCCCTCCCCACTGCTCTCTTTATTTCGAGTGCTTAAAATATGTGAAATATGTCATAATTTTAATAGATTAAGTGGGCACAATTTAATTGGTTTTGTGTTTGGTATTTTGTATTTCTTTTCAATCATTTCCCCTCCAGAAATACACAAAACAAATTTCCATCTCAACGCCTACGATCTAATCCGTTCAGTCGGTCGGTCCCCCACAAAATTAATGACGGCCAACAAATCTCTATGCGCTGCCACAAGGGGGCAAACGCCTCATCTATCTGGATGTCTTGTAGCTTTCTAATTGGATCCATAATTAGTGCAAATTAAGATGTTTGGAGGAAAGCAAAACATTGTCCGTTAATCTGAGTAGATCCCAAGTCCCCAATGCGATTTTTAGCTACTGGCGACATTCCTCGCCTATCTTTTATCTTTTATCATTGCTTTTCGGATTGTTTTATCTGCTATTTGTCTTACTTTCCTACTCTGATGTTTTCCTCCGAGCAAAGTAAACAATTTCCCACGCTACCACCTGCCGCAATATCACCAACCGAGTTCCAATGATTTTTCATCAATTTTTGTTGACTTTTTGTTGCTTCGTTACGCGTCTGCGAGCATTGAACACTTGACTGATGGATGGCTTTTGCTGGTTTTTATTGTTTTTCCTCCCGATTGCACTTTTCCGCACTTTTCAATGCACTTTGACAGTTTGTTGTCCTTATATTTTGTTAGAACCGATGATACGCGCGCGCACCGCGCTCTCTATTGAGTTAAAGGCGTCGCGAGCGACTAAAACCGAAATGGAACCGACCCCATCAAATGGGGGCTCCATTAGAAATAGTCCGCTCTCTGAGAGCCCCTTCAGACAGAGAGACAGAGAGACAGAGAGAGAGAGAGAGAGGTTAACAATCTGCTGGCGCTCTGAGAGCCAGCCCATTTTCATTTTGCCTTCGGAGTCAGTCGCTTTTCATTTTGTTTCGTGGGGCCTGCGGCTGCCGAAGCATCGACTCGACCAGACCGCAAGTGGGAGGCACACGAAGGAAACCAAAGCGGAGACAAAGATTGTCGTAAGGTTGTTGTTTGTGCGTGTGCACAGTGTGCCAACAGTTATTTGGAAAGGAAGCCACAGTCCGTAAATGGATAGAGGAAATCGTAAGTCAATTCATTTGCATTGGCGGGGTATTAGGAGTACTGCGGTTATAGTGGTTGAATACAAAACAATCATTCGTTCATACTCGTTGCCTCTTGATGAACCACCCTGTAGGTCTCCTTGTGGGGTAGACAAAGACGGTATTTAGGGGTCTAGGGTTCCGTTTTATATCGCATTTTGTACCAGTGTGCGGCTGCTGGGCTCCCAAGCTAGAGAGTGGCTAACCACTCGCTAACCAACGCCAGCGACCCTTAAAGCCAGACACAACCGATCTCAAAAGATCATACCAGACAGCTGCACAGTCAACAGCTCTTACAGTGCGCACACGCAACACGAACAGATCTGGACTGGGCAGACATTGCGTGTCGAGTGGGTAGACGGCTCCATCAATGAAGTGGGCGCGCGCTCACTAATGGCTGCGAAATTGATGCAAGTGTGGCACAATGCGGAGAAGACGAGGAGCAGAAGCATCAGTTTCCTGTACGCGGTCTGGTGATGGCACTCTGCACTTTTCAATTGTATGCGACCCACTGTGCGTAGGTGGATTGTCAGTCAGCTGGAATTTTGGAGCTGCATGCGCGTGCTTGTGTGTGCGTGTGTGTGACCTGGCCTTTCTTTACTTTACTCATTTCTCAAGAATGTCTGATCAGCCAGAAACAAGCTCACACACACACAAACACACAGAGGAACTGGAAAACAGCAAAGAATTGTGTCATAATGAAAATAAAGTAAGCTTCCAGATACACTTATGAGACGACAACTTTTTTTGCTGATGATGACTAAAAGTGTGCGCGAAGTGTCGGTCGTTCCAGAGAATCGAAATGGAAGGAGGGAAAAAACGAAAAACAAATAAGAACATTATGTCGGATGTTCGTCCAGATCATTAACAAATCAAGGGTCCGTTCGCGTTCGCGTTCGGCAATCGGGAAGAACCACACCCTCGCACGACGATATCGTTTTGTGTGCAATTTCCAGGAATGAACAGAGCCCGGAATGCAAATCGTAAATAGGCACTCCGGCTAGTAAATTTGAATAAGAAAAGTAGGCTGATTGGTAATCACTTGGCTTGATTAACACGATAAGAATCCATTGTCCAAAATTATTCATTCGCCACTTGGCGGCCGTTTTCGGGCCCGCACGGAATGCTAATTAACTGTTGACCTTGAGCCGCAGCATAAGTTTGTGGCTTGCACTGCTGGAATGTTGCAGGAAGTTTTGTTTCACTCACCTAAGTCATCCATTGTGTTTGCTAGTGTATGTGTGTGGATAGCGCTTTCTGCTCCAATTTCGCCGCACAGTCAACCCAGGGAATTCGGCACCAGCACACGAGTACCTAATTGATTTTGATTGATGGTAAAAGCTAAGCCAAAACGAAAATTTTAATCCACGCAAACACTTTTTATTTGCACTCCGCCGCCGCGATTCGTGGAGTTTGACTCTGCTCTTGGAATCGAAACAAATTTCTGTCGAGGCAGAGCGACTATACGTGATACGTGAGTTTCGCCGCGAGTTGGAGACGAGTTTTATATGAATCACTAATTTTGGAGCGGCGGCGGCCATAAACAATACAACATCAACACTCGCACACACTCACATACATGGGGGAGAGTAACAGCTGCTTTCGCGAACCGAACTACTGACTCGTTCGCGCCACTAACCATACGTATGTGCCAGTTCATAAAACGCAAAGGTACCAAGCTGCGACAGCTCCCAGAGCCGAAGACCTCTAAAAGCTCTCGATTCAATTTCTGTTGGTCTTAGATTTTGGCTATGTTTTATGTTTAGTTTTATTTGTTGGCTCCAACGAGCTTAATTTATATCATTCATCCCACTCTCAGCGCATGCGTTTCCCATACCAATACCACTAATAGTCCTGCTCCATTTCAGAAGAACCTAAGATGAACTTCTTGGAACTCCACGACGACTGTCTGGACAATATTTTACTTCATTTTGGCTTCGACGAGATACTGCCGCTTTTTAATGAACTCCATACACGTTTCGATGAGGCCATTGAACGTCAGCTGCACCGGTTTCGTGACTTGCAGTTCAGTATGCGGCATCCTCCTCCCTTTCATGAGGGCTTGATGCTGTTGCTGGGTCGCCATTTGAACAGCCTGCACATAACGGTAGGTTACTCGACCAGCGACAGAGATTTCCTTCGATATCTGAATCCCCTGTGCCAAGGGGCGTCGGAGAGCCTGCGCCTTCGGGCCCTCAAATTGGATCATGCCAAGTGGTCGCCTGACATCGTGAATGCTGTCTGTAAGGTGGCACGTTCCCTGCTCTTCTTGGACATGCGTCACTGCGATGTGCGGGATTATCAGATAACACGGCTCTTGGAATCGACGGATAAGATGGAGGCTCTGGCTCTGCTGCATGTGCACAATCAGACGGGAGACTCTTATCTGCAACACAATGTACTCAACAGAGTGCCAGCTCTAAAACTCATCCATATAACAATCCTCGGAATCTTACCGTTTTCACCTGAAGAGCTGTCCCAGCAGTGTCCACATCTTAGCTTCCTGATTAGCGACTTGATCAACAGAGAATTCAAAATCTACGGACCACCAGCTTACTTACAAGACTACTATAAATATTACCATGAATATTTTAAGACCCCCTGAGGATTACTAAGTAATATTTTAAATGATCTCAAAATAAAACAGTTCACGGTGAAACACAGTTCGATTGTGCTTGGTGGTTTTTTTTTTGATAATTCGCAATATCGAGTATTTCAAATCACCAAATAGTGCTGGCTAGCTCGTAAAATTAAACCGAATATTAAAAACGAGGAATATGACTTCTAGTCATGGACAGAGAAGAATTAACCCGATTTCTCGATCAGTGGTTATTAAAATCTTGAATCTTCAAGAATTTAAGCTCAGTTCAGGTGAAAGATGTCTTAGCTTTTTTTATTTTTTAAGTAAAGAGAAAGGATACAGGAAGAATTTCCGCCATTTACCTCAAGTCGTTGAACTGTTTAAATATAGGGGGCTTAAGTGGGTTAAGTTCGTTTTTCCTCATACGAGACGCCATATTTTTGTTGAAGAACAAAAATTTAGGCAAAAACAATCAAAGTCAAGTATTTAAAATAAGCCATTCAATTAGGAAATAGGTTTATTAATTGGATATGGACATTATATGAGGACATAACTAAATGTTCTATCTAGCTAATAATATTTGACGGAATATCAAAGTTGAACAAAATGATTTCCAATCCTTGACGGAGAACGATTAAGCTATTATAAGCCAAAGTGGTATTTTAATTTTTCCCCGAAAATAATGCAAATTTAATAATTTTAGTGCAGTTCAGGTGAAAGATATCGTGGTTTTTTATAAGTTCAGAGGAAAGGTGACATGAATCTACAAGAAGAATTTACAATCGTTAATATTTTCCACCATTTACCAACTGTTTAAATAGAGGGGGCTGAAGTGGGCTAAGTTCGGTTTTTCATCATATTGTTGTTGAAGGAGAACTAAATAAAAACAACGTCCAGTAAAGTCAAGTTAATTGATTTCACAATGGTGGTTCGCTCTTACAATGATGAGCTCGGGTATCTTGAGAAGATCAACGACCACTGCTGGAAGATCAAAAAGGGCTTCCAGCCGAACATGAACGTCGAGGGATGCTTCTATGTGAACAGCCGGCTGGAGCGGCTCATGCTGGAGGAACTGAAGAATTCGTGCCGTCCCGGAGCAGTCGGTGGTTTCCTGCCCGGCGTCAAGCAAATCGCAAATGTGGCCGCCCTGCCCGGTATTGTGGGTCGCTCAATTGGCCTGCCCGACATACACTCAGGCTATGGATTCGCCATCGGCAATATGGCCGCATTCGACATGGATAACCCGCTGTCGATAGTGAGCCCTGGCGGCGTGGGCTTCGACATCAATTGCGGGGTTCGCCTGCTGCGCACCAATCTGTTCGAGAAGGACGTGCAGCCGGTGAAGGAGCAGCTGGCCCAGTCTCTGTTCGACCACATACCCGTCGGCGTGGGCTCAAAAGGCATCATTCCGATGAACGCCCGCGACCTGGAGGAGGCCCTGGAAATGGGAATGGACTGGTCGCTGCGCGAGGGCTACGTCTGGGCCGAGGACAAGGAGCACTGCGAGGAGTACGGCCGCATGTTGAACGCCGATCCCGCTAAGGTGAGCATGCGGGCCAAGAAGCGTGGGCTGCCGCAGCTTGGAACTCTGGGCGCGGGCAACCACTACGCCGAAATCCAGGTGGTGGACGAAATCTACGACAAGTGGAGCGCCTCCAAGATGGGCATCGAGGAGAAGGGCCAGGTGGTCGTCATGATACACTCTGGAAGCCGCGGCTTTGGTCACCAGGTCGCCACCGACGCGCTGGTGCAAATGGAAAAGGCCATGAAACGGGACAAGATTGAGACCAACGATCGGCAGCTGGCCTGCGCCCGCATTAACTCTGTTGAGGGACAGGACTACCTGAAGGCCATGGCGGCGGCGGCCAACTTCGCCTGGGTCAACCGCAGCTCCATGACCTTCCTCACCCGCCAGGCGTTCGCCAAGATGTTCAACACCACTCCGGACGATCTCGACATGCACGTCATCTACGATGTCTCGCACAACATCGCCAAAGTGGAGAACCACATTGTGGACGGCAAGGAGCGCAAGCTGCTCGTCCACCGCAAGGGTTCCACGCGCGCCTTTCCTCCCCACCATCCACTGATCCCAGTGGACTATCAGCTGACTGGCCAGCCCGTACTCGTGGGCGGCACCATGGGCACCTGCAGCTACGTGCTGACTGGCACAGAGCAGGGCATGCAGGAGACCTTCGGCAGCACCTGCCACGGAGCTGTAAGTTATCTCTCGATCTCAAAGATTTTTGTTCCTTCTCATCTCATCTCATCCCTTTCCGACTTTTGCTAGGGTCGCGCCTTGTCACGTGCCAAATCTCGGCGCAATCTCGACTACAAGGAGGTGCTGGACAAGCTGGAGCAAATCGGCATTGCCATACGCGTAGCCTCACCCAAGCTAGTCATGGAGGAGGCTCCTGAGTCGTACAAGGATGTAACCGATGTTGTTGACACCTGTCACGCGGCGGGTATTAGCAAGAAGTGCATCAAAATGCGACCAATAGCAGTCATTAAGGGCTGACAGCGTCTGTACTCGTAAGATATTTATGTTTGTGATTAAATCGAGGATGATTTAAATTTAAAGGAGAAAGAACCCTATTAGCTTCAATGTTGAATATTCCCAGAACTGGAGCACTGTCTGCTCACTTTGAAGACCAAATGCGGCAAAAATTTGTGAATTAAGAGGGAATTCTGGACTTTTTATTATTGTGTTTGGCTTTTTTCAGCTTTTTTTCTGTTGCCCCCGGTTATATAAAAAGTGGAAAAAAAATGTGACCGGTTCATCATTATGTTCAGATAATTTAGAAATTCTAAAACAGGTTGACTTTTTCCCGTCAACAAAATCTTGTGTGCTTAGAAAATTGGAGTTAGCAAAATTTTTGAGTAAAGTTAAAAATATTCAAAAATTTAATGCAAATATAGCTACATATATTCATTAATTAAAGAGAGAAGATATCAACTAGGTTTTGAAGTGAGACTTACTTCTGTAAAGATTTTGGTGAAAACCACAGATTTATTGACCTGACAGTTGTTGCGCTGCAAATGCTATCATTGCCGTGGTCAAACGCGGAAACTAAGCGGGCATTAAGCCAGGAATGCCATGAAACTAAGCAGAGCCAATTCTGAGTTCTGTGCTTAAGGTAAGGTTTTATTGTCAGTGCAAGGATATTACTATTGGTACGACCATGTCGTACGAATGCGAAACAGAAACTAGCCCCACAGAGCTGGATGAGTTAATGAATATTCTATAAAATACATATTAAATATCACTTTAATACAGAATTGTTAACACCATTATTTAAGCTTTTTCTTGGATTTTGATTGAAAACGTTCAGCTTTTTTCGCTTTTTTAAATTAGAAACAGTTTTTTCCTGATAAAAAGTTGGCAGCACTGCTGCTGGCACACTCACGCATGGTAGGATAATCTAAAGGTGCTAACCACTAAGCCAGCTGACTCTTCATTGAGTATCTGAGATACATTACACTTTTTGTTTGTTTTGCCTGCTGTCTGTCCGTCCTGATGAGCGCATTGATCGTAGAGTCGTAGAGAATGGCCATATCTCGCAGAAACACGTTTTGTTAACGAGAATTTAAAAAAAAAAATGCCATTGGATGGCTCCCCTATATCAGTTTCTCGTACAGTGTCACCCCTTGGCGGAGTGATGGAGAGAGTATGGAAACAGATCAGATAGAATATTGCTCATTAGGTGGCAAGAGGTAAAGAGGTAGACGAAGTGCGTAAGAGAGTATACGATAATAAAAAAGACAGGAATGAGTTACTTAAATCATTAGATTACATATGGATCGCGGCACGTGTGGCTGCGATTCAAACGTTTGTTCCCTTAATTATCTAAAACGATTTCAATTAAATCGCTACTGGCTTCATTTTAATATTAGTGGAAGTGGAATTTGTGGGCAATGGAGACAGAGCCAGAAAAAGAGGGTGAATAACAACTTAGGCTACCAAGGTACCTTTCGAGCAATTCGACCATGCTGCCACGCTCTTTCGTGCTTCCCGCTCTGTTAGTTGTCAGCTGACAGCCCCATCGCCCACCGCCCACCGCCCTCCACAACCGAATTTGACTTGTCCCACAGCGCGGTTTTCAGTTTCGCATTTGTTTCATTTAAATTTGACTCGATACACGTAACTTTGTATTTGGCAAAGTGCAGATTCGATGCATCTGGCCAAGTGATAGAAAATCGATGCGAAATCGTGAGTTAATCGAACAAATTGCAAAGTCAGACCGGAGGGCTTTACTAGCTGCGCAATTGTAAAAAAGTTCGACCAAATCCTACACACCGTTGCCGGGCTTAAGTGTGGAAGAAAAACAAACAAAATGGCAAATATGCGCCCACCGCAGAAATCCAAGCTGCTGAAGGTCGTCATACTGGGCGATGGGGGCGTGGGGAAGTCTGCACTGCTCACCCGCTTCGTATCGAACCGCTACGAGGAGAACAATTTCCATACGATTGGTGTCGAGTTCATGAACAAGGATATCGTGGTCGACGGAGAGCAATACACCCTGCAGGTGGGTCTGGTTGTGGGGCTGGTCTGGTCTCTCTGCCCTAGAATATTTCGTAATCTGCGCCACAGTTGAGTGGCTTGAGGCTGAAGAAATCGCCAAGCCAAGCCTAGCCAAGTATATCCCTTCTAGTTTCCGAACGATCCAACGTACCATGCAATGTGTACTTATATATATATACATACATATGTCGTTCACTTGAAGCTATTTGTTTCGATCCATCATGATGTAACGACAGATAAGATATTCCCTTCGGAAGTAGTATAGACAGCTCCCAGTGGAGAGGCTGTGGCGTAACTGTTACACACATAGTCAACGTTTTCGTTGGTCAGCGCAAGTGTTTAAAAGTTGAACAACGATCGAGCATTGTTTTCCCCTCTGTGCCATCCACAGTACTTGTGTTTGTAGTTGTATCTGTTTCATCTGCCCCCATACACACACACACACACGCACGCAAACACACATCAAATTCGTAGTCAATTAACGTACAGTTTAGCATTGCAAAAAAAGAATGACAAATAATGGAAACAGTTCCTTTGCTCGACATCAGATTATTTCATCATTCGCCGCACCCGCCACCTTTCCTGCTCCGAGTTCGTTTTTCCCTTATGCTGTCATGGATACATCGAAATTAGAAGAACCAAAACACACAACACAGACCGTCAAGCTCTGAAAACTTATGAATATTGAGTGCGTCTCAGTGAGTAAGCAAAGTGCTGCAAATGGCATCGGAATGGAATAATGATTATTATAATGGATGCAATCGATGCCCGACCCGACCAAGCGCTTTGGAAAGCATAAGAATGTCAGCTCGTATGAGTAATGCTCGGGAAATGTCACATATTTGAGGTGTTTTTTGTGGCAAGCTCTAGAAAATGATGCTGGTTCACGGTTCGCTTATTCTGGACCCCGACAAGAACCGGGAATCCGACGATTCTCATGTCAGAGGGAAACTACCAAACAGGAAATCCTCTCCGACTATGGGTGGAATGGGTTCCCCCCTATGACGTTTCGGGCTGTACTTGCTTAACGAGTGTATTTTCTAAGAACCGACAGAACCTTGACGTGTTAGTTAATGTAGATTCCGCTCTCGAACTGCATTAGGCATACGCTCAGAAAAAGCATTTTTTTTTGTCGTTTGGAACCACACTACAGGCTGAATTTGCTTCAAGTTATTTTGTTTGGTTTTTTTAGCTTATCACTGAAGCTTCGTTATCAGTCATTTGGGTTGGATTTGGTGGCACTGACTACCTCTGAGGCTGAATATTTGTAGAGCAAATAATATGGCATGATATGAGTCACTAGAGACTCTGATTTCTGGCAAGGTACATACTCATAGTTCTTGAATGCCTTGGGAATGGGAGCACATTCAGAACACTGAATGCCGCACAAGCTATGGAACAATGATGCAAATATCAATAGAATGCCCACTAAAGGTACAACAATTGACGAATTTCTTTGTTTTCGAACAATCTAGATTTGGGACACGGCTGGCCAGGAACGATTCCGGGCCCTACGCACGCCCTTCTATCGGGGATCGGACATTTGCCTGCTCTGCTATGCCCTGGACGACCGGGACAGTTTGAGGGGACTGGGTCTCTGGCGGAACGAGTTTCTGACCTATGCCGACGTGGAGGCGGATAAGTTTCCTTTCATTGTGGTGGGCAACAAGGTGAGTGGAAGAGGCCAAATACGATCTAAAACAATAACCCCCAGTAATGTCTTCTCCCGCGCAGAACGACATCCTGCCGCAAAAGCGCCAGGTCAGCTACGAGAGTGTCCAGCAGTGGTGCGCGGAGCAGGAGATTGTCTCCCACATCGAGACCTCCTCGAAGGCGGCGACGAATGTGAGCGACGCCTTTGTGCTCGGCCTGCGCCAGTGGAAGCACATGGAATGCGTGGCCGAGGCCGAGCTCCGCCACAACGGCGACACCATCGACTTGACACGACCCATACGGCTCGTGCAGCGGCGGCTCTGCTGCACAGGAGGTGGTGGCGCCGGGGACGTCGATAAGGACGGGAATGGGGATGGGGATGGGTATGACGCCGCCATGCGCACCCCATCCAAGAAACTGTTCGGACAGAAGCGCAGTGCACCGAAGGCGCCAGCGACCAATTACCGGCTATGAGCACTGAAGCTGTCAGTGAATTTACGCTTAATTTAACCACTAGGGTGGCTAGGGTCGGCTCCTATACACGCTATTCATTCCAACCGCAGGAGACGGAGGAGACAAGGAGTCGTCAAAGCACAGACCAAAAAGTAAATCGATATAACGTACAATTGTATGAAATGTACGGAAGAAATCGATTGATATTCTAAATGAAGCTAAGGCATAAATGTTAGGTTTAAGCGCTGACCGCCTCTATAATGCAAACATAAGAGATGCAGATTGCTCGTATTGATTGATTCACATGTGCTGTACGCACAATGTTTGGTATAACAAACAATCTGATATTATTTTTGATACTATTAAATTGAATGTAAGAGAAGACAACAGACTGGACTGCGGAACAGTCTAATCATATGTTACAATGCATGAAGATATTAGATATTGTTATCCAGTATAGCGGTTTGAGCAAAAACTATGACTGTCCATTATTTGTCGTCTATAACTTCAACCTCGGAAATGGTTGAACTACTATTTTGCAATTTGTATTCCGCTGATACAAAAACCATTCGAATAACGACTAAGAAACCAGTCATTTATTATAAATAGCTGAAAATTAATTCGTACAAAAAGCCGCTTGAAGGAAAAGCCACTTACAACAAGGAAAATAGATTTTGTATTTATTTTAAGTGCCTTAAACAGGAGCAGAACAGAGTGTATTTATTTGTTTTATGCACGGTCTCTGTCCAGGACATGTACACTGTACCAAAGTGTACGGATGGTACATTGAATCCCTTTGATTCCATAAACAGTATACAAAAAAAATGCTTTATATGGATGTGTGTTTATATTTCAACGATTTGTTTAACATGTATAATAAGTATTAACACAATATAAATACGCTTACCCCGGATTAAATATAATATGTACGAGCATGTATAACACTTTCGCTGGATTGGAATCGGATCGATTAAGACTACGGCAAACTCTAGGCGCTGTCGCTAACGGGACAAGCGTAAAACAGACTGAGTGCTTAACTATTATATGCCTAACTTGCGTGACTGTGAGTGTGCAGTGGAGTGGAGCGGGCATTGTGGGGCATATTGGGGAAAGAAAAGGAAATTATCACTTGCTGCAGACCCGGAAGGCACACCGAGCAATCACGTTACTTTTTTTTGTAGCCATACGAGTTAATGGCATCGAACTCGGTGTCGCACTTGAGAAGGAGCTGGTACCACTGATCGCTTTCCACGCGCTTGAGTTCCAGGATGCCGCCGTAGGCAGGGGGCAGGCACTTGGGCGACATATACTTGTGTAGGGAGTCGCGATCAGTGCCGTGGAAGATGATGCGGCCGCGCAGCTTCTCGCGAAGGAATGGTTTGAAGAGGGCGAAGACCACATTGAACATCTTCGGCTGGTTCACGATGTGGATGGCCTTGATGCGTAGCGGCACCGAATCCTGCAACCAGTCGACTATGCGCTTGGCGAAGGGCGGCGTGAACTGCCAGGTCTGCTGCAGACTCAGGCCATCCATGTCGAAGATGACGACGGCACCGTGGATCTGCGTCTCTGGCTCCAGCATGGCCGCCTCCAGGAAGATGACCGCTCCCTTGAATACCTCATCGAGTGACACCTGCTTGTGCTTCCAGCGTTCTGTCAAGGACAACGAGAGATTATAATCTATATAGCCGAGGTCCACGAAGACTGGGGGGTCCCGTGCCACTTACTGCCCAGCTCCAGTACCAGGATGCGGCGTCCACACTGATCGCGATTGGGAAAAACGGTCAGTATGTTGTTCTTGAAGATGTTGGCCTCGCCCGAGGGCTTCAGGTTGTTGTACACGTCCGAGTGCTTTACCTTGAAGGAGTAGTAGCGTTTGATCTGCCAAAAGAGTCAAAGTTCATTGAGGATCGTTCATTTAGCTATTCATTATTTATTTATTCCTACCAGATCGCGTGCACTCTCCGGATAATACTTGCACGGACGCAGGAATCGTATTAGCCATTCCTCGTTGTCCTTGGGATAGTGCAGATCGGTCTCCGCTGCAATCAATGCTCAGATTAGTATTTCAGGGGATACATTATCACTAGGTCTACAGTCTACAAATTACAGCGCCACTTAGCACCCCTGAACTTTGAACTCTAAGGTAACACAAATATAAAATTTCAAAACTAACATTAAGCTGATTAAGTTCTCGACGTACATATATAATTATGAAGATCTAACGATCGTTGATCACTGATCGTAGAACTTATCATTACATGACAGCAACCGCTAGACAACAATACTATAACCTTCGAATATATAACCTGTGATTAGTGGCATGAGATTGTCAGGCAATGAGGATTTGAAAATATTATTATTACTCCTATCATCCCAGAAATCACAGAAACCCCAGAATAAGATAGATCAGATTGAACTCCTGATCAGCACTCACCCTCCAACAAGCGAGCGAGTTCCTTGACGGCCTCCTTCTGGCGCTCTGGACTCTCGCGCAGCTCCTTGATGGCCACCTCCTTGCCCATGGCCGTGGGCTCGCCCAGCTCGAACTGGAGCGTGTACTCTCCCAGCTGGATCGAGGGCAGCTGATCGATGTCCGACAGCATTGTGGGCACTCCTGGAAGGGCATCGCATCAGTTGCAAGGGAGAATAAATTCGGTTAGTATGCAACAAGCGAAAGCTTCTGTACTTTGAGCTCTGAAGTGTGTGTTTAGGGTCTAAGCCCCTCTGAAACTTCAAGCTACCAAGTAAGTGACTATTAGCAACGATTGGCAATTAGTTAGCCATATTTGTGTAATGACGCTTCAATTACTTACTCATTTTGCAATTTGCTCTCTACTTTTCGCTGCTAAAATTTTTTTGTAATAATATTCAATAGCTGTGCTGTGTCGAACACAATCTCTGTTTGCCTTGTGACAAATTGTGCACTCTATTTATAGGTAGGAGGAGAGAGAATTTGTATTCATTAATTAGACAAACGAATCGGAACCGGCTTGGAAACTGCATCGAAGACTTCCCCACTTATTGATCGCGTTATTGATCACCTGGCCAGCCACCTTCACCTTCACCTTCACCTTGACATTCGCATGGGTATCGGAAGCAGAATTAAAGCAAAGCAAAGCGGATCAAAGATTTTGCAGCATCGGAAGCCATGGACTCCCGTTGAGGGTTATATCCACAATGCAATTCTTGCTAATCTCCGACTCAGGCTCGGCCTCAGGTGATCTTTGATCAGACGAAATGCGAAACACCTTGAACTGAATTCAAAGCTGAATCTCTTGACAAGTTCTACTTGGGCAACAAGTTTTAAATTACGAGTGCAAGCAAGTACTGGATTAAGTATAAGTATCTATCTGTATGGTATGGTGTATACCATAGTATGTATATATTTCAAATGAAATGGAACCATTGGAACAAACAACATAATCTGTTCAGCTTGTGGCGCAGATCCACCATCTTCATGAACCAAAACAAAAGACTTGGAAATTAGCATCAGAGGCATGTGCCTGCGCCTGTGCCTGACATTGAATCACTTTGATTAGATGGGCCGCCAGGTGATAACTTCGAGATCTTTCATACGGAGGTGGAGCTTGGCGAATCAAAACAATTCGCAGATATCACATAATTATTCATAGCTTATGGGTGCATGGGTGTCTGAGGCTGGGAAATACAGAGTTTAGTCGAATAATTTAAGTAGTACGCACAGAGCACAACACAAATGGAAACTTGTTTGGTAAGCGACTTCGACAACCGCGATTTTGGCCAAAGGCGGCCACAAAAAGGGGGCTAGGAGAAACGCGTGCAACGGGGCCGAAAGCGCAGATGAAACTGTTGTGGCCAAAAGCGCGCTGCGGAGATTTTATGCCAGGCCAAGAATCGAAACTGGATTCGGAAGAGAGTCGCAGCCGGAGCTACAGCTGGAGCTGGGAGAGCGAAGCTCGGTCTGGCCTGAACTTGAGCATGACATTCACGTGTGCCAGTCAGAAAGAGAGACAGACGGGGCTAAGTTGGGTGCATCACCATTGGGAAATATTGCCAGCAAAAGCCGGTTTCGATTTCAGTTTCAAAGTTTTCTCAGCTGCTGATGCTGTGCTGCTGCTGGCATATTTCATGGGCCTACCACTATTCGTACTCGTATTCAGTTTTCTTCGAGTGTAATTGTGGAGCACAGCAGAGCAGTCTGTAGTCTGTAGTCTGTAGTGGCTGGTAGGCCTTTCCTATGAATTGACGTTGACCCTGAACACGTTGTACTATCCGGTTTCAATGCTGATGCGCTACGCTCTACGCCAATTAGGGCTTACACCTGTCCAGCAATCATATTCGAGGCATATTTTGTATAATTAGCACGTCTCCAAGCCGCAGCCCAGACCATCACCTCACCTCACCTCACGCCGTAGACATGATCTCTGGGCGCCTCGCCTGCTTTTGGGCAAGTCGCTCAATCGCACAATCGCACGATCGCACGTGCAGAGACTTGAGCCCCATTCATGGTTTCACGCTTCGTTATACTCTCGTTTTCGTTTTTGGTCTATTTTTGGTTTATCTGAGCTGTGCTGGCGACGGAGAGCCGGCCACAAGCTGGCTGCCATAAAACTGAGAATAGTGTGACTGGGGTAAAGAGTTCCCAAAGCACCAGAGAGACGCTGGACTGGGGTTAAGACCGAATGCAATGCCCTTCGTTGAAGTGGCAAAAACAAAAGACATAAAATAAAGGAAGATACTGGAGTTTTAAGACTGGCAATGGCAAGGGCAGTTCCAATGTAAAAAGTGCTTTGACCTTACTCTGCAAAAAACTGTCAAAAGGTACATATGTACATATGTACATATTAATGTATGTACAGATGTACAAGTACGAGTTTTTTTGGCTGTGAAATTCACAATAACCTGTTAAGGGTACTGCCGACTATGGAATACCCGCTAGTCGGGCGTATTTGTTGAGCACTGACTCACGTCACCGTCCCGTCACTTTACCCGATGGGAATGCCATTCGAGTATAAATAGTACTCGTTCTGAGAACTGTGGATAGTACATATTTTCATGGAAAGTCGGGAAATCGGAAACCAAGTAGTACACGAGTAGCGTAGCGGGTGTTGTTAACCAAAAAATAAAATCAATAGAGCAGGAATGCGGTAACAGTACACATACACATGCAAGTAGGAATGTGTGTAGAAGCAGCGTACACATGCAAACATACATACATATGTATATGTATGTGCACATAGTAAAGATGTTTAAACAATGCATATAAGTACTATCAATTTGTAGGCCATGCGAGGCTTCACTGTTTCTCACCCGAATCGAAAGCCGCCACACGAGACAGAGCCACCGCCGCTGACGTTTGCTGTTGGGGCAGGCCACTCGTTCTGAGAACTGTGGATAGTACATACATATTTTCATGGAAAGTCGGGAAATCGGAAACCAAGTAGTACACGAGTAGCGTAGCGGGTGTTGTTAACCAAAAAATAAAATCAATAGAGCAGGAATGCGGTAACAGTACACATACACATGCAAGTAGGAATGTGTGTAGAAGCAGCGTACACATGCAAACATACATACATATGTATATGTATGTGCACATAGTAAAGATGTTTAAACAATGCATATAAGTACTATCAATTTGTAGGCCATGCGAGGCTTCACTGTTTCTCACCCGAATCGAAAGCCGCCACACGAGACAGAGCCACCGCCGCTGACGTTTGCTGTTGGGGCAGGCCGCGGACTGCGGCTGCAGTGCTCAGCATTGTCATGCTGATGCCAGTCAAATGCGATATGCTCGTCGGCTATATGACCACTCACGAACACGCGATGCACCAGCAACTTGCGATATTAGGAATGCAAATAAATTAATATATTTTAAGCAGTACAAGTCGCTGCACCGCTGCGCCGGTCACTTCGAGCTCGAGCACACTCGAAATGGGTCAATGCCAGTAAGTTACTGAACCTTACATGAGATTCTCGAGCGGACAGCGAACCAGTCGCCAGCGACCAGCCACCATCTACCAGCACAGCACCGGCAGAATGGGGATGTAGGAGGAGTGCTCGCAAAAAAACGAAATGAAAAAGGAAAGGAGAACGAATGCACGAATGCACGAAAGCTGAAGCACCGACGTTTATACGATACGATACCCGTGCACTTCGCGGACCACCAAAAGTTAATGTACACCGAATTGGTGTACTAATATTAGTTTTTCTTAAAGGAGCTCTGTGAGATAGTACTTTGAGAGCTTCACTTTGAGATACTCTTACTATGTTACACTATTTAGATATACATATGTATGTATGTACATATTTCATTGCTGTTCGTTACAAACATCTGGCTTGAGCTGTGATACCCTGTGGAGGGGCTTAGCGGGCAAAGCTCAAGTGAGGGATGAGTATTGTTATGTTATTCTCAGACGGACATTGAATTTTTAATTGTTCAAGCTCAAAGAGCAGCAAAACAGCCCGAAGCGAACAAAAGAAACCACAGAGAGAGGTAATGAAAGCGTGAGATATGTGCATAAGTTGAGACTCAAACTCACCGAAAGGTAATTAAGGCTCAGCTAATCCAAATATAGGGGATCCAAGTGTTTGTACAGAGATCCTTTTTGGGCTCGGTGCAGATTGTGTATCTAGCTCGGATCGCGATTATAGACTGGAAATATAAAGCAGCTTGTCAAATCATTTTATACCCCACCGGCCTATGAATAACGCTCATTACACGTACTCGTACATACATATATGTATGTATGTATGTATGTTATATCAAAATTATCAAGAAACGAGCGCCAGTCCAGTCAGAATAGTCTGTCTTATTAAGCCACATTTAATAGGCCATTAAAAGTAGCCGGAGGGAGAGGAAAGTGGCAGTGGCAGTGGCAAAGAGCACGGTTACGAACTACCGATTGCCTTGTCTTGGGTTTTCTTTTCATAAATCAAGTTCAAAAGTCGCGCGTGTGCTTGGGTCGGAAAGCACTGAACAAGCATTTTATATATACATACATATGTATGTAGGCACTTACAATTGTTACACGCACTTTTTTCTCATTTCTTATTTCGAAAAATGGTTGAACGACATAAAAGCGTATATTCTGGTATACAGAAAAGTTCATCATTTTAAGTATTTCAAAGCAATTTCTAGTCTTGAAATAATAAGATCTGTGCCACAACTACACGTTATATCATTGATATTTGATTTGATCGTGAGAAATGTATTTAATCAATCTTCTTTTTGGTCACTTTTCCTAATCGAAGATAGCTTAAATATGCAATAGAAGAAGTGGGGTATTTTCTTACACTTTCCATATAATAGATATATATGTACAAAGTACTAAAATTTCCGTAGTCTGATATGCACTTCACTTAACATTTTGCTGTTAACATTCTAGGCTGTTATATGCACTGTTATATGACATAATATAATTTAATTGCAGTTTCTCGCAGTGTTGTTCATCTTCTACTGGTAGCTTTTTACATAACATACGCGACATAAACGCAATTAGACTTGAACTTTTGAACGCGCTCAGAAAACAGAACGAGTTTAGAGACCAATCACCAGTAAGTACGGCTGCCATATATGAGTACTTGTACTCCTACTCTTATATATGTGGTATATGTACGGGTATCTTTGTAAAACTTGTTATAAATCTCTCTTACGGGTCGCTTAAACGGTCGGTCGGTCAGCTGTAGTGTAGTTAATACTTTAGTAATCAAAGGCCAGCGCGCGATTAATTTCAACTACTGGGATTGCTGGTTCAAGACCTCCAGATCTCTCAAGTCTTGGATATAGTAAGCGAGACGTGCCGAAGTCTAGCAGCGATCAGATGTAGACCTGCGTGCCCGCGATCCACGATGAAATGAACAACTGACGGGTGACGAGCAACGCAAACTCATTTGCCTTTGGTTTCAAGCTCGAGCAATTAATTAAGTATTTCGCTGTGTTGTTGTGTTGTTGTGTTGTTTCCAAATGTATTTCAATTTCATTTTCTTGCACTTGCCTGAGCTGAGCCCATTCTGTACTGTCCGACCCACCTGAGCCACCGCCAGTCCGTCTTATTGTCAGTCAGTCTATCAGCCAGTCAGTCACCTTCATTCGGGTGGTACAGCTACGTCAGCTCTTAAAGTCCAGCGGGATTTCGCCAGGCAACCAATTGCAATTAGCTTAGGCAAAGTACAACATGTTGCTGAAAGTTGAAAGTAACCCAATGATGGCATTAATCAATTTACAAACACGCGATCTGGCCGACAGCTGCTGATACGCAGAGCAGAACAATAGACATTCAATTGTTATCAATTATTTACATGCATTTAATTTGAAAGTCAAATTCGAGAGAGAGAGAGACCCTCAAACAATCTTTAGCTTAAGTTAGATTACAGAGAGAGTTACAATTAATGAGAGAGTTGCTTACGTTACGGCCAAGACCAATATCAATAAATATCGTTACACTTATGGAAAACTACGAGAAATCGATACACTGCAGATCAATGGTTCCAACTACGAATTATCTTTGTATTGTCGAGTATAAAAGAGTACATTTTACTAAACGAAGGATATTGTGCATTCAATTGTTGCTAGATATTGCTTACGATCAACTAGAAAAGCGCTCTGCTCTCGAGTGTTACACAGCGGGGTTTTGAGGCTTAGGCTACATACATACAAAATGTTCGATTTATATGCCAACGATATTCAATGCTTAAGTCTTTAGTGTCTTTCACAAAGTCGTTTCACTTGCTATTAAGTACAGATCAAATCTAATTTGGATATTTACAGCACAAGCATCGGAGAGTGGAGGGGAGTGGACACAACGCAACTCTACACAACGGAAGTCGGCTTGATTCGCCTGCGACTCCTGCTGCGCCTACGCAATCATTTTGGTCGAATCTTCTCGTACATGAACTTCTGCAGATGCTTGTTATCCGGCTGCATCAGTTTCTTCTTGTTGAACTCAAACTGAGCCAGCGCGAACTCGTAGAGGTCGTTCTCCATTTGCCAGATCTTGGTCTTCTGTATGCTTTTGATCGTGGATTCGCTGGGCGGAAGCTTTGAGGACGTCACGCGTAAATGAGATTTATTGGAGGTTTGATAATGCTCACGAAAGCCATGGAAGATTCTTGAAGTCAGAGAGTTGCATTTACAATGTGATTTGGATTCAAAGCGATAAAAGGGCAGCGTTACCTGGGTAGCGATCTCTCCAGCAGATCTACAAATTCATACATTTGCTCTGTGACTCCGACTAGAAAGTATTCGTTGACCAGATTGCGCTTGGCCTGGTCGAGGGCCCAATCGCTGCCGGGTTCCCAGCACTCGGCAGCGTGGCCACAAAAGAAGGGTATCTGCAGCCACATGTTCTTGGGATCACAGTCGGGTTGCTTCTGGACTACGCACTCGTCGAACGTCTATGTACAGAATCGAGAGAAGTAATGTGGATGTGATTGTGGATGGTACTCGTTAAGTACTCACAATTTTATTGCCCGCCTTCTTCCGCACTAAATTCGGTCGATAGTTGTCGCCAAAACGTAGGAAGTAGTAGTAGGAGACAAGTCTGTCAAGGGGCTTGCGCACTAGGTTTATATAGATGGGTTTGTGGGCTATTTGGAATCTGAAAAATTACACTTAAGTAAAGGTTTCATGACATATTATACTGATCCTACTTGGAGAAATCTAAAAACGCCATGTGGCCGTGGTAGAGCGCCGGCTTCATCTCATGCCACTTGGAGACATTTCGCACAAAGGCGATCTGGTTTGGAAGCGACAGAACGTGCATATTGGCAGTTACGTTAATGTGCAAAACATGGTATTTGTTGAGCTTGCACAGATCGTATGCTATGTTGACGAAGCTGGTCGAGCCCGTCTTTGGCACACGGTTATAGAGCACCACCAGCTGTTCCTCGTAGTCGAAGCTGTCCACAGTGGCGGTCGCCACAGGAGCAGACAATGATTGTTCCAGCGCACTACCACCCTCCGTCACCTTGGTCAACGGCTTGAAGGCTGCTCAAACAATCAATTTAGTAAGATGAAGATCGCAGATAAGGGGGAAACAGAACAACAACGAACCATTTTCCAGGCGTATTTCAGACCAGAGCAACCAATAGCCAGCACAGGTCAGAATGCAAAGGGCGATGAGTACTAGCCAGTGTGTAGGACGCAGAAGAATCAACATCTTGAGCATTTTCCTAGATAAGCCGCCAGCCGAATTTCTCTAATGGGTGTCGCTGCAGCACATTTTCAGCCTGTATTTCAGCTAAATTCTATGCTGTTTTGCATGTTTTGTTTGACTTTTTGGCTTAGTATTTAAACAATTCGCACCAGTGTGACCGCCGATTTCTTGTGAAACTTAGAAATATACCAAAATATACCGTTTCATTTTAAAAGTATACCGTAAATATACTGACGAATTCAAGCTCTATTTTACATATTCCTTGATTTTGATATTCCGTGGAATATTACTAGCTAGAAAGAACGTCCAGCTATGCCCACATAATTTTATACAATTTATGAATCTATTTTCAACTTGACTGGTTTATTTTAACTCTTGCTTTTGTTGGATTTGGTCTAAAAAACGGTTTTAGCGAAAAAGGTCAAATAAAAAAAAACTTAATAAGAGAAAAATCAATTCTATTGCTCAATTTTGATATTCTGTTGAATAATGCTGAGTAACTATGAGTCTCAGCCCTTCCTACATAGTTTCATCCGATAAATGAATCAATTTTCTACTTAACTGGTTTGTTTTGAATACTTGACTTGTTTTCTTGCTACGGCGATTGCTGTTTTTAATCCTCAACAACAATATAGCGTCTCGTTATGATGTAAAACCGAACTTAGCCCACTTCAGCCCCCTCTATTTAAATAGTTCAACCACTTGTGGTAAATGGCTGAAAATATTACTATTAGACCGTAATTAATAAACACCTTTTCACAAATTGATATGTTTTAGACATATTAATGCACATGATTAGAGTCTTGTATATATATATCTCGATCCCGATTCCTATTCTTGGTCTCTTTGAGAAGACAATAAGCCGCACAATATCGTTGAAACAGCTTTAAAACAGATACTAAATTGGCCACCGATGACAGAGGTTAACCTTAAGATTAGTTTAACAGTAGCTCAGTAAATACTTCCGTAAATACTACGCTGGGTAGCCGGGGACACTTTGCGTATCGCTGTCCAGTCTGTCAGTCCTGTACGAAATGCAATGATATGGGAATCACGCATATATCTGCAGTGGTACTCATCCTTTTCTGACATTCTGACTCTGGCATAGTTTTCCCATATCCGGAGAATTGATTGTGCTGCGAACTCAGGTAGATATGCTGCGTTTCAAGCGAGAAATGATTTCGCGGAAAGCCTCCTGCAGGAGGAGATTTCGTGCGGCGTAAAGTGCAATGAAAATTCCATAATTTCAACAAAATCTTTCGTATTTCGTTCGGACTTTGGTCGTGGCTGGTGAATGTTGTTGAATGTGCATGCATGTGAGCGAAACAAAGTGAAGAAAGAAAGAAAAAGTCAAGAATTTATAAATTTGCTTATCGATAAATTATATTTTTATTTTTTATTATTTTTATTTCGTTTCTGCGGAAATTTCAACAAATAGGAACAAATATAGTATAGGAATCTAATCTCGTAAATCTCGTATGCGATATAATTTGTAAGCGTTTACGGTAATACTTTTAATACTTTAATACTTTTAGGTATTTTTTAAGATCAAATTTGAAGCGACGGTATATTTACGGTATATCCGTACATAATGCCAATTCTAGCGCCTATTTTTGCGAGGTTATAACGAATTTTGCAGCCGGCGTCCCAAGCGTCCAGAAGTACAGTTCTAGAAGTGTCATTAATTAGTAAGATTAAAATTGTTGAATCATGTCGATGTCTACCTTCAACTTTGCGAGCATGGCGGCCCAAATTACCGAAGAACAGGGCATATCATTCCAGGACAAGGGCAAAACCTGGAACTCTGCATCGGATGGTGAGTGGCGAACGACGCCAAACATTGCAGACTGAAATTTATGCTCTTTATGCTGTTGCACAGTTCAGGACGTGGTGGATGCTCTCAACAGCCAAGCCAAGGTTCATTTCCTGATCCTTGATGGCAACACGCTGGGAGTGGAGGCAGCCATTGCCATTGGGGAGGCCCTGAAGCGTCATCCGGAGTTCCGCAAGGCGCTGTGGAAGAATATGTTTACGAGCCGTCTTAAAAATGAAATTCCAGACGCGTTAAAGCATCTTGGAGCCGGTCTCATTGAAGCAAAAGCAAAACTGACGGTTTTGGATCTGAGCGACAATGCCCTCGGCCCCAATGGCATGCGTGGACTGGAAGCGTTTCTGCGCTCGCCAGTCTGTTACTCGCTTCAGGAGCTGCACCTCTACAACTGTGGCCTTGGCTCCGAGGGCGGTGCCATGTTGTCCAGGGCTCTCATCGATCTTCATGCTAATGCGAAAAAGGCGGGAACGCCGCTCCAACTCCGTCTCTTTATGGGCGGACGTAATCGCCTAGAGAATGCCGGCGCGAAGGCAATGGCCAACGCCTTTGCCACTCTGAAAACGTTCCAGGAGATTGTCCTGCTACAGAACTCTATATACTTGGAAGGGGTTAAAGCTCTGGCTGATTCCTTTAAGGCGAATCCACACCTGCGAGTGCTTAATATGTACGACAACACCCTGAAGTTCAAGGGAGCTGATGAGATCGCCGAGGTCATTAAAAGCCTAACAATGTAAGTATAGTACTGTATGGAATCCTCGCTAATGAAATTACTTATTCCCCCTGCAACTTATGCCACACAGGCTTCGGGAGATCAACTTTGGCGACTGCCTTATAGGCACGAATGGCGCCTACCAAATTGCCGAGGCCTTGGAGAACTCGAATTATGATTTGGAGGTGATTGACCTAAGCTCCAATGAGATCAACTCTGATGGCGGTCTGGTGCTCGTTACGGCCATCCAGAACAAGCCCAAGCTGCGTGTGCTCAACATTGATAGCAATTGCTTCGGAGAGGAGGGCTGCGCGCAGATCATCGAGCAGATGTCCATGTATCCGAATGCTGTTGCTCTGCAACCTTTAGAGAATGACGAGGGTGAGATGGAGGGCGAAGAGTCTATTGAGGAGGAGGAAGAGGAGGAAAATGACGACGAGTACGATAAAAGAAACGACGAGTACGACGAGCACGAGCACGCCAATGATACGACCGAAGAGGCAGACGAAGATGACGAGGAGTACGCCGAAGAGACCGCCTATTTGACCACCACTGCATACACCTCAAAGGTTTGTTACCGCGACAATGCACCGAAGCGAATGATTCTCCTGTAACCCATCTATCTATTCAGTTGTGCAACGAGTCGATAAACTCCAAAGCCAGCGACACCTTCGCCATCGGAAACAAGTCGTCCATCAAGAGCTGTAACCCCGAACAGTTTTGCCTGAGCCAGACGCCCTGCTCCCTTCAACAGTTCGAGTCCCTTGACGACGAGAATAAGCTGCAGGCCCTACAGGGGATTATAAATGTGAGTTGGCCTTTGTCCCACATGCCTCACCACACCGCTGACACGCCTTTCTTTCACTTCTCTATTTTCTTGCACAGCAATTCACCGATGACAACCATTTGCTGCTCCTCGTCTTCACCACCCTGAAGTGCGCGCATTTGTCGCAGTTATCTCAGCCGGCTCTAGAGCTCGCCGTTTCGCTCTTCCAGGCCACCTTCGACTATGCCGTAAAAACCAAGCAGGAGACACGTGTCATGAACTATGTCCTGAAGCAGTTGGCCCTGTTGCGCTGCGAAGAGGCCTTCAAGACAGAGTACGATGTGAAAAGTTGCCGCTACGCCCTTCGCGAGGCTCTGCAAAAACCGCAGTTCGCCAATGACAACATCAAAAATACATTTAAGCTATTTCTGGATAAAGTCGATGCATAAACTGGTCCCAAATTATGACTCAAAATCAGTTTAAATTTGATCAAATTCCCCTTTGTTGGAGAAAATATATGCGTATGACTTATTTATAGTTATTTTATTTTCGGCACCCGATAGTTTGAATAAAACCATGCTCTGCCCAAAGGAAAACACTGAAAACCGCACTTTCCGGCCAATACTACACTAGATCAAACTACGCTCAGACATGAACCTTTTGAATCATACGCCACAATTATAATACCCAATCCAATCCCCGGAAAGTATCTTCAATCGTCAAAAATGCGACTACTCTTTTTATTTTTCCTTTAATGTGGTATGTGGTCTTAATCTTTTGATATGGTTAGCACTTGGTTTTTACCTAGAGAAATAACCAAATCCATCAGCGGGAGATCAACTAGCGACTAGGAGAACTCAATTAGTTCTAATGAGATGGTCGTTCACGCGGTCCTCTGACGTGCGTCCTGCGTGCCATTATGGCTTTGGCTGATGGAAAGAGAGGAGTCACGCTTGAATTGGGTAAAATTATTTATTTACATGAAAAAATTGTACGACTCTAAAAACTATGTTTATAAAACATGTTAATACATCGATAGTATGTGTATGCGTATTTCTGCTGGTGGATTATTCGCTGCTATCCGACTGAGAACAGCTACAGTAGACGAATGTAATGAAGTGGTTTCCTAAAATACAAATTAAAACACCAAAAATAAACATTGATTGATGATCGGGGGGTAGCAGGAGCAGGAGACTCAGCGGACAATGGGTTGTATAAACAATCAAGCCATCGGATTGTGGCCAATGGGACAGGACAGGACAGTCTCCGAGATGCTTGCCAAATACTTTTCATAGAATTATGCGAAACAGGAGACCTTGAAACGATTTTCTTGTGCGTTTCGTTTCCCTCAGAAATCGAAATCGGAATCATCATCCTCATTTACATCGTCCTCATCGCTCTCGATAACGGCGCACTTCTTCTTTGGCTGCGATTTCTTCTTGGATCCGCTACTGCTGTCTTCGTCGCGTGTGCGCTTGACCGGTCGTTTAATGGGAGTGTCGCCGTCATCATCCTCGCCGCCGCTTGTCTTCCCATCAGATGCCGCGGCAGCGGATTCCTCTTCATCGGAGATGAGAGCGCTGTAATCGATTTTCTTGCTTGCCGCCCTGCGACCAGGACGCACTGCTCGCGGCTCCACTTCCGCGACTTCCACGCATTCGACATCGTCCGAGCTGTCATTGGCATGTCCTTTCTTGGCCTAGGAGTGATATAACATTTAATTAATAAATAAGAATTATATTCGATGTCTGATGCTCACCTTGGCCTTGCTGAAATCAAGCTTTCCCTGCTTCAAGGCGCCACCATTCTCCTTCTTCTGGCGCGGCTTCTTCTCGGCCGGTTCCTTCTTGGCGGCCGGCTCCTTTTTGACGGCGGGTGCCTTTTTGGCCTTTGGAGATATCTTTGGTCCAGCGTCGACCAAAGCATCGAACTCGTCCACCTCCTCGACCTTAGTTTCACCCGGTTCAGATTTGACTGCTTTGCCCGTTGGCTCCTTCTTGGCTCTGGTGGCTAGCTTGGCCGCCGCTGCCATCTTCTTGACAATTTCGTCGGTTACCTTGAACTCGACACGCTCGCCATCTGGGTCGGGGAAGACGTCCCCGGTGGGAGCCGCCGCCGCGCCTTTGACCTTCCTACCTTTGGCCGTGGTAGTCTTTTGGCCCTTCATGGCCTTGGCTGTCTTCAGATTGACGCCCTGCTCTTCGAGTCGCTCCTTCTCCTCAACCTCGTTCAACTTCTGCTCCAGGGCATCGAGATCATCCAGCCAGAGCTGGTGGGGAGTCCGCTTGCGCAGGTTGTCCAGCTCGCTCAGCTTATAGTCGCGCTGCTTGAGCAACTCGTTCTTCTTCTCCTCGGTCAGCATCCACATGGACATGCCTAAGAGGTAGTCGAACTTCTTCACGTCCGTTAGCTTCTTAAAGGCTTTGTCGGGGTCGACCTCCTTTTTGACATCCTTCTTGCTGCTGCTCGGAGCCGCCTGTTCGCCCTCTTCGTCCTCCTCCTCCTCGTTCTCCGGCTCGGCATCCTCCATCTTTATGCGGCGCTGCCACTCCTTGACTGGGTCCGGGCGATACCCTCGCTTCGTCAGCTCGTCGCACATGGCCTTGCGCTGCTTGTTCTCCACCACCAGCGTCTTCTCGCACTTTTCCAGAATAAAGCGAGCCTGATCGCTCAGTCGGTCCGCCAATGCCGTCAGCTGGCCCACCAAATATTCCTTCCTGCGGCCGTAGTACTCCACGCGCAGCCGGTAGAACTCCTTCAGCACGTCCGTGGACGAGGCGTATCGCCTCAGGCAATTGTTCTGATCGAAGGCGTGCATCTGATTGATCGACAGGGTGGAGCTCAGCTTGAACACGCGATAGAATCCGCCGTCCTCGGACTGAATGCGTCTGAACTCGCCCGGGGCAAAGCTGATCACGAATCGGACTGTGGTGTCCGTGTGGTATTCACGATATTCCGACACAACGGCCTTGACCTTTTCCGTGCCATTTGAGAGCGCTTCGAGGACGTTTTCCTTGTAGTTCTGCGTCCATACACCGATGGGCAGTTCCGTGATCTCGACTCGTTCGCCGGGCAAGATCTGGATGTTACCAGTATGCACGTAGCGTCCGTCTGAGATGTACTCCATGCGTCCGGTGAAGTTCTTGTACCACGGATGCATCGGCAAGGGCTCCTCCTCGTTGATCATGCGCCTCAGATTCCTGGTAATCTCGCGGGGATTGTAGTTTGCTATCTTGGTGGACCATCCAGTGCCGATGCCCTCGGCTCCGTTCACCAGAACCATCGGTATGATGGGCAGATACCACAATGGCTCGATCCTCTGGCCATCGTCGGTCTGGTACTCCAGCAGCGGATCGTCCAGGGGATGGTAGATGAGGCGCGTCAGCGGCGACATCAGTGTGAAAATGTAACGAGCGCTGGCACAGTCCTTGCCGCCCGTCAGCCGAGTACCAAACTGACCGCGCGGCTCCAGCAAGTTGATGTTGTTCGAACCAACGTAGTTCTGGGCCAGATTCACGATGGTCATCTGGAGGGAGACCTCGCCGTGGTGGTAGGCCGACATCTCCGCCACGGAGCCAGACAGCTGGGCCACCTTCACCTCGCGCTTGTCGTTGCGCTTGAAGCAAGTGAACATGACCTTGCGCTGGCCGGGCTTCAGGCCATCCACCAGGCTGGGGATGGAGCGCTCGTTGTCGGCGTTGGAGAAGAGTACCAGCTCGAGATTGATGAAGTCCGAGTAGCTGATGTGCTTGGTGCCCTTGGTGTAGAGGTAGCGCTCGGGTAGACCCAGCTCCCTGCGGCGCTTCACCTCGTCCATGTGGTTGGTGAGCCAGACCTTTCGCGATTCGATATGCTTGCGGGAGAAGGCCATCATTATGTTGTCGTCATCCACCTGTCCGTCGTACTTGAAGAGGATGCGATGGCGCTCCATGTCCTGGAAGTACTCCTTCGCCTCCTTAGAGGTCGAAGTACCCAGACCCTTGTAGTACTTGACGTTGTACGTGTGGTGATTGGGCGTGTCCATCTTCCACTCCTCGAATTCGGGCAGCGAGTAGAAAGAGAGCTCCTCGTTCTTCTTGCTGACCTTCACAATGGGCGTTATGAACTCCTCGAGGAAGGGCAGGCGCAGCAGCTCCGGCCAGTTGGTGTGCACAAAGTTGATCAGCAGACCCTTGATGTGGGAGCCGTCCTGATCCTGATCCGTCATGATCATCACCTTGCCGTAGCGCAGCGTCTTCAGGTCGTCCTCGGTCAGATACTTTTTCTTATACTGGAGGCCGATGATCTTGCACAGATTGTTGATCTCGGCGTTCTCAGACAGCTGTTTGAAGTTTGCCTCGCGCACATTGAGCAGCTTGCCGCGCAGTGGGAACACCCCGTAGTAGTTGCGCCCAATCACGCCCAGGCCAGAGACGGCCAGCGACTTGGCCGAGTCTCCCTCGGTCAGGATGAGGGTGCAATTGATCGAGTTCTTGCCGCCGGCCTCGTTGGCATCCTCCAGCTTGGGTATGCCCTTGATCTTGCTCGACTTCCTGCCCCCCGTCTTGGCTATGTCGTTCTGGGCCTTGAATTTTGCCCATGCCAGCACAGACTCCACAATGCCCGACTTGGACAAGCTGGATATGAACTTGTCGGACAGAGTGCACTTGGAGCCGAAGCCCTTCGCCTGCAGGGTCATGTTCTCCTTCGTTTGCGAGTCAAAGGTGGGGTTCTCGATCAGACAGTTCACGAAGATCCACAGATGGTTGCGCACCTGGAACGGTTTGATGTTGATTCCGCCTAACCCAGGGAAATAACGGGGGAAACGTAACCATTAGATATTTTAGTTCGATAGCATCCTAGTGCCTAGTAGGCGGGCATTACCTTTATTTTTCTTCTTCAGAACCTCGATGAGCTGCTTGATTACATTGTCGACAACATGGTCGACATGTCTGCCGCCCTTTGTGGTGGCTATGGAGTTCACAAACGACACCTGCTGGAAGCCGCGGTCGGAGGGACAGCAGGCCACCTCCCATCTCTCGTTGGCCACCTCGTGTACTATCTTTATCGGCTGGCCGCAATCATCGTCCTGGCTCTTTACGTGTAGATCGATGTAGTCCTTGAAGTTCTTCACCGTCAGTTTATTGCCATTGAGGAAGACGGAGACGCCCTTCGAAGAGGCAGCCACATCGAAGGCACGACGCGACATTAGGGCCACGATGTCCTCGTCCAGCCTCTCCATCTTGAACTTGGCCAGATCAGGGCTGAATGTGATGCGGGTAAAGTCGGTCCCATTGAAGTCCTTAATCTGTATGGGGGGCGGGAGGAGAAGGTTATAGAATATATGTATAAAGGATAAGGAGCTGGGGGAGTTTACCGTCACATCAGAAGCCTTTGACATGTTGGATCCCCAGGTCTGCTTAAAGTTCTTTTTGTACTGCTTGGTGGCTGTTTCCACAGTGAAGCTGGTGGAGAATATGTTGCAGAGCTTCGCTCCGTAGCCGTTGCGGCCGCCGGTGACCTTCTTCTCGTCATCGTTGTAGTTGGACGAAGTCAGCAGGTGGCCAAAGATCATGGTCGGCACATACATTTTCTGCTCCTTGTGCATGGTTACTGGAATACCCTGGCCGTTGTTCCAGATGGACACGACATTTTTCTCGGCATCAATGTCAATCTTAATGGTGTTCATTGACTTGTCGCGCTGCTTGTTGTCGGCGGCGTTGACCAGGATCTCGTCATAGATCTTGTACAGGCCCGGAACGAATGCGATCTCCCGCTGGATCATGCGCGCCTTCTCAAAGTCGTAGACCCACATCAGCTCCTTGGTGAACTCCACGGAGCCGATGTACGAGTCGGGCCGCAGCAGAATGTGCTCCAGCTGCGACTTCTTCTGGTACATCTGCTCGATGGACAAAGCGTTTCCGTTCTCCATGATTCTGCTCTTGCTCGTGCTGCTGCTTCTGGTGTGGTTGAGCTGTTTGTATTCAAATAAATTGTTCATTATGAATTGTTGAGTTGAGTGCCGTCTATAATCTAACATCTAACCAACGTTACTGTACCCAGTAGAAGTCCTACACTTCGCTAAACAGCTATTAATCACGCGTGGATTGGGACAATGCCGAACCTTCTTGCCCAGACGAGCTCGTGCTCGTGCTCGGGTTCCTACGAGTCTGCGACTGCACCAGACTAAAGCACGATACGGTGAGCAGTCGAAAGTTTGGAAACTATAATATCACAATGCATGGAAATAAAATCCAAGGCATATAAAATATGCACATGAATGCATATCTGAATAAAAGATTGTTGCTACTGTACTGGCGGGCGTCTAACGCGTCTAACAACCCTGGCTTTGGCGGCATTTGTGTGTGTTCGTGAAAAAATGCCGCCGTGCGTGTGCTGTGTGTAAATCGGTCTTTGCCGGCATTCGCCGCATTAAGCAGAACTTAGATATACCGTATCGATTGACACCCATTTTTTTTTTTTTTTTTCAATAAATAGCATTAGACAGCAAGCGTGCATACATTTACTTGTATTGCGGTGAGTGGGGACGGGGACATTTTTGTACAGCGCAATGCAGTTCTTGATGTCTATACCAGCAGCGCCATTTTTAATTTGCGAGCAAAAAACAAACGACGCGCAGGGAAAAATTGAATTCTACACGAATAACGTGAATCACATGGGGAAATATCTGCCTGTTTTCGCTATACAAATTTAATCGCAGCTATATATACAACTATCTATGACCCGGCTTACCTTATTTATTGGTTGCGAGGTTTTAAGTATATTCAGTTGCTGCCGTCGAAAAAAAATTCTCGTCGAAATCGTCTCTTTTACACAAAGTAGAAGACGACGTGCTACAATTTTCGTTATCCGTGCGCGGCCTAGCCTCTGCTGCCGTGGAAGCTATTTTCAGATCGAACTTATTAATTATATTAAAACATTTAAAAGCCTTCAAACACTCCAAACACACAACCAGACGACGAGATGCAGGGAAAAAAACACCTTTTTGTTGTAGGCAGTGTAACCGCGGATTTATCTTTAAAACATACCTCCGATCCTCAGAAATATACCAAAATATACCGTCTCATTTTAAAAATATACCGTATATATACTGACGAATTCAAGTTCTATATTCGATTTTTATATTCTGTGGAATATTACTAGCTATCTAGATCTCTTAGCCCTGCCCAGCCCTACTTGACTGGATTATTTTAGATACTTGATTATGATATTTTTGCCTCAATTTTGGTTCCTTAACAACAATATAGCGTCTCGTATGATGACAAACCGTACTTACCCACTTAAGCCCCCCTATTTAAGCACTTCAACGACTTGAGGTAAATTGCGGAAAATATTAACGATTGTAAATTCTTCCTGTAGATTCAGACCATCTTTCCACTGAACTTAAAAAAAAAAAACACTATATCTTTCACCTGAACTGCGCTAACATTATTGGATTTTCATTATATGCGGTTTAAAATTGAAAAGCCCCCTTGGCGTTCTCCGTCAAGGTCTGGAAACCATATTGCTCAATTTTGTTGTTCCGTCGAATATTATTAGCTATATAGAGCATTTAGCCATGCCCACATAGTTTTATACGATTGATGAAGCATTTTTCTACTTAACTGCTTTATTCTTCATACTTGATTTTATTGGATTTTGCGAAAAAAAAGGTTATAGCGAAATTGGTCAAACCAAAAAAAGGGTTTAGCGAAAATGGGTAAACAAGACAAAAAAAGAGGATAGTCGTTCATATTGCTATATTTTGATATTCCGTCGAATGTTACTAGCTAGAAAGAACGCCCAGCTGTGCCCACATAATTTTATACAGTTAATGAATTTATTTTCCACTTGACTGGTTTATTTTAACTCTTGCTTTTGTTGGATTTGGTCTAAAAAACGGTTTTAGCGAAGAAGGTCAAATAAAAAGAAACTTAATAAGACGTAAGAGAAAATCCATACTATTGCTCAATTTTGATATTCTGTTGAATAATGCTGAGTAACTAAAACTCTCAGCCCTGGCAACATAATTTTATCCGATTAATCAATCAATTTCCTAACAGACTGGTTTATTTTAGTGCTCCGTTTTATTTGAGGTCAACAACAATTTCAACTAAATTAATTATTGTACTACCTTGTAACCTCGCGTTCTACATATTAACTACATAGTTAGAAAAAGTACTGTAACATTGCGCGTCATAGGTTAGACGCACCGAATTTTTTTTTAAATAATGTTTTATTCACCTTTGGCATGCATTATTTGTTGAAAAATTTAGAAAGAAGAAAAGGAAACACTAACTGCAGAAATTGAACATGCTTGGAGCGAGATTTCTACGAGCTACCCTGACACCCTGTATCGTTCTATGAAGGACCGGATATATGAAGTTATTTTAAACAAGGAAGGCAGTACTCATTCCTGAAATTGTTTTTTCTTTTCTTTTTCTAATAAATCTAAGATTCACAATATCTAAAAATTAAATTTTAATATAAGTTACTTTTCTCTGAAAAAATGAATTAGTTTTAGTACGTTATTTAACACATCTTTAAGAAACTTTCTAAAAAAAAATATTTGTCCAAATTACCCTACTTTTTCGAATAATTTTGTTAAAGAATCATAAAATAACCAAAGTTCTTTAAAAATAAAAAGTTATAATTAAAATTTTGATACAACGATGGCTGCGTCTAAACTGTTTCTGTTTTCTGTTGTGTCTCCAGTATATTTAAATGTATGGGTGCACACGCGCTCTCACGGTGGAACCAAAATTTGAGTTTGGTTTTGGTTTGAGTCTTCAACTGATAAACAGATCTGACCGCCACAAAATAAATGAAGAATGGGCAGGGTCGACGACATAGTGAATTTAATAAACGCGCTCAAGCAAAGCGGAATTTAATAGATAAAGGACGTGTTGATTGCAATTTTTGTTTCGCAAGAATGGATTGTCGTCCTTGAGCGCTACAATCCTTGTTACACTTTGCCCCTAGCGAAATGTATTTCACGTTTTGCAGGGAAAACTGTTTTCGGATCTGAGTCCTATGCTTAAATGGTATTTTTTTAATTAGAAAGCTTAATAGTTCCCCGAAACTACAAAGTGTTTGGGTACAATAAATAGTTGCATTTATCAGCTCTTCATTTATCAACCAGATGTAATTTATGTGAAAACAAGAAGTCCCAATGGAAGTCGCTGGCAATAGCTTACTGCCGGATAGGTGGAACACATTCTGAGCGTTGAAAATCTAGCAGATAGCAAGCGTTAAGATGTCACATCGTGAGGAAGGTAATGAAGCTACTAAGTGCGAAAACTGGATGCTTTGCCAATGAGGACGTCCAGAGATATCCCGTCTTGAAGGACATTCTCCATTTACGGCGTGGAATATCGAAGACTTATGGCCATTTGGACGAATTTAGTTTAATCGCACATATCGTGGTAATGATGTTGAACAGCAGTTCCTTACAATTGACTAGGTGAACTCACCGGAAAATGCTCGTTAGGTTCATATTCAGGAGCTGGAGAAGACTCGGGATTTTGAGCGGAAAAAATTGGCCATTCAGGCTGAGCCGAATGGAGAAATTTAGACAGTAAATATGCCGCAAATATGGCGAAAGGATTCTGTTGTTGTTGATCCTGCTGCTGCAATATGTTCAGTATGTCCCTCTTTTGCTGTCTCAATTCGTGGCAAGTTACAGCTCGACGTCGAGGCAACAGGCGACCTATTGCTAGCCACCGCTAGCAAAGACGATGGGGGGCCGTTTGTCAGATTCTTGTTGCTGCTGCCATAACGGCTGTTGTTGTTGTTCTCATCGTCGTCGTCGTTGTGGCACTGCCGGTGCTGATAATTGGGGCAGAGGCTGCCCCACAGCCGCACGTGTGCTGTTTCAGTTTCAGTTCCATGAAATAGGCGAAATGGAGGGAAAATTCTGCTCTCGTTCTGGGGGGCTGACATCAATTCGATACTGAACTAGAGCATTATATACCATTATTTACCTCTCACTATCACTGCATGATTTTTTCCAAAAGGTGTGTAGTACTGGTCTGACACTCTTCAATTGAAATTTATTGCAATACGACGAATTTGCTGCGTGAACTGAGCATGCAGAATCTGTTATTCCTGTAATTAATGAAGAATGTTTTAAATACGAAAAATTAGGTTAGAGAATTGAAACTAGGTACTGTTGATTGTGTTGATATGTATATAAGAACTGAAATATCCTACCTCGCCCACCCCTACCGCCCATATAACGTGCAATTTTTACTAGTTTTTTTATTGGGTAATACAGTTCTATTCATTTATTAATAGTTATGTAAGATACTAGACATTAAAAAAGCATGTCCTTAAATTGTCCTTAAAATCTTTTTTACTTATTTCTTCGTCTTTCTCCGTGACTGAGTTAAATGTACATATCCCTGCAGTTGCTAAAATATCAAGCTTACAACAGTGGAGGCAAGTATCGAGCAGCGTTTTTTTTTTTTCAAATTCAGCCATACGGCCACCTTGAGTCCTTAAGTCCATGGCTTCTAATAATAAAAAGCAATCACGGAGTTGGTATTCAATAAAAAAAATTTCCGTTTGCAGGCATTTGCCACGGTAAATTAAGTAGCGAAGCGAAAAGTCACCGACTGTAAAAATTGTATCGGCTTATTTAATAGCATTAGCCGTATGGAGATGTTTAATCATTTATCAACTTGTTAAGAAAGAGAAGCGCTAGAAACAGTAAAGGCTTGCCAAGTGACCGAACAAAATTATCAAATGTATTATCAAATACTTATCAAATACAAAGCAATTATCAAAATTGCCAAGCAATTCCATAGCAACATTTATCGGCTGAAGAGACTAGTTAAAGGCGACCTAAAAGTAAAAAGGAAAGACAGGATTTACCGAGCAAGCAACCTGGAAAAACCCCTGGAAATTGAAAAACATGGAATTTAGATCAATTGGCTGCCAATTGAGCTCATTCTGATTTACGTGTATTTTTAGGGGAAAAGGAAACCTCACGCCTTAAGGAAGGTGATCATAGAGTAGTGTAAAACTTTCGCGGCAATAAGACAAGTTATTATACTCTTTATTTATTATTTCACTGGCACTGTATGTACATATGGGCAGTTCCATTCTCCATTATAAGGTAGCTCTTGATAAGCCCTACAATTGGTGCTAAGGTCGATTTTGAACAACTATTCGCGGCGATCAATTCAGACTCAGATATCAGCAAAAGTTGAGGCAGTATATTTATGAAAAATGTTGTGCATTGATGTCTCTTTAAATTGGTTATCATTTTAGGCAAATGTGATTTGTTTATATTTTTGTATAAATTTAATTTAGGTCTCTCTCTAATAAAACTCATAAAATTTACCGTTAACCGACATTCAGCTAATTTTCTGGGATTTTATTTTTAACTGAATACGTAGGGAGAGTCTTTGTGAAAGAAGTTTTATCATGATTCATCTCTCTTATATGAAACATGATTGAAAACTATAGCAGTTCTTTTCTGCACATAACATTCTGTGTTTTATAAAATTTTATTATTAAATTCTTAGCAAAACAATTTGTTCTGATTAACGTTTCTACATGGTAACTAAATGTAGACTACACATTTTGCTACATATTAAATACATATGGATGTAATTATCATCAGAATGTTAAGAATAAAATGTTCATAGCATCCTTGACCACAAACATAAATGTTCATACATTTCAGCTTTTGTCGAGCGACTGCCCGAGAATTTACATTTTGTATGTAGCATGTCACACAAACGAAAATGTAAGATGTCGAATGTTAAAGCTAGGTGTCGATGCTCAATTTTTAATTTGAAAATATTTGCTGTGGAGGCGACAATGTTGCAGCAACATAAGGCTGTAATGTTGGCTGGCTGCTGTCAAGTAACAGTTTTTTTCAATTTTATTTAACAACTATATTTTTTGACTATCCTATAATTGTCCTTCAATTAACCACCTGCAAATTGCATTTAGATAGACTGCAATCAATGGCAATTAAAGCCAACTTCGTCGAAGGTAACAGCCAAAGCCATGGCCGATCGAACAGGTTTGGTTTAGCACTGACCTTGCCCAACAAGACGAGACATCATCAACGTAATTTCGCCTGCTCCTGGTGCAATTTTCTCTGTTATCTGAAACCAGTTTCGCTGCAAAAGCAAAGAACATTCTGTAGCTTTGAATGCCCCCTCTGTGACGTCACCGCAGCTCATTGAACTTATCCAGCAGAAGATCTCGCGAAAAGTGCATGTGGTCTCGCTCTCCTCTCTCTGTATAAGCACAACCTTAAAACCGAAATGGACTTTATTATTCACCCTCCTAGAGGAACGGAACGTCATCTCATGGAAGATTCCCATGCCAAGGGTCTGGCAGCTTCGTTTTCTTGTTCAGCTTCACACTCGTACATACAGATTCTTAATTTAAATATTTTTTTTTGTTTTGTATCGAGAGTTCTGTTCAGAGGGGCATAAAACGTTTTGTTCTGAACGATCTTTTGGTCAGTTTCCACTTGGAACTTGGCTTGAGCTCACTAGAAGCAAGCGTGATAAGCGGCAATACCAGAAGTACAATACAAGTACAAATATACATACGTGCATGCCATATATGTATGTATAGTACATATACATAATAACAAAAAAGTGTATCAGATATTCCATTACCTGGTAATGAAAGTGGAGATTCCACACCGTGTGGTTATAAATCGGGTGTTGACTCTGAGGCCATTATAAATAGAGTCTAGTGATTATTTACAATTATGTATAAGTGTATATTATCCAGCTCTCTGTTGAGTTGAGCATTTGCTGTAATTAATTGCCAGTGCGGAGCCAATTACCGACTTCAACTAAAGGAGTTCATTAACACTTGAACCGCGGATCTGTGAGATGATGCATACGGGCTGCAGTTGGTGGGAGTGGGTTAAGTGTCACTGGGGTATTTTAGTGTTAATGTTAGTAGACGTCTTGAAAGGCATGTGAGCCATGTAATTAGTTGCAATTTGTTGAAGATCTTTTAAATATTGGCACGGATACTTTGCACATCTCCAGATATTCACATACATACATACATGTATGTGTGTGCACTTTGAGATTTCTGTGGTGTGGCATCATCACCTGTAGGGTACGTGCTGGGGTCGGTCGCATCGCTGTCATCGGCGTGTTGACGCTGCACCGACCCCACCGACCTGATTAGCAAACACAGTGGTGGGCTGGCCGGCTTATCAGGGCCTGGTCGAATATATTGGGGAAAACGTAATCGTTCGGTTCGAGGTTCAGTTCCAGGGGACAGGGGCACCAGAGCAACGGAGCAGCTCCATCCGGCGATAATCGCTCGTTTGACAGTCGCTCTGCTGTCTCTTTTCCGCTATCGCAGCTCTGGGGTGTTCTTTGTTGTTCTGTTCGGCTCTGTGTACTGTTTATACTTAATATTCAATGGAATGGTCCCCATACATGTGTAACGACAAACAACACTTTGCATGAGACTGGGAACATTTGGCCTGATTCAAGTTTCCAACTTGAAGTCGAGCGGATCGCGGTAGAACAAACGTTCAAATGGTAAAGGAAAAGCCCACCCCACGCCCATAATTCTTACAAAATAATGAATCACACCAAAAAAGTTGGGAGTTGGGAGCTCGGAGTTCGGAGTTCGGATGGGGTATGAGGGAGAGCTGCAATGTCAAAGTTGATTGAAAATTCCCAAATGTGGCTAACCATGAGACACGTGAGGCTAATTGCATTCAAATACAATGTTATGTGGCCTAAGCCAGAGCTTGACGTTTGTATAATTTTTGTTTCTGTTGCTGGTGTTGTGACTCCCGTGTGGAAACTGCTTGTAGAGGTTTAGAGACCTTGAGACAATTTAATAGCTAAATTAGAATTAAGCTTTACGCTTTCCCGCTTTCTTATTTTTTAGACGAGCAGTACCAGACCCCGAGCCATGCCAGCCGTCGAGCACAAACTAAACGTCTCCGAGGAAGAGGTTCCTGAGCACATCCGTCGCATTGCCAACGAACAGGGCGAATGCCCAAAGACCAAGAAACAAACCATCGAACAGTTTCGTAGCTATATTTTGGGTGGGTCGACGCCGAGATTCCTCAGATTCCTCCTCTAGACTAAGCAATCAATTTTCCTTCAGAGCGGAACGAATGCCAGCCACATCGTAACGATGACCAATATCTGGAGAAGTTTTTACGTGCACGGTACTGGAAGATCGAAAATAGCTATCGATTGGTAAGTTTTTTAACTGTTGAGCAAAAATCGAACGAAGGACTATAGCCAAATTATATTTTACAGCTCTGCAGCTATTATAAATTTCGTGAACACAACAAAGGCTACTACGAGAAGGTTCGTCCCCTAGATCTGCGTCATTTGGGCGATTCAGACATCCTGACAGTGACGCCATATCGCGATCAGCACGGCCACCGCATACTCATCTATCGATTCGGAATTTGGCGACCCAATCGCGTCACGGTCGATGATATTTTTAGGGCCACCATTGTCCTGCAGGAGCTGGGTAGCCTAGAGCCAATCTCTCAGATTATGGGTGGAGTGGGAATCTTTGATCTCAAGGATCTAGGCCTGGAACATATACTCCATCTTAGTCCCAGTGTAGCACAGAAGATGATTGCTCTGTTGGTGGTAAGAACCAGATCAAGACCATAAATGGGGCCAAAAATGATAGATATGAAACTATTTTCGTTGTTATTGAAGACCTCCATGCCAATTCGTACCTCTGCCCTGCATATTGTGAACCAGAATTGGGTCTTCAATGCGGGGTTCAAGATGTTCAAGCCCTTCCTTAATTCTGCCATGAGAGAGCGGCTCTACATCCATGGCAGTGATATGAGATCCCTGCACAAGTACATCGCTCCCGAGCATCTGCCCAAGCGGTAAGTCTACCTAAATATCTTTAACTCGTGATACTCGTGGCTATAGCTCTTACGTCTCTTTCGTGTGCCCCTTAGATATGGTGGATTGCATGAGGATTACTCTTACACGCTCTGGTTGGACATGCTGAAAGATCAATGCACTGGTAGCAGTGTGCAAAAGGATATGGAGCAGTTGGGCTTTATTTTCGACTAGGACGCGATGATGATGGTTTCCTTATTAATATTATGAAAGATACGAAAGTGGATGTACTTGATTTACAGCTGGAGTCTGTACCTAAACAGAAAATTGAAGCATGGATATTGAAAATAAGGATAATGTAGGCTTTCTCAGTTCTCAGTCTATCCGGTAGTTTAAGAATGAAAACTCGAAATAAAATCTTCTAAATTTCATAGCTCGTTTGAGGTTATGAGGAGGACACAACAATTTGAGGTCGGAGCTGACATCAATTTTAATGCTTCGCACATTTGCCGGCCTCACAAACGCAAGAATACACCCGGCCACTTCGTAGAGTGGTCACATCAAAGGCCGATGACAATAACAATCTGGCCCGGCATAACCAAATCAAATGAGCAAACGAGCCCACAAGCTGAATTTGTTCCGGTCAAGGAAGCTCCAGCTCCAGCCACACAACGCCTCGCCACGCCTCCGATGACATGTTCGTTTTATGTGTTTTCTATGCAAAATCACTGTAGGTGCGGGAAGGAGACAGCTGTCTGTTCCCGTTATGGTAATTGAGTGTTGGACAACGCATAAAATGCAGTCGGCGACCATAAATATGTTTGCACTCGTAGCCAGGACCCGCGGCATGCTGTGGGTGTGTGAGGGGGACGGGATAGGCAGAAGGGAAAGTATGTGTGATTCCTCTGACCGTTACAAATATGTTTGATATTTTTTATTGAATCCCGTTGTCTTGCCCTACCCCTGCTGACCCCCACACACACCCCCACAGGAAGTTGTTGCCGTCTGTGTCTGTGCCAGGGCTCACAAACAAACAGTAAAAAAGTTTCGCTCTCCCTCACTCGTTCAGACCTGCCCTTTGGTCAATGATAGTGAAATTGATTTTGCTGCTAACGCGGAGAGAGGTCTGAGGGGTCCATAATCTGTATGTGTGTGTGTGTGTGTGTTTGTGCGTATAAAAGGCAGCGACATTTGTGCGATTAAAGCGACAAGATTAAAAAATTTATTGCGCAAATATTTATGGGGGGACAGTAGCAGTCGGAAGAAAAAACGAACGACCACCCACCCACACACACACACACACACACACAGACATACAGAAAAAGCACATATCCCATAGCCTACATTTTGGGAGGCACGACCAATGTCCCGTTATTAGTTGGCTTCTGGTAACACGTGTGAGTGTGTGTGCGTATCTCCCTCCGTGTCTCGCCTTACATGTGAGTCAGGACTGAACTGGACATAATTTATGGCTTGCAAACTGAATTTATTTGAATTTTATTGAAAAATAAAGAAAGTGGAGAAGGACGGAGCCCTAAGGAAATCCTCAACTCCAACATATGGCACACAGAACTGTCACCATACGATGCACCACACCACAGACGGATGTGGACAGTGGACGGACACTCCTCTGGTTGGCAATGATGGACGCCGATAAATGTGTACATATTTCCTAAGGACTTTCGACAGTGCACTCTGAAGGGATACTGCACATACACTTTTCACATGCATATCTCCAAGAGTTTTAATCATTCTGCGTCTCACATATCTCGTATTCGAGTCGCTAACAACGTCATAGCAAAGAAATATCTCTCGCTGATGGTCAACCTGTTCACCACTAAAGATGATGACAAGCAGACAGACAGGACTTATGCAGGTACTTTCATTATCCATGACTTAATTGCCCAATAAATGATAATTCAATAGACGCATGTACCGATTGAGAAAACATCTCCAAACCCTATTGGCGAAGGTCAATTATTAATATTAATAATGGACGTTTAAATGGAAATATTTCATAAAATTGAATAACACACGCAGAAATTTTTTCAAGGCAATGACATGGCTAACGCCATAAGAGTATGTTTTATGTTCTATAATAAACAACGAGATTCGTTCCCTTTAAGAACTTGCCAATTGCAATTTACACCTCCCTTCCGAAATTAACCATATTATTCAGACAACACATTTGTGGGCGTTGCCGCAGCTGTCAACAATCCATTGCACTGTCACACTCACATTCGTTGACATCTGACAGAACGTACGCGTACCTGACCTTCAATTCTTCCCGAAGAGTGTCCAAGAGAGTGACAGAGAGAGAGAGAGAGAGAGAGAGATAGGGCGAATAGAGGGGTGTAACGCAACCCTAAACATATAATTGCTTCCTAATGATCTGGCAAGGGCAGCAACCCCTCGCTCACACCCCTGAGTACCCAGATGCCTTGGGTTGCCTTGGGTAGCCTTGGGTCGTGGTATCGTGGCTTATCACCAAAAGCAGTTTATCATTCAGCGATTGGCAGGCACGAAGCCGGACCAAAACAATGGCAGCAAATAAATTATGTCCAACGATTTGTAAACAGACATAAACTGGTCCTTTTGATTTCATAAATAAAGTCCGGAGCAGAATAATTGAAATATTTGCTGTCAATTTGTTGACTCCGTGCGTCTTTCCGCCTGAGGCGAAGGTGTAAACAGAATAAATGGTGGCTCGTTATGACCCTGGTTACCGCAGACACCACGGATACTACCACAGATCACAGGACACCCACGACCTCGAACGCTGCCTGTTTGCTCAGAGAAGGACTGGCCCGACCTCCCAAGTTGATAAATGGATGGCAAATTTATTTTCCTCTTGCTGCCATTGACCCGTGTGTGTCCAAGGAAATCATTGTGGATTATCCAAAATTGAAACATTAAGAGGGATAGACATCTGGATATGTTGACAAATAAGAGATACAAAATCCTTTGAGATTCCCCATCAATGGTTTTCAGATTACAGTTTCGATAAAAACAAGGAGCTATTGGAGAAAGATTTAACTTCAATTCGTGGAGTAAATCGAGGGACCAATATTAATGCTTTGCTTTTCCAACGATCTTGTGACTTTAGTTACAAGACTCTGCCCGTGACATGTTTCTGCTTCTAGCTTATACCGTCAAAAAAACCTTTATTGAAGAAAATACCACTGTTTAGGACCTAGAGAGCATGTTTCAGCAGGCATAGGCCTCAAACACTTGTATCCCATAGGGGCAAGGTCTGTTCTGCGCGGCTCTGATCCTTCTGCTCTTGCACATGTCATTAAACCCGAGCGAAGACCGTTGAAGAGGAAATTTTTCATTGCCTGGCACCGACCCCCAGGGCGGGCTGCACTCACGCAGAGATGTGCAACGAAAGGGGGCATTGATATGGGTATGCGGCGAGGGATATTAAGAGTGGTGAGAAAGAGAAGTGCGGCACATGTCAACGCTTTGCCCATTTGTGTTGTACGGTGTTGAATTTCCAATCGATTTTCTGTTGATTTACCGGAAATTATTTGTGATAAAACACGACTTTACTTCATGCTTAAAGTGCACTGCACTCCAAGCGATGATCTAAAACCGCAGCCACCATACACTGGGAGAAAATATCGTCTTTATATAGTATAAAGTAGATTATAAATGTGGATGCATGGAATGTAATTTCTATGAATAGGAATATTGCGGTTGTGCAAGACGGAGGAGCCCCCAAAGTGCAGGACGAGGTCAAAAAACCAATGTATATAAGGCAGGTCAGCTGACAACACGCTGAAAAGAGGGTTTATTACAATATCATCGAAGATATTGTACTCAATTTTCTCAGTGCAGTGGGCAGGGCAGACATGCTGCATGGTGGCAGGGTGGCAGGGACAACCAGACCGCCTGGCACAGTCAATCACATCAGGACCAAGAATAAGCGTCTTTTTTCTGTAAGTCGTACGAGTAATGCTGCCTAATCCGGCGTAATAAACATTGTCAATTGCGAGATGAGAGGAGTCCGCATCATCATCATCAACAATTGAAATGCAATTGAAAGGAATCGCGTTCAAATATTTGCACTTGTATTTGAATTCCAGGAATCGAATCGATTGCAAATGAGCAGAGATGGAAATATAACGTTGCATACTTTCCCGCATGAGGGTTAAAGGCAAATAGTGGCGGGAGATGGAGATTGGAGAAAACTTGGCTAGCACGTGGCTGACTCCGTCCGCGCACTGCTCTGACTCGCCTCGAGTTGGTTATTAAAAGTATTTTTAATTGGCCTCAGATAAATATTTGCACACCTTTAACCCTTTTTAATATGCCCAAGTGCTGCCACAGAGCAGGATCAGGAGCAGGAGCAAGAGTAGTCCTAGCCGCCTTTTTCTCCTTCTCTCCCTCTGAAAAAATCTCTTCTTATATGAATATGTATATGTATGGTCTGTCTTCCTCGTGGTCCTGCTCATACGTACCCCAGTTTTCGTCAGAAATCAGCGCAGGCAGCCAAATGGAGCATTCAGAGGATAATTCGATTGTGTTCAATTTAATTCTGACAAGCTTCAGTGAAGACTAGTACTCAACCACCTCCCACCCACCAAACTTGATTTGATTTTGTTTTATGTTTTTCCTGCTGGCAGAAGAGAAGCATGTTTTATGCCTCCTTGCCCTCCCACTCCCACTCCTACTCCCTTTCCCATCCGCCCTTTCCCAATTTTTTCCCGACACAACAATTGCGTGGAGAATGGGTGTGACAGGGGGGAATAAGAGGCTGCGGGTCTGATGGTCTGATGGTCCGAAGGGGGAAGATAACCCAGTTACAGAAGCAGCCAAATGAAAGTTTTTGTGGTCACTTTTGTGGCTTACAAGTTAACCAAATACGAGAATAGTTCTCAAGCTTTTGGCCCGTTTGGGGAAATGAGTTTCGGTTATTGAAAATTCGTATGCGAGAAAAAAAAAAATCAAATAAAGTGAGGATTTCTGAAATGTTTTTATTAAATGTATACATTTTGTTGTACGGAAAGACTTAACCAAATACATGCAGTCTCAAGCATTTTTCTATAATGCAATGTTTACAGCAAATTGTATGTTTATTTATGTTGCAAAAAGAGTTAACAAGTGGAGTGGTTCTTATGTTGTAGCCGGCAACTGGGTAGATCTAGAAATTTCCATATTCGGACTCTATGACAGGCAATGTTTTCGAATTTGTACAGTTAAAGTTTCAAAATCGAACAACCATCTAACAAAAAGATGTTAAAGATATTTAATAACCGGTTACATTTTGTATAAAGGTTTTCAGTTGAACATTTAATAAATAATAATAACATAATAATAAGTTCACATCTGCCTGATACTTACATAAATCGTATATATGTATGGCATATATTTATAATATTAAAATAACGTATCGAAAATGTATCGTGACTTAAATAGCCACCATTTTTGAAAGTCCACTTTTTCTGCTCCTTCCGGGCGGCCCTTCAAGCAAAATTGAACTTGTTGCACAAACAAAAGAGAATCCCAGCTCATATCTCACAACAATATTACATCACGGAAATCTGTTTGGCCAACGTAGACAAAACATTTGCACAAAACAAAAAAAAAACCAGGTCCAAATTAAAATAAAACATGAAAAACTCATGTCGAAGATGGGAGGATGGGGATGGAGGTGCGGATGCGGATGCGGAGGGCGGCGGAGGACAGAAGAAGGTTGGTAAGGTATCCGGGGCCATTTCTGCTGGCTCAGCAAGTAAATGCACCTGTGCACTCTGAAATCCTTTACACAGAGCAAACAGATATACAAACACACAGATACTCTCACACACACAACATTACGTGTATCCATGGAGAAAGAGAGAGAGAGAGACGCGTATTATATACGAGCCAAAACAAATCGAGCGACTTATCAGGGCTAAAACATCTCGCATTGACTTATGCACTGGAAAATGGAACAATGGATGGGACCACAGCCCCTCGGCTCTTCCAGTCCGGACCAATTGAGCGCCAACCAAACGATGGCCAGCTAAATGGGACTGGAAACGATGACGCTCCGCTCCGTTGCGGCGATGGCCAGCGGAAGCGGCTATGTAGGAATGTGTGTGTAGAGAGGGCACAGAGAGAGAGGGCCAGACGGTACGTACAAGCATTCACACATAAGTAAGTATGTATGTACATAGATACTCGTAGATATGGCCAAGTGGGCGGAGCCGAGGCAGCATAATGTGTATATGTATCTATGTAAGCTCGACTGTATGTGTGTGTGTGCCATTTTTTATGCGCTCCATGGCAATTCAAAAACGCCTACTTCAGAGAACAGACCCACAACAGCAGCTATTCCACCACCAAAATTGACCCCAGCCAGAGGCAACGGCAGGGCAGCAGCAGGGGAGAACGCGGATGGAGTCGCCGACGGGAGGCGGGAAGGGGGACACACGAAACCAAACCCAAATGAGAGATAGAGAGCAAGCCGAAGTTTATGCTCCTGCACAGTGGGCCGAATGTTGGATTTAAAGTTCAAGCTTCGATTCTAAGGCAAAGGCATCCTCGCCAACAAAATGATATTGATATTTATGTAATACCCTATTATTATGTACCCCAACATCAAAAACCGAATTCGTTCTTGGGAACGTAACGTCAGGTCGCATTTTGGCTTATATCTTTAAAACCGTACTTATGTATTGTTGTCATTATTTGTTTTTGGTAAGTATAGCGCTAATTAGTTCAAGTAGACCATTATTTGTTTACGTTTTGTCGTACGAATGAAACGTAACGCCAGAATAGGGCAGAATGCAGTGACTGGAGAATAGTGTCCCATAGAGTCCATTTTCTGCGCTTCTGTCCCCACTGTGCACAGCACCGAGATGCGGAGCTTTCTCAGTTGGCTTTTCTTTCTCTCCGCTTGGTTGGTGCTCTGGCTCTCGTCGATTGCTGGTTGTTGGTGTTGTTTCTGCTGCTGCTGTCGACAAGTGTGCGGTGGCGGCAGGGCGAGCTTTTCGCCATACGTTCCGTACCATTTCCAATTCCAGTTCCAGGAGTCAAACGAGCCACCAGCGAATGGCGTTCGAGCTGCCGATGTAGCTGTTGTCGTGGTCGTCGCATTCGGTTTTTGCATTTCGTGTCTCTTAGCTTTACCGTTACACACTACACTCGTACATGTATATAAAATTGAGGCGCTGCGCGCGTCGCGGCCATTCCTCGGCCCAGGGCCACCCTTCAGTCATCAGCCAGACGGAGAGCCAGAGCCAGACTCATTCGCCACCGTTAACTCTTTGAAATTGGACGCAGTGGGCGGCAGAACGCGTTCGCGAAAAAATCCAAAATAAATTCCAAGTGAGCAATAGAAAGAGAAAGTAAGAGAGAGAGAGCAGGCACACAGATAATGCCAAAAAGATAGTGCCCAAAGTGATCAACACTCGAAAAGCGAGGAAAATTTAAGGAAGAAGATAGATTAAAGAAAAACTTCGGCCCGACACGGTACGAGTATCCGAGTGCTAAGTGCGAAGTGGGCCCCCGAAAGCCCCGATAGTTGTCCTAGTTGACCCTGCCCCGACCCTCGCATGTGAGACCGGCTGGTCGCGGTCGATCCAATGAAAATGGAAGATCCCACTATAGCCGATACGTACGTGCAGGAGTTCGATCTGCACCACCTGGAGGTGCCGGCTGCCGGCAGCAGCAGCAGCAGCAGCAACGCCAACGGCAACGGCAACGCGAACAACAGCGCGGCTGTGGCCGCCGCCATCGGGCACGTGAAACGGGAGGATCACAGTCCGCCGCAGCCGGTGGCGGTAAAGTGGACCACTGTGCATGGGGAGCCACCGGTTCCCGACGAGGTGGTGCCGGAGCCCCTGGCCCTGGCTGTCCCAGAGCCAGCCGTTGCCGAGGAGCTGTCACCATCGCCGCACATCAAGCTCCGCTCCTTCTCGGGCCACCAGTGGCACATAGATGAGCGGCGGCTGCAACCCCTCTCGCCACCCCCGGAGCAGTACGGCCCGATGCCCGGCCAGGCGATATTGGTCAACACATCCTCCTCTTCGGCTGCCGGAGTGCCAGGCGGCGTGCCCTCCACTCCGCCGGAGACTCCGCCCGTTGTGGGCTCGCCGACGGGCAGCAGTAGCTGTAGGAAGGAAGTTCCGCCAGTGGTCAGTGCCGGACTGAGCCACGAAATGATGTGGCTGACCAACTCCATACGTGCTGACCAGCAGCCCCTCGATCTGCGGCCGCTGCCCTATCCCGGCTCCCAGGAAGAGGCCGAGGAGTGGGATCGCCAGCGGGACTACGCCCTGCAGGCGGCCGCCGCCCACCATCACCACCACGGACAGCCGCTGATGCAGAGCCAACACCATCCGCACTCCCATCCGCATCCATATCCGCACGGCCATCCCCACGCGCATCCCAACCCGCTCCCGCACCCGCACCCGCACCCGCACCCGCACCAGGTCGTGCTCCAGCAGGCCAAGTATCCGCATCACCACTTCCACAACCTCGACCTGGCCCCCATCAACATGCACTCGAACCCACACGCCCACTCCCACACGGCAACGTACGCGGCAGCCTCCGGCTCGGTCACGCCCACCTGCCTGCCCCAGGTTCCGAGCAACATCAGCAGCGGCAGCAGCAGCGTGGGAGGGGGTTGCGTGCTCACCCGAGCGGCCCTCCAGCCCTGCCGACCCATGTCGGCCAGCTCGACGAGATCCTCGAACAACATGTCGCCCAGGACCTGCTCGGGAGCGTACAGCACCGCCACGCTGGAGGACTGCATCAACGACGACATGCTGACCACGCTGACGGTGCGGGAGCTGAACAAGCGGCTTCACGGCTGCCCCCGCGAGGAGGTGGTGCGTCTGAAGCAGAAGCGGCGCACCCTGAAGAACCGCGGCTACGCCCAGAACTGCCGCTCCAAGCGCCTCCACCAACGCCACGAGCTGGAGAAGGCCAATCGCCAGCTCAACCAGGACCTGCACCGTCTCAAGCATGAGTACTCGCGCGTGTGCCAAGAGCGGGACGCGCTCATGCAGCGTCTCCAAAGGATCAGTGCTGCCGGAGGAGGTGGTCCGCCTGCAGCTGGCGACAGCCAGAACTCGCCAGAGTTCTACCTATGACGCCAGCTGGCGGCAGCCACCTCGTCCTCCTCAACAGCCTCGCATCGCGGCCACCAGTGGGCCGCCCAGCAGCTGGCCAACTGAATGGCTAAATGGAACTGATTCCAAAAGGTATTTTCCCCCAGGAGTTTTCTTCTATCTAGTTTTGTGGCCATAAGCCTAACCCAATTCTCTCTTTTTTAGGATTGTGACAATAAATTCCGTTAACATTTAAGTTTGAAATCTTTTAAAGCTATAGATAGAGAAAGAGAGAGAGAGAGAGATCAGGGAGAGTGGGCATGTTTGGACGGAACTTTTGCTGATTATCAGCCTGACTATAGGCAAAAATTGATTATTGATTATGAAAAAAAAAACGCATTTGTATAGAGAACAAACATTGTATAAAGACGAAAAGCAAAATCAAATAGAAATCGAAAAAGGGAAGAGTGGAGAATCATTTGCAGGTTCTGATTACCGATCGCTACATTGTATTACGATTAAAAATTACAATTACAAATTACGAGTTAGGAACACACGCTTATTTGTTGATTAGTTCTAGCCTTAGTTTCCCCCCTAGTATTAAGCGAGCAGGAGCGAATAGATATCATAACTGACGAAATAAGGGTAGCTGTAATGTTGATGTTAGAGGCCGCGATTCTGTATTTTCTTTCCTCTTCGTTCCACCCTCCGCCCTGAGCCATACACATACTAAACAAAGGTTGTATTACGGTTAAATACTTCAAGTACTTGCACTGACAAAATAGTACCACACTCGAAGCCGAATCTGTAAAAAGTGAAACTGAAGCAAAACGAAACAAATCAAAACTAAACTAAACTAAACTGAACAAACAAGTCCTATACGATGTAATAATGAAAACGAAGAAAGAGCTCATTGCAGACGATAATGTAAATACACACCCACACACCGATTTAAATAAAACGAAGATACAACGCCAATTCTGTACATTTAAGTTTTTTTGGGAAACATTCGAGTCTCTCTCTTTGTGAAATGTCAAGAATAGGACGAATACTGAATACCGAATACCGAATACTGAATGCAAGAAATTATAAATAAATTAAAATTAAAGAAACATTGTGAGTAGTCGATAAGTGTGCATAAATCAAGTTAGTAATAAATCTAATTTAAAAAAATTACAATCCCAAGTGTACTTTTCCTGGGTACATATGTATGTATTTTCGACTGAAGGGAATTCAATTCATAATGAGTAAGCCTAATAGGAGCAGGTCGCAATTGATTGAATTTATGGCAGGGATCCTAAATTCTGGAAACGAGGAGCCGGGTCTAGTCAGAAGGAAGAGATGGGCCTCCACTAAATCTAAATCCACTAAATGATACGAAAAGCGATAAAGGATGGACAGTCATAAGCAAAACTTCTAATTATATGGTAAAGTTCTGAACAAAGCACGCTTCGATCAGCCATAATGTACACACTTGAAATAGCCGGATAGACGGGGGTAGACCGCCGTAGCCGTCGTAGCCTTCGTCTCTGATCATGTATGTATGTACAAGTGTACAATTCAGTGACACCAGAGGAGTTTTGACACTCCGAAACGGAGGAACACGGGGAAAATAACCAACCATGCTTACTTATTCTGCTTACCATGCTTATTTATTTGTTTAAAAAACAAACTAGACTCTAGTCAGGTGAAATCTTACTTTATTCTAACAACAGTAAAAAACGTGGTTGCTGAGTTTAACAAGGACCCCACCCCTGATGAATCATCTTTGATCATTAATTTCAATACCAACTATACTTAAAAGAACAGTACAGAACACAATTTGTGGATACTAATTCTTATCACAGTTTTACTTGGGTACAATATCACAGTGCAACGTCAGCCCAAGTAAAAATAGATCAGTCCAAATCTTTATAATATACGCATATCTGTATTTACTGAACAGCTGTCTTGTGTCTTTGAAAGTACTGGAATCATAAGTGTCCGCCCCACAAACGGCTTTCGCCGGATCCAAAATCGTACGACTTACTGATTTACCAGTATAATAAAGTGCTCGTTACATGATACATAGCTTGGCCGATCTTCATTTATTGCCCCACATCGGGCTTCTTTCTTTTTCTGCTGAAAAACCCTTTGGCTCGATCTCAGCTTGCACCCTTAGTGGAGGCGATCGCGAACACCCCCTCATTTTCACAGAACTGCATACGCTGTGTGGTCTGTCGGCATTGATAAAGCGGGCCAGAATCAACATAAACAAATCCAGTCCAATCCAATCTCCGGAGTGGCCCAAGCTACGAGTACTATCAACAAACAGGGGTCGCGTAACGGCGCATGCAGGAGCAGAAGGAGGCGATGCCGATGCCGATGCCGATGCCCATGTTTATGTCGATGGAGCTGCAGCATCGAATTACAATCATCAACATGAAGATCAACAACATCAGAAGCGGTCCCAAAGAGGGGACCGAGACCACCGCCTTTGACTCTGACTCTGGCTCTGGTTCTGGCTCTGGATCTGGCTCTGAGTCGCAGTCCAAGGGCCCATCAGGCGGCGTAATTCGGTAAAGAGTCGATCCGGCCAGCAGATCGGTTTTGGATCTGGATGTGGGTATGGATCAGTGTTGGCCCGTGTAATTTTTCATTAATAAAACTCTAGTTTTTCAAGTTTGTTTGTATTCATCGCATTTCAGATTTGGCTCTGATTGAGGTCCGGGCTGGGGTTCGGGCGTCTTTTAGCACTCTGGGTCTTGAATTTATTTATTATTTGGATTATATGAGTTTCCTGTCTTCTCCTCCTCCTCCCCCTCTCCGACTCCTTCTCCTCAGTAGCGATGGCGGTCGTCTTTGAGCCCTCGAATGAGCAATGAGCAATGAGACTGAGACGACCACAACCCAACCCGATCGACCAAGTTGCGCAACAATTTTTGTCGAATCTGATTTTTACGAGTATTATTTGCCCATCAAGTGGCCATTTTATTCCGAGCTCTTTTCATTTCGTTCTTTTTTATTCTGTATTATTTATTTTGGTTCCAGCGTGCTTCTTGTCCAGCAGGAAGTGTCGGATTTCGTTTTCGGTCATGAAATCGGCGCATGCAAGAAGTCAAAAAGCGAAGGGAAAGCGAGGGGAAACCACTTCTAACCGCCATTTAAATAAATATAAGTGCGAAACATTTCGGTAAAGCAAAAATGGTTCTCCATGGAGAGCCTATTGCTAGAATCTGGCTTCAATGGTTCTCCATTCCACTTGGACTTTTGGACTGCCGCCCAACTCATGGCTATTCAATATATTTCTCTCTTCAGCTCTGCGACATTTCGGTATTCTTCGGATTCAAGTGCAGATTAAACAATAATTATGAAATTCTGATGCAAATCGCCGGCGCCCGAAAGTCTTTCTCCCGTCTCTCCGTCCGCCGGATCTGCCGCAGCCGGAGGCCAGACACGAGTGAATTCAGGCAGCTTGAGTGGATGTCGAGTGTGGATGGGACGGAGAGCACCGGGCTGGGGGACAGGGATGGGCTCTTGTCAAACAAAATTTATAGACACGACAATGACAATCGGTAAATTGTCATGACCATGGGGCTAAGTTCATCTCGGGCATAATCAGTGCTTAGGGGCAGGCGGCAGAGCCAGGACCATCTCGGCCAACTGGGATGATTGTCAACATTATTATGGTCCGCACACCGTTTGATTATGCTGCGTACTCGGGGCACTCTTTTTATGCCTGCACTGCGACGTGTGACGGCTTTGATGAGCGGTGGCTATGGGATTGGATTAGATGGAATGGGATGCGATGCGATGCGATGCGATGGGACAGGGGGAATCTCTAGCAGGTCCGGTGCGGGGGGATGGTGCGTTTTTTATTACGTTCCTCAAGTGGATGAGGACCAGCCAGCATCGAGCCCCGCACGACGACCGTCAAGCGACACGCTTAAGTGGCTGTCCCTGCCTCATCTCCGGGTCTGTCGTCAGACCAGACCCTCCGGCCCCTGCTCGGCTTGTCTTAATTCAATCGATAGTTCACACATGTAATCGCATGGCCGGATGATTGGGGGGCTTCCTCCGGCTCTTTACTTTTACTCTGCTACTCTGTTTCCTTCCTCTGTTCTCTGTTCCTCTTTCACCGTGTCTGTCGCGTGTTCCTCTTTGCTTTGCATGCCGCACACGTACCTCTGACATTGACGGAGGGAGCTGGGGGCTCCCAGTGTTGGCTCTGTTTTGTTCCCATTTTGCGATCTGACTTTAACCTTAAATCGTTAACACATCAGTTCCCATTCGAAACATTTGCGCCGTCATTCCAGGGGCAGCCACTCATTAGCTTAATGAAGATTTCCAATACTCTGTTCTGCGGTCCTTCAAGCCCTCATTAGTCGCCGCTTTGTTCAGCTCAGTCGCAGTTCTGTTATGGGGAAAGTTTTTCCAAAATATGCTCGTAAATCTCATTTTGGCAGCGCTGAAAAGGGAAATTTATCGCGTCAAAGGACAAGTGCCAAAAAGTTTTTGGCCAAAAGCTTATCAATCATTGACGAACGAGTATGGGCATTCGGGGAAACGTAGGAAACTATAACTAACTTCTGTAACAGCTCGTTTGTACACCACTTTTTTGTATTAACCCAATCGGAAAGCTTGTTTTCGACGACCAGAGCATCTCTTTGAAAGAGGATTTGAAGGGGGTTGTCGTTGGGATTGAGCAGGTGATATTGCCTTTCGACCGATCGTTCCTATAGCAGAAGCTGTCGAATTAGTGATTCGATCTGGCATACTCCCCGCACCGTTTTCTATTCGTTAAAATTGATAGACCAATTTGCATGAAAACAGACGTACAGACATCGCTGGGTCGACTTGGAATTCCTTACGATTCCCTTCAGAGAATACACGTATGGGAATTTCCTCTTTACCTACTCAGCAGCTTGATTTAATTGACAGGCATTCCGAATCAATAAGATGGGCTGTGTTTTCCTTAGGTCTGGTATAAGGAACAGCCGCACAGCTGTTGATAATAGACCAAGCATAATCTCAACAATGAGATCGCGTCACTTCCTTTTTCACTGACTTATTCCCAGCTCTAATCTCTGGGCTGGCATCTTCTGAGAGAGTCTAAAGCTTCCTTCGTCCTTCCCATGGATTACGCTCCCCCAGGGCGGAGGGCTCCTCAGGGCACGGTCCATTGTCTTGCGTTTTTTATTGATGGGCTGCTCTGCTGTTTTTTACGACTTCACCCCAGTCCGTGTCAGTGGGCAGGCCAGTGCCGACCCGTCTGCTTGTCCAGTGTCATTCATACCGTATATCCTTTGCCATGCAGTTGTCGTCGTCCCAGAGGCGATTTTCATACTTCGACTTCCGTTTGCAATGTATCTTTATCGTTTTATACCGCTTCCGTGCCCAGTATATCTACTCTGGGGCCGGTGGCTGGGGGCTGGAGCTGCTTCGGCGTCGCATAATTTCCGTAATGACCAATGATATAAATGGAACTCATTTGCCAGTCCCCGCGTCCTTCTTCTGCCGTTGAATTGATGCGCTGCCGTAAATCGCTTTCGACCCCCCTATCCCTTCCACAGATCCGAACTTTGTCTGGACCCTGTCCAGGGACGTCTTCGTCCTCGACTCCTTTAACGTTTGTAATAATAAATTAAATCACATTTCTGTTTTTCCCCCTCTGTGTCCATACCCTGTAAGTGTAGGCTGCAAGGATAGGCTGCAAATAAGGATCAACAGCCGTGGATCACTTCCTATCCACAATTTTAATGAAGATCTGGCGACCTGGAACAATAAAAAAAACAATGTCTTCCCTTTAATCTTGTTCTGCTTAAATGTATTGTGATAAATTGTGATACGAACCTGAGTGCCGGGTATCTTCTAGTCGGAACACTAGTCCAGAGCGCTCTGAATGGGTTTGGGCGCACGGGTGGTTCTGTGTGTGGGCCACGCAGGATGTCTATCTGGTTCATTGGCTGTGGCCCATAAAAAAGAGACAGAACGAAGAGGAAGCCTTAGCATGAAGCATATGAAGACATTTGCCTTTTCCTTCAATTCCGGGCCATTACAAATTGGTTGAATTTGATTTTGCCCCAAAAAGAACTGTGGTCTCCCCTCCCCGATACTCCCGGTACTGGTGGTAGGGGGAGGGGGCAGGGAGATGGGTGAAGCTATTCTGGGGCAACCTTCACGGAGCGTTCGCGTTTACCAGAAGGTTGAGCCCGCCTCAGAGCCCCGCTGCTAGCCCCCGCTGCCCGTGGCAGCAATCCAAGAAGCCAGAACCAGGTAGTGGTGTCGCCACACAGGTGCATTCAAATTGTTTTTACTTTTATAATTCTTTCTTTTCATATTTCATTTTAGAGTATTGTATTTTTTTTGTTCTCTTTGGTCCGGTGTTTTCTTTCCGCCGATTCGGCAGATTTCATTTTCGTTTTCTTTTTTCTTTTTCCTTATTTTTGTTTTTTTGGGACTTATGTAAAGAGGCGAATGAGTAATGAGTGCAAGCCAAAAGCTACTCTTCTACATATACAGAACTAATGTATCTTAATAAGGCTTGAGATGGAGATGGAGTACAATCCCCTAGAGTTTCGCGGAACCCCAGATGGAATGTGGAAGGTGGGCAACAGGTTCGCCCTGCAGCAGTTGGAAGGAATGTTTTGAATTAGAAGCCTCAACTTTGGAACATTATAGAGTGTCAGGTATTCCTGGAAAAAATGAAAGATCACTGTTTGGAGATCCATCGTGGAGTTGGAATATCCCCCCATATATATATATATGTATGTACGTACATACATACATATTTATAAAACAAAATCACTGAAAGAATTTCCCCCTAGATATGTAAACAGCGAACGTAAAGTCGATCTGTTGATATCGTCACTTAGATTCTCGGTTACCTTGAAATTTATCCAACAACCGTGGGAACATAAACAATGGCTTCCCTCACGTTTTCGCGAAGCGAAACCCAACCGTAAACAGTGCCTTTTCCAGCGACATTCAACAGTACAGACAAGTGCAACGCGATACTCATAGCTTTGAAGTCATCAATCATTTGTAAAACACTTAAAACGCTAAACAGATTGATATGCGATTGAGTAGGATTGTAAAGGATAGTCCTGGTTTTCCAGGGACTGTCTGTATCCTGTCCCTATCATTGAAAACTTAAAGCTGATCAAAGATTTGAGGGATACTCACTAACCCTACGGCAATAGTTCTACAAGAGCCAAAAGGTCATCCAAAAACTATACATATGTATGTATATACATATATCATCTTAGATCATTAAGATGGTATAAATATCAGGTATTTAATGAAGGAGTACTCTTTCAGAGTACGTTCCTGCCCCTCACCAACCATGCGGTTTCCCAATAAGTTAATGATCTTTCAATTAGACTTATACTATTTCCACCTTGCACAGGCGCCCGGCTTTGCTGGTGGAGAACCAATGCATCATTCCACAAATACAACAAGGGAAGATGATCTATCTGTGGATTCTGCTCTCGAGCGCGCTCTCTCGCACAGCTCTTCCCGGGGAAATGATCACCTCAGTCTCGCAACGATTTTCGCTGATTAGGAAGAAACGCAAAAGCAAAAAGACCGGAGACCGGAGACGCGAAGCGAAGCGAAGCGATTGCAACACGAGGCTGGGCAAAGGGGCGACATCGAAGCTCGTGTCAGCACTCTGGGGTCGACACTGTCGGTCAACGAACCCCGGCGGAAAACTAAAATAAAATATACGTACAAAAGCCAACAAAAAGTAACAACAGTGAAAAAGTGATTGGCGCGGCAGAATCGCGCATTCAAGTCGGGCTCGGCCCCGCCCCGCACCTCCTTCTCGACGACACAACGACTACAACAACCAGTGCACGCGCGACTTGAGCGCATAATGAGGTTATAAAATAAAAAAATTCACAATTTTTAATAAATCAATTTAAATATTTCGCCAACATATTGTTACCAGAGCAACTAGCCGCCAAAATTACACAAAAAACGAATGAAATTAAATACATTTTTCGCAAATGGTTTCTGCTGAATTTGCAATAAATTGGAGCAAAAAATATGAAAAAGAACGAGGCACCGAATCGATTGCAGGGATCAGCATTCCGTCAGGCCGCCGCTTAATTTATTTATTGTTGTCGACAATTGGATGATTTAATTAATATTGAATTACACTGCCAACAGAGCCGGCTCGATAATTATACAATCTCTGCCATGGCCAGAACATTTCAATTTCAGGACTTTCCACACTCCGTGACCCTCTCCAACACCGACTCCGATTCCGACTCCGACTCCGACACGTCTCTGTCTCTTATTATCGACGCTTGTCTGCTGGCGGTGGGACTGTACCTGGCTGGAGTGCGAGTGCGAGTGCGAGGGCGGCCTTAACTTATGCCATGGCAAATATTTAGCAAGCAAACACACAACTTTTGGCCGGGCTTATTAATTAAGAGCGAGTCTCAGACACACAGTTTCCACTCTTCCACCGTCCTCTCCTGTCCGTGTACTCTCCGTATGCCCGTACGTCCCCTGGTGTTCTTTCCGACCAAAATCGAGAAATCATAAAAGCGTAAAATCGAAATGCCGCCATTCCGTGGTGGCTGCCAAACTGGTTACTTCCTGTCTCGACCTCCTCTGTCTCTGCGTGCCATCCTGCTCCCTGTTTATTAACACGCATATCAATTCATTTTGATTGTAATTTATGCCGTAGCCAATCGCTGCATATCGCTCACATCATGCCCCATACCCCACCCCGCCAGCCTGCCTGCCCGCCTGCCCACCATGCCTCCCTGGCATGTCCTTGTCGCGGGGTTATAAAATTATTGCTTATAGATAGATGTTGCGGCTGCAGTTAAAAGCAACTCAAATCTCTCCCCACCCCCCCCAATCGGATGTACTCCCATATTTCTCATTTATTCGAAGGATCAACTCATATGCGGATACGGGCTCGGGCTCGGATTTGGCTACTTTTCCTTTTGTTTCCTGTTTAGTGGAGCGTGATCTTGAAATGGAAACCGTTTGATGGCAGGCGGGGAAGATTTATGGGGTTATGTTGGTGTGCAATAGGATTCTTTTAAAAACGGTTATATGTATGATGGTATCGCAACTTTTATATGACTTCTTCCAGACTGTTTGACGAATCTAACACGATTGTATATAGAAACTGGTATGGCTTACATCTTACATCTTTATCAAAGAAAAATATCGGGAAATAAAGTATTAAATACAGTATCCTTATACCGAACCTTGTGTCGACTGAACCGAACCCGACCCTGACCATGATGCACTAATCAACCTAATTGAGCTGCCCCAATGGCCAACTTCTGCCACCAACACCGCCACCACTCAGCCTCCTCCTCATCCATTCCGCCGCAGCCAGCCCCAAACTGTTCCAAATCAAAAGACAAACGTCGACAAATGACCCGGCGCAGTGAATAAATGAATACCAGAAAAGCTGAACGAGAACGAGAACGAGAGCGAGAACTCGGTGCGAATGTATTCGGTAACAATTCATTAAGCAAATAGAAATGTGCGCTAAACGCATTAAGAGATTAGCACACATACGAGTACATCCAGCGATACCGGGGGAACACAATACCCTACCCATCGATAAATGTGCTCTGGCACTGGGAACTGGGGACTGGGCAGCTTAATGACCCTCATTTGATGTAAATACAAGCGGCCTGTACTCCACCACTCGATCCCAAGGAGAGGGACGCGGTTTGGGGGAAAGTCCAAATTTAATTGCGGCCCAAAGGAGACTCTTCATGTGTGGTTAGCTCTGGAATCGGTATTCGGTATTCGGTGTTCGGATTGGTCTCCATGGGTGGAAAGGTGAAATCTGTGCTGCTGCTCGGCTTGCTAAGTGCTCATTGTTTCGCCAACAATGCTGCCACGCCCACTCACATGTGCCGACAGGCTCCGAGCACAGTGCAGAGCGGAAGTTGCCAGTTTAAAATCACTTAAGAGCAATTTTAGGGTTTCCTGTTTTTGATTGGAGGTGGCTGGGTTGATGGTTGGTGGCAGAATGGAGATGGATGATGGGAGATGATGGAAAGCACTCGTAGTCTCATATGTGAAAAGGACACTTACAAGCCAACATAACATGGCATTTATTATTATTATTATGTATCTTATACATAGGAAACCATTTGAAAGTAGTGGAAAGTAAATTCATGCTTTTCATCTAACGACCATTTCCCCTTTATTTTATGGGTTTATCAAAAACACAATATATGTACAAGTATATGGACTATAGTCTCGACTTTCCGTTGGTGCATTTCGAATCGGAAGCTCCTCAAGGAGGGGACTTTCAACAGCAGTAAATGTTATCGGCTCGGAATTGGACCTTGATTTTTATACATACTCGTCTTGAAAACAAAATGAACACAAAACTCGAGGTGAAGGAAATAATTGAATGTATCTGAGTGTTCTACCTGTCTCCTCTACCCCTGGAATCTAGAGTCTAGATGGAGGATCAATCATTTGTTACCGTGCAATTTGAATAAATAATAAATAATATTAGTATTAGTAGGCAGCAGAAAACTCTTCTGGGAGTAGAGCTGATGTCTTAAAATGTGTGTGTCAATTAGCAAAAATCCAGTAACAAAGGGATTTCTTACGGTCTAGATAATCGTGTATCTCCTTTATACTTACTTCTCAATGTTGCCTGCTCAATGGAATACTCTCGTTCCCGCTTCCTGCCCAATCGGTGTTTCGTCCAACCCCACTTGGAGTGACCCACATTGATTCCTTCGCTCCATTGGAGCAAATATCGCGTTCCATCACGTTCCTTTCTTGTTCGAATTTGCGCTATCCTTTTCATCAAATCTCTTACATAGCCATCCCCATCCCCATCCCCATCCTATATTCCTATTTTCTCCTGTCGCTTCTGTCCTGTCCGCTGGTCATGTGATAAACGTTTATGATTATTTTTATGCTCATCCGTTTGAGTCTCGACTCCTGGCTTGCCAATTTGGCGCTGATATATCCGGGACTTGATTTAGTTTAAATAACGTTGGGGATAGCAGGGGTAGGGGTGGAGGTAGAGGTAGAGGACTGTTGGAATCTCCCGGAAAATGCAATTTATGTGTTGGGGAAAGGGCAGCACGACACACATGAAAAAAGAGGGAGGCGAGTCACACGTGACTGCAGTGGCCGTTGCTGGTCAAGTCCTGACCCCCCCACTCCCCCGCACATGTGTGAACAAATATTTTTTAGAGGGTGTCCTGCCCGCCTTGGATGCGGGTCCGTTCTGGGTCCGGGGTCAGCTACGTGTCATTTGTCCTATCTGGCTGTGCAAATCTTTCCTCTCCCTTGGCCTCTACATCGCTGATTCTCCTTCCGCCTCAGACGATTTCCATAATCGTTGGTTAAACAAGACCGCACACCCGCACGGACACCCATGCGGACACACACCCGGACACACACCCGGACACTGACACGGACACATGCTCGGCCAAGCTGACCGCAGGATTCGTCGCCCGACGGTTTATGCTCTTGGTTTTATGTCCATAAGCCTTTCTGCTTATGCTCTAAGTCCACGGATCCATTTTGGACCCTGTTTGAATTATGCTTTTACATATTTTTATTCACTTACCACATTCCCCCGGACAACGGGGTTAGCTTAATCAAATTATGGCTTATCTTGGCGGAGGTCGAAACGCAAATAGCCATAAACATGTAGATTATATCCCCATTGACCACGTCCAGGAGTCGAGCGGTCACCCACATTGCCACGCCTTGGCCGAGGGTTCCGTGTGACCTTGTTTCCTCCGGCGATTTTATTATGTGAGAGAATAAACCCTTTAATGGTCTCCACAGTGCAGCGCATAAATTTCAGCACTGACTCTGGTAATTAAAAGTCCAGTGTTATAGATTGTGTGTGCACAGCAGAGATCTAAGGATTGATCGGGGACAGTACTCGTAACTATCTGACCGAAATAACCATCGGGTGTGCTGGCCCAGTTTGTTGTAGAACATACCAGAGGGTGCAAGCCCAAAGATTTTAAAAATGTGTACATATACGGGGCCAATAGGTCGATCGCTTCTGTTCAATGCTGGTTAAGGAAGGTTTGGTTTGGTTGAAATATCTTAGTAAGCTGTCAAATACGACATAGTCGTACATATATGAAACTTTTCTTTCGATCGATCCTATCAATAATGTAATATGCTCTTTGACCACTCTTATGTAAATACCCGCAAACCTATGCAATCAATATTCATTAAAACTACTCTTCAGTCTAAATAAATGGACACACCAGAGCTTTAACATTCTTGTGGCTATTTCCCGCAAAAAATTAACCAAAACAATCCATAAATATCGACTCGTTAGGGCACATACGAATACGAAAACGAGTACGATGGGATGGGGATGGGGGAGAGCAGCAGAAGGACCAACCGGCATCATTTCATGCTCCATTCAAATGTTGTTCAATCTCATTCAAACAATTTGTATTGTAGTTTTATTACCACAATAAAACGGATAAAGCAGCTCCGTCTTTGCCCGAGAAAGGGATACAATAAGGGCAGACCCGAGAAAAGGGGGCGTGCCGTCTCCAGTCGTGTGTGCTCTCCTTTTAAATTGGTTAAATTTCCGCACGGACTAAATTCTCCTTGCAAACTGAAAGAAGTAAAAATATTTCACGCTTCATGGAACTGACGATTTGGGCATGGGTGAAGAGACGAAGGCCGTTTTATAGAGTTCTTTCCGGAATATTTCACACTTTGCCCCCGTACAAATCGGTGACACGTGGCAAGTGCCATATAATTTATACCAGAAAGAATAAAGCACGGACGAAGAAGAGCTGTGGCGAGACTTTGCCGAGTGTCAAATTTGATACGCTCAATCTGGCCAAGAATTTTTCAGCATTTTTCGTCGCCGGAAACTTTAAACTTTTGCGGGTCTTAGTTTGCGGAACTTTTCCATTGAATGACCCAACTCATTTGGCTTAAAATTCCATTTCCCATTTTCCCCACTCTCAAAGAGAGTAAATTAATTTTTCTCTTTTGTGGCGTTTTGCAACTTATTTTTGAGCGTTTTTCTTTCATGTATCACAAGAAAAAAGTTATCTTCAATCAATTTGCTTGGATTATACGCTGTAGCTGCTCCTTTCAGTGGCCCAGAGCCAGACTTTTGTTGGGAACCCCTCCATATCCATACAGACATATGTATTTCCGATTCATATCTAAATCTATTACAATTCATATTCATATGCCGAGCACACAGATATCCACCCTCCTTCGTCCGACCTTCCCTGACGCGTGAGGGTATCGGATACAGTGCGTCTCGCTCCGATACGTCATGGCATGATGACAATTTATGTTGAATTTGAGGACTAACTTTACTTATTTACTCCTCAATACACAACTAATGTTTGATACGCAAATCTCTTGGGATTCGACATATGTACCCTCTCTTTTGATCATCAATAAATTTTAATAAATTAAAGAATTATTAAATAAATGACCCAAGGAAATTATTACCCAAGGAAAAACTTTTAGCGTTTAAGATTTTTACACAAATTTAAATGGTTTAATAAATCATACTTGATACATTTCTTTATTCATTCCTTCCTGCCTGATTAATAAACATTAATTTTGTAATTGTATTAATCCTTAAGCAAATAAATCCCACAGCTGAACTTATTCGATATCGTATTACTCCTACATACGATCCTACTATATACGATATATAGAATAAAATGGTTATTTTCATATGGATACGGCTACAACTGCCGTATTGCTCTGGCACGGACTGTACTCGCAGAAGTTAAATCAAGTGTTAAAGAGTTTTTTAAGAAACGTCTTCTTCTAGACCGTCTCGTGTCGCAAGTTCTTTTTCGACTTTCTACCCCTTTTATGGGCCTTTTCGGTTCAGTTCAGTTCCGTTCCGTTCTGCCGCTGCTTAGCCTAATATCCAAATAAACATACTTTATCCGTTATTGCCGTCGAATTTATGGTTTTTTAAATGACGGCCCACCTCCTCGGAGAACTCCCCGAATGGAAATATGAAATGCGAGGGCTTTGATAAGGGTATCTGGTTTTCTTTGAGAGAGTCAGCTCAGACGGGTTGGGTTGTGTTGAGTCTATTGGTGGACCGTTTGACAGCTGGCCGAAAATGTTTGGGTGGGGAGCGTCGAGGAGGCGAATCTTTGCTAAATCTTTTCCAGAATAAAGCACGGTCCACCCCTTCGAATGGCAGCACATTCGCCAGCGCATCCACGATAATCCCAATGCATATTCTCAATCGCAATTAAAACTAGTGACAAGGTCACACTTTTTGCAAAGATAACAGAAAAATGCTAAAAGTGACGACGACGATGGCGGCGCCGCTAACGAAATTGCAAATGCTGCACATGGGAAACACATGTACATACATGTACAATCAGGCCCAGACATGCACCGCCGCTTGTGTGTGTGCGTGTGTGTCTGCACTTTTCAATGGAATGCAATGGAGATCCGTGACAACATAATGCCCCTCCGCCCCAGCAGACAGAGAGACACCTACCCCAACGTAGCCAGCCGGGCTTATGCGCAGGCCCGAGACTGGAAAATGAATTACGAAGCGACCCGGTAGGGCGGGGTAGGGAGGGACACCGACACCACTCAGCATCTGTAATGGGGGCTGCTGCTGCTGCTGCTGTTACTTCTGCTTAGGTGTGAATTCTGTTGAGAGAAAGAGAGAGCGAAATTACATAGAAATTAAGCAGAGGAGTGGAGCCGCAGCACCAACAACAGGAACAAACTTGTTGGAGCAAGCGCATATTTCATATTTTGCCAGAACCGTTACGCCCCCAGTGCGTTTGTGTGCGTGTTCGTGTGCGTTTGAGTGTGAAAAGCTTCAGCCATATCTGAACAAGTGCGTGTGCGTGTGCGTGTGTGTTCAGGTAGCTTTCAATTATGTTTTGTGGAATGTTAAATATGCATATGTGTGTACATACATACATACTCATTATTATGTACTCAACTGTTTCTTGTTTGAACCATACCACCTGCAGGCATATATACGAGTACATATTTATGTATACGAACACGTACCACGTACATTTAGTGAAAGCTCCATCCAAGTTTGATGTCCGTACAACAGAGAAGGCTTTCGACTGATCGACGAGCGAAGGATCATCAGAATTGACAGATACAAGACCTACAACTATTCAGACTACAACAAATAAAATGTTCACCAAATATGTACATATGCTCATATTCGATGTGCATTTAATATAAGAAGGAAAATTCAAATTGAGAAGCATTATTTGATGTTGTTTCACGTCCAATCAAATGTGCATTTGCATAGTGCTTTCGTTCAACGTGAAAGAGCGATTTTCATTGTATTTCAAATAGAAACAATAAGTTCGATTGCGTTTCTTTAGTATTTGTATAAAAATCAAATTATTTTAAGAGTATAATCCACAGCTTCCCTCCTTACCTCACATAGAGATAGATGGTCGGGGAGAAACGGAACAAAAATAAGAAAGATACAAAAGCTAGTTACCCTTGAAGATATGTAGATCGGCCCTACTACCCACCAGGTAAGAGCTGGCTTGGTTTTCAGTTCTTTTTAAAAGTCCTCAAACGGAACGGAACTGGTGTAATCAACCGCAATTCAAAGATCCTTTGGTGCTCCATACCTGTTTCTCAGCTACGAAATAAAGACATCATTAGAAAATCATGTAACACATTAGTCCAACTGTCGTCACCACACCCACAGGGGGCAGAGGCAGGCAAAATTGCCATTATGTTGAACACGCAAGTCAATTGATGCAATTTGTCCGACCAGTTGGAGTACAAGGCTCCCCCAGCCCAAGTTTCTGCCCTGGACGGCAATTTCCCCAGTGACAATCTGACATCCCGTAACAGGTTCACGGTCTGACGAGTAGTGGGTGGTTCCCCATCTCCCTGTGGGTTCGGGCTCGGGCTCTGGTTCGGGGGTGTAGATGGAGATGGCTTTCTCTCATCAACAGTTAGCAGCTTCTCCTGCTGCTGCTGGCTGATTTAAGGGTTGCCAGCCCGGTGCCCGACCCTTAAATGAATTGCGGCGATTTATTGCGGTAATACTCATTTAGTTGCCCGCCAAACGCTTTCGCCCCCCGGTTCTGTCCTTGCCTCGAGCGGGCGAACCGAACGAAGTCGAGTTGAGTGCAAACAATGCACGCCATAAAAATAAATCTCTCGCTGTGGTAGTGTGTGGAGTGTGGAGTGTTTGGTTATACCCGTGGGAAGTCCCGGCGAGAAGTTGTCAATTACTTGCGAATCGATCTGGATGGGTTTTGGTATTCATGTCACTTGCAGGTGCAGGACATCTCGGACCTTGTCCGGGTCTGTCTAGAGGAGTAATCACTATAATTGGGCACTGGGCTTGACAAAGACTGAGAAAAAAGTACGTGATATGCATTTGTACGCTTTTGGCCAATTAATAAGCCAATTCCAACAGTACGTACCCACACCTTATCGGCGACCACGTAAATCAGCTTTATATCATGAAAATGAGCTCAAAATTCAATTACATGGTGTCTTGTCTTCTCTCTCGGTATACCATCTACCATATACCACCGAGTACCGCCTACTCGTGCATAAATCAAGAAGTTTTTCAACCTGTCGGCCTGGGATTCTCATTTGCCCAAGCACCCAACATCTTAGCAGCTTCTAAGCCGCTTTGCCTGCCGCCGCTCATAACTCACACAGGCATTTTGTCACATTATGCATTTAAATTTAATTTGTAATTTATGAGAAGCTTTGCAGACCTCTCGGCCTGCGTTGCCAACTAATTAGGATTTCAGTGCTTCAGGTACCCTCCCAGCATCTCCCAGCATAGCTGAACAGCCTCCCTCCCAGTTCCCCGCCACTTAATAGCATAATTAATCGATATTAAATGAACATCAGAACAATAAACGCCGGAAGAAACCCACAAAAGGTTAAATTAAACGAAGTAATTGTTACAGAGGCAAGCTTCCCCTGTCCCACTCTTACCCACCCCCTGTGTGCCAGTCATTCAGTCCCCCCGTCGAGGGTTGGCCTGGTCCTTTACAATGCATAATAAACAGTCGAGCAGGCACGAAGCAAACAGAAGTGGGGAGCAGTGCGCTCAGTTTTTGATTTTTAAACGGCATGCCTGAGAGCCTGGGGCTCAGAACAAGGCTGTAAAGCGCACAAAGTCACACGGCAGGTGGCGGAACGACACAGATTGGGGGAGGCAAACACAAAGTGATTTAAATGCATTCCTAATGGGATGAAATCATGTCCTCTGTCTGGCCATCCACTTGCCCTTCCAGTCCCACTTCGATTTGCGGTTGCCAGGGGGACATGAATATGCATAGAGTTGCGCTTTTGATGTGCGCATCCATCCCCCTCTGAGACAACACGGCTTAAATCTTACGCTAACTTATGGCAGAGTTGAACCTAAACTAGAGTTTTTTAATTAAAGTGTCGCCTATAAAATTATAATTAATGCCGTCCAGAGCAGGGACTGGATATTTTGTTGCCCAGCCAAATCCGCTTAGAATAATTTCATAACGATTTGAGGCCCCGCCGTTTAAAAGGTCACATTAAGTATCTTATCAGAGCTAAGCAGATGGGGTGAGGTTACTGGGGTGGGAGGTCACTGGAGGTCACCTCGACGGGCAGCCCAGCAGGATCTATCTGTGGAATGTGGCTAAAGCTTTTGACGCTCGTTAGAGACACTCTGCGGTCTCAAGTGCCCATTTGGTGGGGGAATGTTAATTTCCAGGTTCTGAACCAAGGCCCCAAAAGTGTACCGGTGCAAGTGCTTTGAGCGCGCCCTAAACTCATCAACGGTGCCGGCAAAACTGATGATCTCATCGACATGTTGCGGCTCTGGCAAGTAGTAGTCATCGCCTGAAGCAGAGAATCTGGTTAGGTCTTATCAAGGTATAATATTCATTAAACCAACCAGGCAAGACATACACCATAGAGCCCTCGCAAGCATAGAGCAAAGGCATGAACACGGTGGTACCCATCCTGCTGCGATTTGTGGCAAAGCCCAGAAGAGATTTGTAGGTCCCGACTCCAGCAAGTCGCGACAGCTCGTAGAATTGAGGGGGCATAAACCAGAGATTCCCCCCTTTGTTCAGTCGCAGAAACTCCAACGGAGTTAGCCACTAAGTGAAAAGGTGAACAAAATTGGTAAAACGGGTAATATTAAAGCCAAAGCTCACCAGAGTCTCCTTGACCTCAGAAGGCTCCTCAAGCAGGCTGGGCTGTGTGTCCACAAAAGCTGCGAAGAAGACAGTCTCATAGCTGTGAAGTTAGTTTTTTAGTTTCAGTATAAAAACTGCAAGCATTCTATTACCAACCCTTTGCGGACGATGGAAGGACTGGCCCAGGCCGACCATTCGTGTAGGGCCCACAAATCCGGAACCACCTGTAGATGCCGACACAGGTTAAGAAATTCGCTGGGTTTGTTGTGCACTCGTCGCTGCCAAGCCTTCCGATCTGTGAGCTCCTTTGGCAAGGCAATATTACCGAAGTTCAATTCATTTTTACTGCGACCCAGGAGAATTCCAACCTCTTCAAAGCACTCCCTCAAAGCGGTCAGGCGCAGTGTAATCTCACTAGACGAAAAGAGTACAAAGATCAGTTCAATAATCTTTGTGATACATGTGCCACCTTTGGACCCACCGCGACCAAATGTTCGAGCGCTTGAAGAACCGGTCATAGCAGCCCGTGCCCTGGGGCGCCAGTATAGCTGGCCTGTCATCCCGGATCAGCACCAGGCGCCTCAGGGCCTCCTGTGGCACACCGAACTCCTCGAAATACTGCAGCCAGGAAACGTCTTCATCCGCCTCGCTGTCCAGCAGGCCCCAGGGAAGACAGTTTGGTTCGTTACGATTGCTGTGGATCGCTGCGCTTGAGCATCAATAGCTGAAAGATCAGAAGGGTTTAATTCCCATTATACACTTGTGCCTTATACTTACATTGTAATCTTGGTGCCTGTTGGCCTCTTTAGAGACTAGGATGAGACTGGCCGAGGCTCGCCACTTGCTAGTTGCAGTAGACATTTCAAAACATTAACAAATTGAATATTGAATATCAGCTGATTGCCTATCGATATCGATATCCTGGTCTGAGCAACAAAAAACACGTTATCTTTACCAGCACTAGAGAGTTTCGAATTCGTGCAAAATTCAAAATTTTGCAGCCTGATAAAACCGTTCACTAAAAATATTTTTAAAGTGGAGGAAACAAGAACAGAACAAAGCAAAATTGATAGCCGCGTGCACACGTGTTGCGAAACATATTTAAGCGCTGAAAGCGAAGCAAAGAAGACACTTCCAGTTGGAATTCTAGTTTGAAAGCAACTTGGGCAATGAATATTCTGCTGTCGCTCTTGTTTGTCGGCTGCATCTGCAGCTGCCTTGGGGATGATGAACGCATCACGGAGCTGCTGACGAAGAACACCGAGGAGCTGAGCGAAACCAATGCTCTGTTGACCAGCATCGACACAGTCGGTAAAAGAATCGAAGCGAATTTGAAAGAGCAGCGCGAAGCTCTCCAAGTCATTGGTCTGGTCGAGCAGCTACTAGCCAAGCAGAATAATTTCCTGAGGCCCAAGCCGAAGCATTATTGGAAACCTTCGCCAATAACTCCCGGCAGGGGCATGATTATGCCAAGAGAACGGCAAAGGAGCTCCACGATCTGGCTCTGCTCCAGGAGGGAACCAAGCACTTGATCCTCCACCTGGAGGCCAAGCTTGACGCCTATCAGAAGCACTTAATCCAAAGTGCCCGCGGGATCGACCGCAGCATCGACGGCCTCACGAAGCTGGTTACGCGAACTGTCTTGCCCCAACTCAATGGACTGCAGTGCTCATTCGACAGTCTAGAAACTTCGCAAATTAACATTGAAGTGGAGCTGAAGAGCTTGTCCGGTGTAAAGGAGTTGAGCGAGGACTCCAACCACAAATTGGGCATTCTGGATCACCAACTCAAGCATCTCAATCGCACCCAGGAGACTCGTCTCGAGGGTCTCTCGAGTGCAGTGAGAGATCTCAGGCCGTTGAACACGAGGCAAATCGAAGGTGCTCTTCGCGAGCTGATTATTTCCCAGAAACGCATCGAGCTGGATTTGGAGGAATGCGGCAAGCACTCCCACAACCCACATCATATTCCTCGACCTGAATCCCACTCCCAAAGCTATGGACCCACACCACCTCAGCACTCGCATCACGGTTCTCAGCGTGAATCGCATTCTCACAGCTATGGAGCCCCAGTCCCACACCACCCGCATCACGCTCCTCCACCTGAATCCCATTCCCAAAGCTATGCACCCGCACCCCTTCAGCACTCGCATCACGCTCCTCAGCCTGAATCCCACTCCCAAAGCTATGTAGCCCCAGCCCCACACCACCCGCATCATGGCTCACAGCAGGAATCCCACCTCCACAGCTATGGAATCGCAGCTCCACAGCCGCACCACCCCAACCAACAGTCGTACAAACAGACGAGGTCCAAGCCCGTGGATCTTGTTCAGGTGTGGAGCATTAAGGAGCCACAGAACCCTGGTAAGTGGAGCATACATCACGAACTCTCCTTCTGAGATTTCTGAGATCATAATATCACATCGATTTCCAGGCGAACATTCCGAGAACCATCGCGTGAGCGCCTATGCCGAGTCGCCGGAGCCCAGGGCAGAGCATGCCTCGTCGTCAAACCCAAGACATAATGAGAAGTCGGAGTCTCACCAGAACACTGGAGCCGCGTCTTCCCACTCGGTGTCCTGGCAACACCCTCTGCCCTGGGAGGAGGTCTCTCCCTACCATTCCGCTCCTAATCCTAGTCAGCCCTGGAAACCAGCGTCTCCCCACCAACCTCTTCCCAGGCCCCAGCCCAAGCAGAAACCATGCGAGAAGGGACATTCGGCTGGATATGCATCGTCACCAGCTTCCCCACAATCCTATAAGCCTCAGAAGGGCTCTAAATCTGGCTCTGGCTCTGTCCATGAACATATAGCCCAGCCGGACGACTCGATCAGGATCTGGTATGGGGATGATTCCATAAAAGATGCTTACTAAAGAAAATTGGAACTTGACAAACGGATTTCTTCGAATAGGAAATTAGAACAATGGATACTGGTTAATTACTAGTACACATTCGAAATATACCATTCATCTTTAAATAAAAAAACAATAATGCAACCCGATAGAGTGTGAAACTAAAGACTATATAATACCAAGATATTGCATGAGGGAGCTGTTTTATGGCGGGGTATTCCGTTACGCCCCGTAGACAGAGGGCGCGCACGGGGATTCAATTCTTTTTTCATCTATGCTTCGTCTGTTCAGCTCGTCTGCGACGACTCAGCTACCTAAAGGCATTGACGAACAGACGAAGCCGAGTAAGCAGCGGAGCCGCGGTCAAAGGATAGCCTTAAAGAGAATTTAAATGGAAATTGTTCCTTTGACGTTTGACGGTTTCCATTAGAATTGGTCTACTAACAGACTCTAACATCTGCCTGAAACTTTGTACAGACCCTTCTTTTAAATCCAGGCAGTTAGTATGTATAAGTCGGAAACCCAAAGATTAACCGATCAGGAGCTCAACAAGGTGGCCAAGTCCGTCGGCAGACATCTGGAAGAGATCGATGAACCTAACCTAACCTTCTTTTAAATCCAGGCAGTAAGTATGTATAAGTCGGAAACCCAAAGATCAACCGATATCATATAAATTCCATAGGAGCAATCAGTCGAAAACAGGTCTTTACCATAATTTGTTTGTTTCTGAATATAAACCAACCAAAATCTGGTAAAAGCTGTTTAATTGGTCCCAGGAATTATCGGATCAACTAAAAAGCAGAATCAAAATCTGATGATTAAATAGCTGAAATAGCAAATGCTCGAGTTACTAGGATATACATAACATATATCTAAGTCTTCGCTAACTTCCTCCCTGGTGACATATTTGTTCAAGAACATTTCGAAAATGTCTTTTCACGTGAACTTACGATAAACTCATAATTCGTAAAATTTAATACATGTATTTTCTGCTCGCCATTATCTCAAATATGGTTTGGTTTTCGAAATGAGCAGGCCTATTTTTGAATGGAATTCAGGCCACAAACAGCTGAGCTAAGATGGAATAGTCACGTTTAGACTCTGGTATCGCCCATGACACACAAAAAAGCCAGAAAATCTCTTCCCTAAAATACCTATTTATAAGAAAAGACCAATGCACGACGAACGTGCCTATCACCACTCTTTTCTAAGCTCTCGAAAAGTCGTTGAACCAAACAAATCAGTGTAGTACACATGGATGATAGAGCATGGGTAAACAAGTGATGTTACATGTTGGTATCCGATTGTGGTCCAAATTCCAGCTGGTTATTATCTATCCAGACGAAATAGGAATCAAGTGCGATCTACTATACGTACGTACATAACTTGTTCCTGTCATTGGGAGGAAGATTAGCCATGAGCAGCTATGAGCTTGCAGCTGTGTCCACTAGCTTAATTTGAGAGTCTTGGGAGATAAAAGCAAACCGAAGCTAAGACACGTTTCAAATTGGATTGACGTTGTTGCCCAGTTAGTCTGGCTACTTAAGGTGCAGCCTACGCCGAGTGAGGGCAGTCAGCCGTGGAGATCCATCACAGACACTCGACGCACACAATGAGGGCCCAATCGGTATTGCTATTGATCTGCATCAGTGGTGTTTGGACCGTTGCCGTGGAGCAAGAGGAGAAGTCGGGCGACAGGAAGATCGTACGCATATTGACGGAGATCAGCGCGCAGCTGGAGACGCTGGACATCAAGGCGAGTGACGTAATCAAACATCAGAAAGGATTCGAGCATAAACTCAAGGATCAACGCGATCAGATAGAGGGAATTGTCAGACTAGAGGCTGGGCTGCTCAAACTGGAACAGGACACGGTCAACAGTTTCCAGTTGACGGCCACAGCAGTGAGGAACCTGACGGCCATCATTAACTCTGCCCATAGCCAGAACGAAAAGGCCATCCGGAATCTGGGCAAGGTAGAGATCGACATCAAAAGAGCCCTAGGCCAGGTCGATGCTGTTCAAAACAAACACGAGCAAGAACTCAACAAGGTGGCCAAGTCCGTCGACAGACATCTGGAGGAGATCGAGCAGCTCCTCAAGGAGTCTGTAATCAGAGAGATCGCCTCACTGGACAGGAAGGCCAAGGGTCTGCAGCAGCAGCAGAGGAACATCGAGGCCAAAGTGGTCTACTTGGATGAGCTGAATGCTCTGACCAGCCGGGCGAACCGGAAAGTGGATCAACTGCAGCAGGGACTGCGCTCTCTAAACTACACGCAAGCGGAGAGCCTGGATGGCATTGAGAAGGTGATACTCGCGGTGCAGGGAGGCAGCTCGCAGATTGACCACAAGCTGGGGGCCCTGCTCAGGAATCAGAAGAACATTGAGAGCACTCTCGACGTCTGCAAGCGAGGCCATTATGCACACCCAGGCAATAAGAAGCCCCAGGACAGATGGTCCTCCGCCCACCAGTAAGTCCTTTGATCAGCAAGATTCTTTGAAACTTATGAAGCTGTTCTCTCTTCAGATCGCAGCCAGGACAAAAGCCGACGGAGTACGAGACCAGCTATGCTACAGAGGAAGAGGCCGAATACCTCTACAAGCTCTGGTACGGCAAGGAGAATGAATAAACGAACATCTGCAGAATCTTATGTCAACTCTCTTGCTTAAACTGACAATCCGAGCATCTCACTCAAATTAAACCTAAGTAAATACACATTTGATCCTGTTCGTTCTGTTCTACATCTTAGTTGGGTCCAAAGGGTTGATCTGTCCATCAGTCGGAGCAAAGTTAATGATTAGTTTCGCTTGGTGCTGGTCCCTGTGCTCCGAACGATGCAACTTAGTTCTGACTTGTGAACGAAAGTCCTCTACAGAGAGGCCAGTGTCTATTTTATCGCTACAGGCATCTGGATTGACCGGATAGGCATCGTCGCCGGGAAGCAGATGCACAATGCCGTCGTTGCATTTGTACATGACAGGATGGGTGAGAACGATGCCTTTGGGGGCACGTTTAATGGCAAATTGACGCAGCTCCTCCAGGGAGCCAAAGTTAAGGCAGCGAGAAAGTTCGTAGAACTGAGGAGGCGGCAGCCAGAGCTCTTTTCTTAGAGAGGCCAGAAGATAATCCAAGGGAGAACGCCACTGTTTAGAGCGAAAAAAGGGTTTAGTGGGTGTTCAGCGACTACTCATTGGATTTGATCGACCTACCGCACAGTCCTTGACCTCATTGGGCTCAATGTGCAGGCTGGGCGCCTGTTCTAGAGTGGTCAGGAAGAACGCCGTCACAAAACGCTTCTTAAACGTCGAAGGCGTGCGCCAGACAGACCAATCGTGGAGTGACCAAATATCTGGCACCACTTCCAGCTGCTTGCAGAGTTCCAGGAACTGGCTGGCATCATTATGGACCAAATGCTGCCAGTGGGCGCGATCGAATTGCTCATAGAACTGCCCATAGCCGCTGGTCGAGGTCAAGGTCTTGGCATCCCGACACAATAAGATGCCCAATTCCTCAAAGGTTTCCCGTAAGGCAGTCAGACGCAGCGACAAGCCGCTGCGTAAAAGATCAGAGGCCTTGACAAAGAAGTTCCGCACTTGCGACAATCTAGCAATCTCACGTGTCTATCGCATCGGTATCTTCCTGCGAATTGAATATCTCGGGACGCGGAGCCTTCACGTGGCAGACGTCGCGCAGCATGGCTGAACTAATGTTATGCCGCTGAAAGTGCGATAGCCATGTAGGGGAGCTGTCCGTGGCCTCGCACACTCCCCCTGGAAAGACGGACGAGTTCGGCATGAAGCTGGACTTTGAGGTCCGCGTGAGCAGCAGCGCCTTAAATAATAGGTTCGATATTTATTAGACTATACCTAATCCAATTAGATTGTCTTACATTGTAGTCGAAGGATTGCCTTGTGGCTCCTTTATCCCTGGCCAGCAGTATCAAGCTAGAGGACGGGCGTATTTTGGCCAGCACCTGCTTCGACATATCGCTTAGGTAACAACCGATATCGATTGCATGTACTCGATAGGTCCATTGGTAATCTCACGAATTGGATCAAAGGTTTTTTTGACTGGAATAACTGATTTCTGATATATGATTTACAATGGTTGCTGCCCACGACACTGGAACGTACAGACCCTCGGCCAGCCTCATATTGGCTGCTAGGGAGGATTCCTCTGCAAAGTTTGACTACAGCGTAAGGCTGGAACGAAAGGGGAATGGTATTTAAATTTAATTTTTTTTGCCCATAGTTACTTTTAATAAAACGCAGCGAGCGCACTTCTTATGCTTTGAATCACTGCGTCTTTCCTGGTGGCGTGTTCGATGCCGGGGCGGACGAGTCTCCAGAGTGGATAACATATTTTCACTCTTTTGGCGTGACCGACGAGGATTTTAAGCGACTGAGCAGCGACCAGGTGTCCGCCAGGTCAAAGTTCCTGTCCTCCGGCCAGAACTTTTCCAGAGATATCTCATTGCGGCTGACCGCTCTAAGGGAGACTTTCGAGGAAGTCGGCCTCCTGCTTTGCTCCAACGAAGAGGGCATCAGGAGTTGGAATTGCACGACAGGCGAGCCGCGGACTTTGCTCCTCCAGCCAGAAGATCGCTCCCATTGGCAACAGCGAGTGCACAACGATGCCACTCAGTTCCTGGCATTATGTAGGCATCTCCGCGTCCTTCCCAATCTCTGGTCCCTCCAAGAATGGTCCATTTGGAGGACACCAGCCACTGCAAGTCGCAAGTACGACACTGTTTATTACATTACCGCTCTGCAAGCGCCGTCGAAGCAGGTGAGCCTTTTGCTAGAGCCGCAAGAGGTGGCCTCGGCGCACTGGCTGGCTCCGGAAGACGCCTGGACCCATTCCCAAGATGGCACTATATGGCTGCCGTTCATGCTGCTCTACGATACGGCGCGCCTGATGAACCTGCATCGTTTGGAGGACCTCTTAAAGTTCTCTCGGGAGCGCAGTGCTTTGGGGACCACATTGGTGCAGCCTGTGTACTACCGCTGCGACGGATGCATGTTTGGAGTGCTTCCAGGCGACGAACTCTACGTAAACCAGCCGGAGAACTGCACACAAGCCATTATCCTGTCCGGCTCTGTTGCCGAACTAAACCGCCGTGCCAGGCAGTACAATCGATACATCATCTACGACTTTCACAAGGTTGTGCTGGCCTCAAACGTTCCTCCCTTGGATGGACATCTCCAGCTGCAGGCGAACGTCAACACCCAGCTAGCAAAATTGTAATAGAAATGGCCCCATTTATGGGAGAAAATATATTTTTTTGCTACGACAGAGTATCATATCCCAGCTCTAGCTGTATGCAGCGGCAGGCGTGACACAGTCCATCCTTAAACTCAAGTCGCTGCTTGGCCAGACTCTCTGAAGCGTCGCCATCCTTGGACAGGCCCACTCCAGCCTCTGAAACGGCTCTCGAGTACTCGATGGCCAAGAGTGTGTCGGAGAGCTTCGCGTCTAGCGGGGATTGGCAATGAGCACAAGAAGTCTGCTCCATGTGGGCATTTACAGCAATTTTATCGCCGGTCCGAAACACCGTGGACACTGTGGCAGGGTAGTTCTGTTGCAGGTTTCCCACAAAGACGGCGGTCAGGTTCTGCAGACTGGCAGTCTGGCCACGCTCCTGTCCATAGCTGCTGCCGCTCTCCCGCAGCGGCTTCAGTTGGCGGGCATGCACATAGAATCGCACTTCCTGTTCGTTGAGATCCCTTAGGGGACGCAGTAACTTGACCCCGGCTGCCAGCCTGTCGTCCAAGAGGGCCACATCCAAAGCAGCGCTTCCTCCGCGCCCCAATGCAATGGACGTCAGCAGCTGTGTGGCCAGGTCGCCACTGACGCTCGGCTCAAAGACGTGACTGCAGCTTAGCTTCTGGGCCACAGAGGCCAGCAGGTTCTTGCGTTGCTGCTGGTGGTAATCCTGTCGAGCTGTCAGGCTGCGGAGTTTCTCAAGCTTCGTGTTAAGACCGTTGGGCTCCTTTGGAGACGTAAAGTATTGCCCAAGACGCTGCAGCGAGCAGGCCGATGCTCCAAGCTCAACCACATAGAATTCAAGTGGTTCGTATCGAGTTCCGAGTGCTTGAAGAGCCTGCAGATTCATCGATTCACCGCCATGCACGGACTGATCGTCTATGTAGACCACTCGAGCATTGCAATGCAGTCGCCTGAATGTGTTTTGTGTCTGCGCGAAGTGGAGCATGTCCAGGAGCACCAGAGACTCGGCAGAGCCATCCACCGCGAGAAGGACTTCAGCGTTGCGCGGCAGGACCTTGGCAGCCCCCAATGACGCTCGAAACTTGTGTCGAGCGTGGTTCAAGAAGCAGTCACGGCACTCGGCCACGCGAAAGTTCAGTTTGTACAGCTCACTGGAGAACACTCCGCACTTGTTGCAATCTCCTGGACTTATCACTATCCCAGTGGGCAAGGACTCCGCTACCATGGCATGGGTAGCGCCCTCGTCGCCAAAATCATCCTCTCCAATGCTGCACATGCCAATCCAAATCAATTAAAATATATTTCACAGATAAACGAAATTCCCAGTTCTGGATAGTTAGACGATAGTCATCGATGACAACACAGATATATCGATATATCGTCTACGCAGCCCACTCGTCAAGCAACCTTGCAACAAGGCAGCAGGAAAAAGTGCAGTGAAAAACACAAATATAGCCATTAAAACTGAAATTTGTTGTAGAAAAATTATTGATAAGTTAAATTTAAGGCCCAAGGTATGTCCAGTTTGTGTTTGTGAGCAGAAATGTCCGCAGAAAGTGCAATAAATTTGGGCGCAAAAAACTGGGTGCTGTCGTACGAACATATATACATGCATATGTAAATTCGCGTGCGTGTGTGTGTGCGTGAGAGTGTCAGTGTGCGTGTAGTTGTATGTCTGCTACTCGTAGGCAGCAAAAAGTATCGGGTAGCATAATCGAGAAACTTTCTTATTGACGATAGCAGAAGAAGCAGAGCAGATAATGAAAATCAGGGAAAACTGTCAGATATTCGAGTAAAATATAAAATCCAGGAATCTCGTGTATTTACAGCGCAGAAAATCACAATCAGCAAATACAATCGTAAACAGCATCGTACCCATCGCGGTCCCTGGCACTGTGACGTAGACAGGACCCCAGCGTCAGAGGTCATATTAAAAATATATAGTTGGGCGCGTGTGCATGTGTGTGCCCAAGCACAATTAACCAACCGATCGACCGACCAAGCAACCCCCCACCCAGCTTCAGAAGAAGGCCGACCAACGCAGCCATAACGACGACCCGTCATCGAAATGATATTAGAAAATTCGGATAAGCTCAAGGACTGGCTGAGCGTAGTGCTGGAGCCACTGTAAGTACACCCTTACTCTGACTGCTGCGTTGAATTTTCACAATTTTACTCCTATTTACTTTTGTAAAAAATAGCTGCGATGCGGACTCGTCTGCTTTGGCGCGCTATGTCATCGCGCTGCTCAAAAAAGACAAATCGGATAAGGAACTCAAACGCATCATGATAGAGCAGCTGGATGTCTTTCTGTCCGAGGAGACGACGCGCTTCGTGGAGCGTCTGTTCGATGCCATTGCCACCGAGGAATACTTGACGCTGCCCGCTCCCCTGCCTGTGGCAAGTGGAGCTGTTGAGCTCGACGTCGATCTGGACTTGGCGCTGGCCATGGATGGGTCCACCGACATTGAGGCTATGTTAGCCGCTCCCTCACCGCCTCCGGCGCCGTCAAACGACATTGTGATAAAGCTCGAAAGCAATCAGCCGCAGCTCGACCAGCAGCAGCCCCAGCCGAGCACCGATACCCAGGAAGCAGAAGCCCTGGCCACCGCCGCCGCCTACGTCAGTCAAGAAGCCAGTATTGCCTCCATCCCCACAACAGATGCCAATTCGACAACACACCCCGAGCCAGCCTTCGATGTGAGTAGAAAGATCATCCCGCAAGACCATGTCAGTGCTCTTATTGTTATCCCTGTCGAATTGCAGCAAAAAACCAAAGACTCGCAGAACCCACAACAGCAGTCTGCGTCGCATTATCATCATGTGCGCAGTGCCAGTCCTCCAGGGCGGAGCAGCGGGGGAAACGGTGCCTTGGGGCTGGGAGGATTGGCGGGAAGCAGCGCTGGATATGCCGACAAGGAGAACCAGCCACGGGAAGGTCGCCGGCGGCGAGCGTCCCTTCGTTCGCGCTCACGGTCCCGCTCACGCTCCAACGAGCGTGCCCTCCGGCGCTCCAGATCTAGGGATCGTCGTGTGAATGAGCGCGAGAAAGGCCAGCGCCAGTTCCGCAACAAATCCCCGCCGGGCGCGGCTGACAACCGTCACCATGGGCGTCGCAATTTCGATCGTCGCCGCATCGGCGGCAACACGGATGAGCGCCAGCGATTCGGCAACAACAAGAGCCGACGCTCGCACAGTCGCTCCGTGTCGCCCGAGCGCAATGCGCGCCGCAACCAGAGCTCCCCTGAGCGGGGACAAGCCCTGCCAGCCAACCAGCCGACGGTCGCGGTTCCAGTCCCCATGCCAGTGGAGCATCCGGCGGCACACCCGCGCCAGCGGTGTCGGGACTTTGACGAGAAGGGATACTGCGTGCGCGGCGAGACCTGTCCCTGGGATCACGGCATCAATCCGGTTGTCTTTGAGGGTATCAACAACTCCGCCCTGATGATGTCCATGCGGGAGTACAATCCAGACGCGCCGGAAATCTGGGCACATGGCGGAGTGCCCCCTCCGACTGCTGGCCAGGGCCCAGCGGGACCGGGAGGACCTAACCAACCCGGCCAGACCAGCATCAATCCTTTCTCCGGAAATGTGCGTCCGAACCCCCTGATGGGCGGCTCTGGACCCAATCCAATGGGCGTGCCCAATCCCGCGGACTATGCGCGCAACCCTGCCGCTCCCCCGCAGCCAGCCATGATGCCATTCTCCTTCAATCCCACGGCCGTGACCACACCGCTACAGCGGCAGCTGATTCCCATACCTGTGGTGGATGGCGACCCCTCTGGTGGAGTGGCCGAAATCGGCAAGCGGCGCTTCGAGCTGGAGGACACCGTGGCCATAGCCGATGTGCCCACAAAGCGCAAGGTCCCGATCAACAGTCGCCTGGGTCCGCGGGTCAATCCGAACATGCAGCAGCACAACAGCTCGCTTGAGCTGCGGAAAGTGCCGCGAGGACTCAACACCATAGCGCATTTGAACAATCACTTTGCCAAGTTCGGAAAGATCGTCAACATCCAGGTGTCGTACGAGGGTGACCCAGAGGCTGCCATCGTGACCTTCTCGACGCACGCCGAGGCGAATGTGGCCTACAGGAGTACGGAGGCTGTGCTCAACAACCGGTTCATCAAGGTCTTCTGGCACAACGAGAGCACGGGAGCGGAGGGCGGACAGATGAATCCCATAGGCGGCGGTGCCATGGGTGCCGGCGGCGGCGGCGGGAGGAAGAACGCCAGTCAGTACCACTTACATAATGTCCCCGCTGTGCCCACTCCCAATGCGGACAGTGCGAAGATCAGCAATGCCACGCCTCTGGCTGAGGCGGGGGCGGGCAACAATGCCACGCCGACGGCAGAGCAGGCCAGCACTGCAGCGCCCGCCTCGATGCGACTCAAGCTGAACACCAGCGCGGGAGCAGGCGGCGTCGGCGGAGCTGGGGCAGCAGCAGGAGGGGCGGCAGCAGCTCGTCCGCTAAATCCGTCGGCCAATGCGGCCAGCATTCGAAAGAAGCAAGAGGAACAGCAGAAGGCCGTGCACCAGCTGGCCAATGGGCTTCGCAAGCGCAAGCAGGAGCTGCTCCAGAGCTACGTGAAACAAATGAAGACCGCACTGGAGCTGGTCGAGCGGCTGGATAACCAGGATCCCCAGCGGGCGAACACACTGGAGACAATTAAAGTCCTGCAGGAGACCATCGACAAGCTGCGCAAGGATGTCCATGCCGATCAGGACCAGCTGCAGGCCCAGATCCAGCAGCAACAACAGCCGCCCGTCAAGAAGACCAAAGAGCAACAGAAGAAGGAGCTGCTCGACATGGAGCTGGAGCTCTTCGCACAGCAGCAGGAGGGCAACGATACAACGGCCATACAGAAGCGTCTCGAGGAGCTCCAGCGCACACTGGGAGGGAGCCAGGCCCCAAACAACACGAAGGCCCCCCACTTTGCAGCCACACCGGGGGCAGCCGGTGGTGGCCGCAAGCGGGCCAACTTCCCGGAGGGCTCGACGCGTGTTGACAGAAGAACAAAGGCTATTGTTGTCACGGGCTTTGCGGCCGAGGAGGCAGACTTTGTCCTGGGGCACTTCAAGGTAGGTCTTTTCGAGAGCGACAAGTGTGGAGTCTAAGAGGAGTCTTAATTACTCTTACAATCTCTTATAATACAGAACTTTGGTGAGATTTGCAAGCATGATGTAGATCGTGAGATTCCACAGCTAATACTCTCCTATGCGACCCGCATCAATGCGGAACAAGCCGTGCACCGTGGAAAAATGTACCAAGACAAGCTTCTCCAGGTGTGTAAAATGTTAAAATTGCATTTATATATAGATATATATTATCTAGTAATATCTGAAATCGTAGATTACTTGGGCGCCCGTGGTGACGCCCACGCCTGCACTGATGGCTGCACCCGCCGAGAAGTCTGCAGTGCCAGCTCCAGTGGCCGTTGCACCTCTGGAGAACCCAAAGCAATTGATTCAGTCCATCAGCGAGAGCGAGAGTCTGCTGGGCAGCGACACGTTGCCGGAGCTGCGTCTCGAGGACGAGGAGGAGGACGAGGAGTCCGAGGATCGTTCCTGGCGTCGTTGATGCACCGCCCTGCGCTGCTAAGTGCTTTGGCGGCAAGCTCCAAGTGGCTCATAAGTGTTAGGCACCCTTAACATGTATTTGTTGTTATTCTATATCTAAAACTAATGATTGAGTGTGTGGAGAAGCAAGCAGAGCTGTGCAGGCGGCAGCCAGAGAGATGGAAGGGATGAGGATGGGGATGGGCCACTCCACCTGCACTAGCAAACTTTGAATATAATTAAACGCTCTACATTTTACTAATATTTTACTGAATATAAGTTATAAATCGCATACAAATGCCGAATGAGTTTTGCGAATCCCAAGTCTAGAAATTGTCAATGTTTGGCCGCCAGCCACTCCATCAACAGGCAACAGCAGGCAAATAGAATGACAAATCATGGAATGGTGGAGCAATTCGGCTCGGATCACATCGGATCATCTAATACTTTGTATTTACATATTTTTCACTCTATCCTTTTCTTATATACACGTATATATGTACGTATGCCTATATACATATGTACACACCTAATTGTTAAGATTTTATGTTGGGTTAAAGCTAAAGATAAAATACTAAAACAACACAAAAAAATTGCAAAACAAAAACCCTTCAAAAACAAGCGCAATGAAAAGTCAAAGGCAAAAACAAAACAAAGCAAAAAAAAAACACGCAGCCACGTGAATACAAAACCGGCAAGTTATATAGAGAGATATAATAAATAAAGTAAATAGTTTCGTATTTCCGGATCGTAAAGACTCTTCATTTTAATTCAGCCCAACAATATGGGATTATAATTGGTACAAAATCGACTCGTTTGTCGCTTGAATCTGCATATATGTATGTATCTTTTTAAAAAGTCTTTTCGGCAGCAAGTATATTTAGTTTTATTAGTAATTCTAGGCATCAAGTATTTTGATCTTTTGTGGAAGATGCCTGTATGTTTAGGCTTTTAATGGAGTCGAGCACTTTAGTGGTGTATTCTTTCCCAAATGTGAGGGAGAATACGTTCCACTTTTTATACCCGATACTCAAAATGAGTATTGGGGTATATTAGATTTGTGGTGAAAATGGATGTGTGTAACGTCCAGAAGGAATATATATATATTCTTGATCAGCATCAATAGCCGAGTCGATTGAGCCCTTTCTGTCTGTCCGTCCCCTTCAGCGCCTAGTGCTCAAAGACTATAAAAGCTAGAGCAACGATGTTTTGGATCCAGACTTCTGTGATATGTCACTGCTAAAAAATATTTCAAAACTTCGCCCCGCCCACTTCCGACCCCACAAAGGACGAAAATCTGTGGCATCCACATTTTTAAAGATACGATAAAACCAAAAACGCAGAATCGTAGAGAATGACCATATCTTTTAGACTGCAGAATCTGAATTGGATCGTATTATTATTATATCCAGCATCAAGAAAACAATTTAATTTTTCTCGCCCTGTCTCTCTCTAACACACACGTATCATAGCCGGCTTTGCTTAGAGTAAAACATTAGCGCCTACATCTCAGAGACTATAAATGCTAGACCAAATTTGGTATCCACACTCCTAATATATCGGACCGAGACGAGTTTGTTTCAAAATTTCGCCACACCCCCATCCGCCACCGCAAAGGATGAAAATCTGTGGATATTCACAAATCTCAGAGACTATTAAGGCTAGAGTAACCAAATTTGGTATCCGCACTCCTGTTAGATCTCACTATAAAACGTATATCTCAAAATTTCGCCCCACCCCCTTCCGCCCCCACAAAGGACGAAAAACTGTTGTATCCACAATATTAAGGATGTCTATCAGATTGCTGAATCTGGATCAGATCAGATCATTTTTATAGCCATAAGGAACAAATCAATTTGCAGTGGCTACGCAGCGCCCGACGTCACGGTCAGACTGATTTTCTGTCTCTCTCGCACGCACTCTTTGTCGTGTCGCTTAATATTAGCGGCGTCTGCCGGAGGAGAGCCATACTGACTAAGTATCGGGTATAAATGTAGAGTTGCGGTGTCCGCAGCAGCTCACAACGATCCCCCTCGTTTTTTGTAAACCAGTGTTATTTTTTTTACTGGTCAAATTTCTGACCAAATCCTTTTCTTTTCAAATATTTTCATTACGTTTTAGGTATGCCGTTAGATCCCGTTACTCGAAATACGACCTTTTTTAACAAAGATTAATAGAATTTTGTATTTTTAACAGTTTTTAAAGGTAAAATGCGCCACTCCGAGGTTTGGTGGCATGAAAAACGAAACTCTAATTTCACATAGCAGCGAGAAATACCATACACACACACGCACAGTACGTGAGACTACGTGTGTAGCCATACCTTAAAATTCGTTTTGCTTTTTGCGAAATGTTCGGTGTAGAAACTGACACATCTATGTATTAATTTGTTTGTGGTACTAGGCGGTCAGGTTCTAGGTTCATGTCCCTTGTTAAATAAATGCTCTTTACTTCACGATCTTTGACTAGTTAAGCCGGTGCTTTCACCGGGTCCAGACGGGGTTCCAGGTTATGTACTCAAGTACTGCGCCGAGGCTCTGTGTGGACCCTTGCCTAAATTATTCACCCTGTCCATCGATTCTTCTTGCTTCCCCCCCCCCCCCCCCCCCTCACATCTGGAAGGAATCGTTTATAATTCCTCTCCATAAAAAAGGTAGCAAGTCTGATGCAAACAATTGTATAGGTATAGCAAAGTTATCCGCTATTCCTAAAATGTTTGAGAAGTTTTTAACTCCGCACTTGCAACATCTCTGCAAGTCACTTATATCTCCAACTCAGCATGGATTCATAAGGCGGCGATCAACCACTACGAACTTGTTAGAATTTACCTCTTTCATTATTAAAGGCTTTCAAGGTAACTTACAGACGGATGTTATTTACACCGACTTTAGTAAAGCATTCGACTCTGTAAACCATTCCCTTTTAGCGCATAAACTTGACCTTTTATGGTTTCCGCCCAACCTCCTGAGATGGATTTCTAGCTATCTTTGTTCCAGGTCTCAAAGAGTCCTCTTCAAAAACTCTCTCTCTTTACCAGTTAAGGTTTCTTCGGCAGTACCGGGAGTACAGGGCAGCCACCTAGGCCCCTTACTCTTCACACTCTTTATTAATGACTTGCCTTCGGTATTAACATACATACTCGGTTACTTATGTATGCGAATGATGTTAAACTCTGTGTCCAGTATAAGGACATTTCATTTCATTCTCGCTTGCAATCCGATCTCAATCTGGATGATCTGGGTGTTATGTTAGACCCCAAGTTACAGTTTTCCGAACACATTTCTACCATGGTAAATAAGGCCATGGGCATGCTTGGGTTTATAAAGAGGTGGTCAAAGGAATTTGACGACACCTATATAACAAAGACTCTCTATACCTCGCTTGTTCGTCCGATCTTAGAATACGGCTCCTGTGTATGGTGCCCTCAGTACAAAGTACACCAGGACCGTATAGAATCAGTACAGAAAAACTTTTTACTCTTTGCTCTGCGGGGCTTAACTGGGATGAAGGTGTGAGACTCCGATCTTACTCTAGTAGACTGCTATTAGTAAACCTCCCATCCTTAGTTAACCGTAGAAAAATGCTTGGTGTGATTTTTGTGCACAACTTGATTGGGGGTGACATAGACAGCCCTGATCTGTTGAGCCGCATAAACTTCAAAATTCCTATTAGACTTACTAGAAATTTTATACCGTTGTTCCTTCCACTTTTTAGATCGAATTATTCCTTGCATGAACCGTTTAGGGTATTATGCTCGGATTATAATTCCCTTTACCATGTTATATCCACCACTAATTCTCTTCCTCTTATTAAATTACTAATCCTTACACACCTTTCTAGTAATTAGTAATTAGTAATTGTAGTGGTGTTTTTATTTTGAATGCATGCCTAGTTCTCTTAGAAACTTTAGTGCTAATTTTCCTCGAATATTAGTCTAACAGCTATCTTTCCTGCATGCCCGCGTAACAGCCTTCTGCTGGTGTCACACGGGCCACTTGACGGTGCAGTAATTGCATCGCCTCTTGAACGATGTCAACGTCCATTAAAATGTCGTGCCTTTTTTGTCTTAAGTATACGGCTTCATCTCAAGAAGACTTTTCATCCAGTATTATTTTCCGCCATCTAATTCAAGTTGCTCACCTTTTTGAATAGAGGGGTGTAAAGTGGCTTACATTCGCTTACTCATATATCGGTAAGTCGATAAGTTCCTTTATTTTGTATAGTATTTTTGAGTATTTTCTAATATTTTCCAGTATTTTATCAATTCCCGTCCGGTGTCTCTGTCGATAATTACATTTGTAAATATGTAGTTAATATGTAGCACATGTGTAGTTATCGTGTAGTTAACATGTACATTAACTAACATTTTGGTGGGCGCGATTAAATGTGTTTGGTTTGTTTTCTTCGAGTTATTATTGAATGACAGCGGTTTTAAAATGTTTACGCACTGCCCGGTACGCCAAAAATTATCGTTACTACGCTAAGCAAACAATAGAAATGAAATTTCTAAACGTAGCCGAGAAGAACGATGCGGCCAAGACGATTGCCGGCCTGCTCTCGAATGGGGCCGCAAATCGGGTAAGTAGGCAATATTAGGGCTTGGATATATTTATACAAATACTATGCTTACAGCGCGAAGGTTATTCCGTGTACAACAAAATCTACGACTTTGAAGCACCAGTGCGCGGTCAGAATGCCAAAATGGTCATGACTTCGGTGTCCGGGCACCTGATGCAGCTAGAGTTTCAGGTGTCCTACCGGAACTGGCGCGTCGTGGACCCGGGCTCCTTGTTTGATGCACCCGTGCGAAAGTCCGTGGGTGAGAGCTATTTGCCTATCAAGAAAACCCTGGAACGCGAGGTTCGTGGTTGCCAGGGGCTTATCATTTGGACGGATTGCGATCGCGAGGGCGAGAACATTGGCTATGAGATAATCAGTGTGTGTCGAGCCATAAAGCCGAATTTAACTATTTATAGAGCCAGCTTTTCGGAGATTACGACTATTGCAGTGCGGCGAGCCTTGCAGCAGCTTGGCCAGCCGGACAAGCGGCAGAGCGATGCCGTAGATGTACGGACTGAGCTGGATTTGCGCACTGGTGCGGCCATAACTCGCTTTCAGACCATGCGTCTGCAACGGCTGTTCCCCGAGAAGATAGCGGACAAGCTGATTTCGTACGGAAGCTGCCAGATTCCCACGCTGGGGTTCGTCGCAGAGCGGTACAAGGAAATAGAGGCGTTTGTCTCCGAGCCCTTTTGGAAAATCAGAGGTAGGTGCATTCACTTCTTCGAAGGCTTTTTCTTATCATTATTCAATACAGTTCTCCACACCATCGAGGACCTCACTGTCGAGTTTAACTGGGCGCGAAATCGTCTGTTCGACAAGGAGGCCTGCGAGAACTATCTCCTGCTCTGCCTGTCGGAGCCAGAGCCCCGGGCCACCGTCGAGAGTGTCACAGTCAAGCCAAAGCACAAGTGGCGGCCCACGCCCCTGGACACTGTAGAAATGGAGAAGCTCGGCTCGAGGAAGCTCAAGCTGTCGGCCAAGGAGACCATGACCATAGCGGAGAAGCTGTACAGCAAGGGCTTCATCAGCTACCCCCGCACAGAGACGAACCAGTTTTCCAAGGAGTTCGAGCTGGCCCCGCTCGTGCAGCTGCAGACGGGCCACAGCGACTGGGGAACCTTTGCGCAGCGGGTGCTGGACTGGGGCCCAAACCCGCGCAACGGCAGCAAATCGGATCAGGCCCATCCCCCCATACACCCCACCAAGAGTGCGGACAGTGAGTAAATCAACAGAGTTTTTCTGTTCAGAAGAGTCGAACATTCAGCATTCACATTTCCCCTGCAGATCTTCAGGGAAACGAGGCGCGCGTCTACGAGCTGGTTGTGCGGCACTTTCTCGCCTGCGTCAGCAAGGACGCCGTCGGCTCAGAGACTGTCGTGAACATAGACATCGCGGGGGAGAAGTTCACCGCCAACGGACTGGTAATCCACGAGCGCAACTATCTGGACGTGTACGTGTACGACAAGTGGAGTGCCAAAAGGATCCACCACTACGAGCGGGACCAGCGTTTCGAGCCCACGGAGGTGTCGTTGCACGAGGGAGCCACCACTGCTCCACCCCTGCTGACCGAGGCGGATCTCATAGCGCTGATGGAGAAGCACGGCATTGGTACGGATGCCACGCACGCCGAGCACATCAACACCATCAAGGAGCGCGGATACATTGGGGTGCTGGACAAGGGCGCTCTGGTGCCGGGTGTCATTGGCATGGGTCTGTACGAGGGCTACGACGCCATGGAGCTGGCCCTGGCCAAGCCCCAGCTGCGCGCCGAGTTCGAGGCCGATCTCAAGCTCATCTGCCTGGGCCAGAAGGACCCGCAGCTCGTGCTCACCGAGCAGATAGCCAAGTACAAGCTCTCCTATCAGCAGATCACTGACAAGATCACGGCCATGGACGCCAAGATATCCGCACGCATCAACGAGGCACCAGCGGCCACCGCTCCAGGCCAGCCAGCAGGCGGCCACAATCAGCTCACAATGCAGACGCTCTTCCAGTGCCCCAAATGCGATGAGGCCCCGCTGGCCCTCAAGCCCAAGAAGAACCAGCAGGGCTGGTACATCGGCTGCAACAACTTTCCCGACTGCAAGAACGTCGTCTGGCTGCCGGAGGAGTGCAAGGAGGTCTCAGTGCTGGACGAATGCTGCCCCACTTGTGGAGCTGGCCACCGCATGCTCAAATTCCGCTTGAGCACGCCCTACTACCGGGGCGTCTTCAATACGCCCCATGGATGGTACAAGACCTGCTTGCCCTGCGACGGCCTCTTCCGGACCACGTTCAACATTAATTTGGATTCGGTGAAACGTGTGGGCGGTATTGTAGGAGCGGCAGGAGGTGGAGGTGGTGGCCCTGGAGGCGGAGGCCCCGGAGGTGGTGGTGGACCCGGTGGCGGAGGCCCTGGGAGAAGAGGTCCTGGAGGAGGTAGTAATCCCTCAAATGCTGGCGCTAGGAGAGGAAACGGCCTAGGAGATGGATCTTCTACCACCAAAGCACCAGCCAAAAACAAGAAGCCAGCCCCCGAACCAACGGCAAAAAAAACCACAAAGACCACTGGAAGCATTCGCAACTATTTCAGCAGTGCCAGCAACCCGGACGGTGCAGGCATGGATGGATTCTTCGACAGCAACGATGGCTTCGAGGAGGCCATGGTGGCGGCCGTGGACATCGTTGAGTCGGGCAATGTCCAGGGGAACAGGCATTCCACGACGACCGGAGCTATCGAACTCGATGATGACATAGCCGCCGCGTTTGCTGCCGACGATGACGCGGACTTCGAGGCATTGATGAACAGGGAAACAGGAAACTCGCGAGGGAATAGCAATGTGCCCGATGAGCTGGACACGAGTCTGTCCTCCTGGATAAGCAAGCAGTATGCATTGGACGAGAAGCCCATGCTGTGGGGCACTCGAGAACAAGCGGCTGCCGCTCCCACGCCTCCTCCGAAACCGGCAGCCAAGCGGGCGAGAAGGGACAGCGCTGAATGGGGTACTCCAGCCGCTGTTCCCGCAGTGATCTGCAGCGGGTGCCATCAGCCAGCTCGACAGCATACCGTGCGACGCGAAGGACCCAACCAGGGACGACATTTCTACAAGTGTCCCAAGCCCAATGAGTGCCAGTTCTTTCAGTGGGCGGAGGAGCAACCATCCACATCGGCAGGAAGCTCTTCCTTCGACAGTGCCAAGAGCATCACAACTGGATCGTCGTGGAACACGAATCGTGTGGCCACGCTGCCCAATAGTCAACAGAGCTCCCATCGAGGCACCCACATACGCTCCAACTCCAGCAGCACTGTCACCATAACCCAGACGAAAACGATGACATCTCCAGCGGACGGCGGCGAGGAGTTAAAGTGCAACTGCGGCCAGCTGGCCAGCAGACTCACAGTGCGCAGGGACGGACCCAATCAGGGCAGGCCGTTCTATGCCTGTCCCACACGGGAAACGTCCTGCGGTTTCTTCAAGTGGGGCGATGAAGATGAGAGCCGAGGTAAGTCAGAATTTCCAATGAATAAAACTCATTACTCATCAAAAATGATTCCACCAGCATCCAGCAGAACATCTTCCTGGGGCACGGACAATCGTAAGCCCCAAGGCAAGCCACCCGCCCCCGATAAATCGGGCACACAATCCCGACGCTGCGGTCTGTGCCGCCAGGAGGGGCACACACGCAACAAGTGCCCCCGCAAAAAGGACTTCGATATGTGACAGAATGGATTAGTGTTTTTAAACATTTATTGGAGAGCTTAAAATATTGCAAAGGTGTGAGGGATCAGAAGGATCGATCCTCCACAATTGGTTACAAGCTTCAGTTGTCCATACATTCAGATACATGCATATATATGTATATATATATATAGATAACATGATATAGGTATAGGGATACGGATACGGATACGGATATGTAAAATACACACACAGAGAGAATTGTATTTATGTACATTGTGTATCGTAGTTTAAGCAAACAGAAAACCGAATGAAAATAGCTTGGAGTTTCGAATGGAATGCTTTGTAATTCATTAAGGTTATATATACTTTTGGGAGAGGGATGCTGCTCAGGGCTCAGACTTCAGGGCTCGCCTGCGCGCATGTCGTAGACATTGACAGACAGTTCTTTGAGTGGAAAACATTTGAAATTCGTAAGGCTGTACACACACATGCACGATGTCTGTTGTTTTCCGAAGAGTACATGTATATAAATAAACGTAAGGTAATAAATAGTTAAGCTACATTACTGAACAATTTGAGATGCGCTGGAAGTATGCGAAGAATATAATACTATTAAGTACAATAAGATCACTAAGACTATACATTCCTCAGCCTTGGCCAAGATAAGTAGGGGACAACAGCTGGGAGACACACACATTTATAGAAGCTATCGGATTGGAACGCAGAACGTGCTACACATTTATATATAGGTTAGGACATCTTTGACCTTAGATTTCGACTTCTGTCGTGAACTGGCGTCAGAAATAGATCTCCTCCTCCTCGGGCTTGGCTCGCGGAGCCGTGCCCGTCCCCGCGTGTCCTCCTGTGCGTCCGACACCCGTTCGACTGCTCGTCGGCGTCCTCTGGCTGTAGTGGGCGGACTCTGCTCTAGTCACGACCGCAGTGGGGGGTGTGGCTGTGGCTGTGGCTGTGCCTGTCGTTGTCTGCTGTATAATCGCCGGAGAGCTGCCAGTGCGCGAGTGCTGCGGCACCAAAGTCGTTGCAGTGGGAGTGGGAGTGGCCGCCGCCGCCGCTTGCCGCTTATCGGCTAACTTGAGGGGGAAGATTTGCTGCACGCTTCCGGCAGAGGGGGCTGGCGAGGCTGAGGAGCTGTTGTTGAAGCTGGCGGACTTATCGACGCGAGAGCTGCCAGCGGAAGAGAGCGAGGAGAGCTTCATGGGCAGCTTCTGCTTGACCAGACCCGAATTGGCCTTGGGTGCATTGTTGGCGCTGAGGAGATTGACTGGCGGGGTCTTGCAGCTGGAGGAGCCGCTCAACCACTTCTCCTTTCTTCGGTCCGCGGTTCCGACCACGCTGGGGGTTCCGATCGCCACGCTCACGCCCAAGCCGTTGTCCGTCTCGTGGCTGTCGTCTCCCAGCGGAGCAGGAGTAGGGGCATTGGATTGGTGATTGGAGGCCACCGGCATGGGCGGCAGCGGGGTGCTGGGAGAGAGCAGAAGACCCTGGCTAGAGAGCAGCTCCATCTTGCGGTAAAGCTGCTCCCGCTGCTGGCGCACATCCTCCTGCTCGGCCTTGATCTCCTGCTGCAACTGGAGCTGCTGAGCCCTCATTTCGGTCAGCTCCTCCTGCTGTTGCAACTTCTGACGTTGCCAGGCGGTCTTTTCCTCCTGCAGCTTGTCCTGCAGGTTGCGCAGCTCTTCCAGCTGGTCCTTGTGCGTGTAGGCGCTGGTCCTGGGACTCTCCCGGTACAGGGCCAGCTGCAGCTGGAGGCTCTGGATGCTGGTCATCTGCTGCGAGATGATGCAGAGCAGGGTGTGCAGATGATGCGACACCTGCAGCACGGCGTAGTTGCTCTCCAGTGGCTCCTCAGCCACTTGCACTGCACCTGCACTCGCTGTGTTCTTGGTCTCCCGCTTGGTCTCTTCTAGCTCCTGGAGTCGTGGCGTCAGCACCAGCTTCGATCCCAGCTTGCCCCGCTTCTCATCGAAGCCAGCGAACGTCTCTGCCCGCTTGGGCAGCGTGGGGGAGGCGTATTGGTCGCTTTGCTTCTCGCCAACGCTGCTGAGGGTGCGGGAGACGGGCAGACCCGTGGCCGCCGTGTAGATGGTGGACGCCAGCTGGCTGATATCCTGCACAGTGTTCAGGACCCGGCGCCAGAGCTCGCCCGTATCGCAGTCTGCGCTGACCAGATCCTTGTACGAGCCGAGGGCGGCCAGGAAGTTGGCGGCGCTGCCGTTGGAGGAGCCGGTCACGTCCCCGAACGGATGCTGCTCCTTGAGCAGATTGAGCTGCAGCATCATCTTCTCCTCGAGCAGGAGGGCCTGCTCGATGTCCTTCTGTCGCATCTTCTCGATGGTCTCCCGCTTGTTGACGCCGATCCTCAGCTTCTCCTCGGCAGTGAGGTCCTCGGCCTCGATGATGTCCGTGGCCGGGCAATCTAAAACGGCCTGGCGTATGCTCTGGATCCAGGCGTTCTTGTCCTTCGGGGTCTGCACCTTCAGTTCGTACATCTCGGGGAAGTCCGGGTTGGAGCTGATGATGTAGATGCCCCGCGACTCGGTGCCGGCCTTCTCGCGGATCAGTAGCTTCTGCAGCGGCACCACCCCGGCCTTGTGCTCGGGCGTGAAGAAGCTGTACTTGTTGTGGCCCGAGTTCTCGCTGAGGAAGCACAGGCAGTCGGTGAGCACCACCACCAGGACCAGCTGCGTCTTGGCCCTGCCCTGCATGAGGGTGGCCAGGCCATCGAACTTCAGGCGCCGTCGCGACGCCACGCCCAGCTCCGCCTTGCGAAAGGGCTTGTTCTTGTATATGGAGAACGACTTGGCGTCCACACGCCCATAGATCTCCAGCTGGCGCTCGCGCAGCTCCTTCTCCGCCACGCAGGCATCCACGTCCACGAGGAGCGACTTGACCAGGTTCAGGGCATGCTGTAGCTTGTCCGTCTCCAGCTTGTTATCGCGAGCACTCTTCAGCAGCGGCTCGATCAGCAGCGGGTACTTGGTGAGGCGCTGAGTCACGAACAGAATGCACTCGGGAATGCCCTTCTTTTTGAGCAGCGGATTCTGCAGGCAGTGCTTGTACCACTCGGCGAAACTGGGCTCCGTCAGGCAGAGCTTGAACTGCTCGAGGGCACTGCGGTGGTTGGCGCAGAACTCGCCGTAGGCCAGCCGCAGGCATTGGGCCTGCTCCAGCGAGAAGAAGTCCAGCAGATTGTCCGCGATGCTGTCGACGACGGGCTGCTCCCGCTGCTTCTGGCGCAGGTGGCGCAGGAAGCAGGTGTGCAGGTCGGTGAGCTGCTGCAGACGCGGGAACATGCTGTTGAGGTTTAGCGCGGGGAAGTGCCGCTCCAGGCTCTCCACAAACACCTTCTGCATGACGATCAGGGTCTGGCAGTGGTGCTTCTCGGTCATGATGAATTCGTAGATGTGCTCCTGTCGCTTGATCTGCAGCTCCTTGAGCGTCTTGAGCAGCTCCTTGGGCACCCCAGGAGTCCATGAGTCGTGCTCTTTCAGGACAATGCCCAGAGCAGGATCGGCTCCCAGGTCCTGGGCTTCGATTGGCGGTTCGTTGAGGAACTGCAGCTCAGACCGTATCAGCGGCTGGTCCTCCGGATTGCTGAAGGTGGTCGCATCCGGCCCGTCGTAGTAGTCCTGGCCGCCCGCAGCCATCCTCCTCGCCTTGCACTCCAGGTGATGCTCCTTGATCTGGGCCAGCGTGATGTTCGCCCCACACAGGTCGCAGGCGCTCAGCTGTCCCCCAACCAGAGACTTCGTCTTGGCCTTGGGCTTCTTCTTGCGGAAGAAGAGGGATCCGCGTTTGGGTCGCTTCTCTACGTTGTCGTAGACCTCGATCTTGGCATGGGAGCGCAGCAGGCTTTGATTCTCATCCTCGCTGTCTGTCAGGTGGCGGGCCAAGGCTTTGATGTCCTCCTTAGCTATGATCGAGGACGTCGAGATGCTCTTCTGCAAGGGGATCCGACTGATGATCTCCGTGGCCAGACTCCTCTTTGCCGCTATCCGCTCAAAGTCGCGGGCCAGTTCCGCCTCGTTCAGGGAGTGGGTGGAAATGCCTGTAACCAAAACCAAAACCGAAACCGAAACGGAGGAGAGTAAGTAATCAGAGAGAAGTTGGCAGCGGCAGTGGTAGTGGTAGTTATTAATCGGTAGTCTGGACTGCTTTGGCTATGTGCCAATGGCAGTGCCAGTAGAGGTGCTACTTCGCCGAGATAAGGGGCTTTTGTGGAATTCCTTATCGAAATCGAAACTAACTTGGCCTGTCCTAGGCCCCTACACAGCGGATCACAGGGCATATCCATTCAGCAGAAAAATACTCTATCTTATCTATTCATTATTCGGCTACACCTCATATAACTTCGGTTTGCTTTAAGCCGTATCGTATCGGGGGGAACCACACCCACACATTTGCACAGTTTATAATTGGTTTTCCACCTTTATGGCTCTTCTGTGTGTTTATGTATCAGTCAGGCAGCCAGGCAGTCTTTTAGTGTGAAAAATGTATTGTTATATCTACCTCCAGTGCTGTTTCGTGCTGAGCGACGCCGCTGCTCGGTGACGCGAATCGTCTCCTGCTCTTCGCTGTCCAGGCTCGAGAGGCTGACGCTCTTGTTGGTGCAATCCCCGCCAGCACTGGCATCGTCCACAGCCGTCCATGACTTTCGCCGATCCGTGTGCAGCAGCAGACACTGTTGGGGCGCCGTGGAGGACCACATGGCGTAGTGGGAGGAGGCATTGCTGCCACTAGGGCCACTGCCACTGAGGTCAGGCAACGAGGCGCTGAGAATGGCGGCACTGAGCAGGCCATGATTGGCGAGGCCCTCCTGCATGTGATGGCCGCTGGAGGACGAGTTCTTCATCTGCACCACCGTTTCGCGGATGTTCTGTAGCTGGCTGAGGGTGTCCTCGAATATATTGTTGTATTTCGAGGCCAGGGCTGGGCTGTGCGGCGTTACATTGATAATGGGAATCATGTTGTTGATATTGTTGTTGCTGCTGGTGTTGTTATTATTGAGAGAGGCAGGAGCAGGAGCAGGTGCCGAAGTTGGAGCCAGAGGTAGAACTGCCACTGCCACTGGGACAGAAACAGGAACAGGAGCGTTGATAACAGGTATACAGTAGTTTTGGCTTTCTACAGTAACGCGCGCCGCTGATCCACCATGGATCAGGGACGCAGTCTTGGGCTCAGTCTCGCTGCAGTTGGAGTTTAGGAAATCGGTGACCACATCGTTGTCACTGTCGTCGCCTGCGTTATCCATAATAGTAGGGCTAGTGTTGGCTTTTGTTTGGTATTCAGTGACGGCCCTAGAAAAAGAAAGTTTAGTATACAATACACACACACACACACACACATCTGCACGCATGCCCACACATACTCAAACAACGTTAGTAACAGAAGCAGCAGCAACAGCAACACTCTTGCATGCACTTTTTCGTTACTATTTATTGATTTTCTTTCGACTCAACCCTCGAACCTGGTCGGGGCACCTTGTTGCGCGCGGGGTAAATTGTTGCGCCTTTTTAAGGACGACACTTGTCCTTGCACAAGTGGAACAACAACAACAGAACAGCAACAACAATGGGGTGGGTGGAGAACAATGCAAAATGAAGCAACTGGGTAGATGGGGGAGCGCGAGGGGGTAAAATGTTCGTTGCAATTATTCGAAAACTAAAAAGAGCTAATAGCTATGAGATATTTTCACAGTTTAAATGCTATTTGAGACACATTATTTGAGGTTTTCTTAGCTGCGTTTTTTGCCTATCGCAAGTCGCGACGGGCTATCGTTATCGTGACGTAGGTGTGACCGTGCCTCGATTACCCACAAAAACCAACGCACGCGACTTTGGCGACGGCTCGCAGGTGATCTAAACATGAATGACACATTTTGTATCGCAAAACACTCGCATGCGAGTGTCTAACAATTAAAACGCGAGCCGTTAAATATATGACCAAACTTAACTGTCTGGTGGAAAACATAATTTCGTTAGAAATAGTGTCTCGTCTCAGTTCTTCGACTGATAGTCAGGAGACGTGCCTAGAGACGGCTACGCATACTAAACTTGCGTTTTGTCTGTGTCTTCGCTGTAGAGTTAGCAAATTCTAATGTCTAATGGCTATAAGGAACTTTTCAATATAAACTTGAAATTTTCAGACTTTATCATTTGATTACAAGTCTCATATTTCGCCCATTTTATTTTCTATCTTTTTCAGAGACAGGTGCGAGCGTTTTGTCGGGTAAAGTCTCGCAAATGACTCATGTGAAATCATTTGCGAGCGTTTGTTTTCTGGGTTATTTGATTACGTTTCCAGCACTGTATCAGTGGAAACTGTGCCACACTGAACGTCTGAAGATTTGCCAGCGAAGGAGGCAAAAAATATACAAAATATCTTGCACATTTAATTCACAACTTCATTTAGTGGTCATTTTGATAGTAAATTCAACCGCATCCAACCATGCAGGTGAGTGCAGCGGCACAGTTTCTCTGAAGCGTTTACCCAATGCTGACGACTGGGACGACTGGCTGCGACGTAGGCAAAGGGACACGCAACCAGAACAAATATAAATAATACAATTTGGATGAATTTTCTCGTTTGCAGTACGTGGCTGTGGCTGTGGCTAGGCCATGGTTGCTGCTGTGCTGCGTGCTGGCGATCCTTGGGTGTGGCGTTGTGGATTGCTTCTATGTTCCCGGCGTGGCGCCGGTTGAGTTTGTCCAGGATCAAAAAATCGATGTGAAGGCCGTGAAAATGACCAGCAGTCGCACCCAGCTGCCTTATCAGTACTATTCGCTGAGGTTTTGCAATCCGAAAAACGGCACGTTCATCTTCAAGTCCGAGAACCTTGGAGAGGTGCTGAGGGGGGACCGCATCGTAAATACTCCCTACGAACTGAGGATGAACCAGCAGATCAACTGCCGACTGCTGTGCAATCAGAAGGACAGACCGCTCAACTGGAGCAAAGAGGACTCGGCCCTGGTGGCGGAGCGAATCCAGCACGAGTACTTTGTTCATCTCCTGGTGGACAACCTACCGGTGGCCACCAGGATCGTCAGCGTTAACAATCCGTCCGAGGTGACCTACGAGCATGGCTATCGACTGGGCCAGGTGGATGGGGAGAACATCTACATCAACAACCACCTCAAATTCATTCTGTCCTACCACATGCACTCGAAGGGCAAGTATCGCGTGGTCGGCTTCGAGGTAGAGACGGTTTCCGTTAACCACAAGGAGCTCAAGTTCCACGGCGACACCTGCAACTTCCCGGACAGCGCCCGGCCGCAGCTGGTGAATCCGTCGGGTGAGACGCAGCTCTACTTCACGTACTCCGTCGAATGGAAGGAGTCCAAGGTCAGCTGGGCCTCTCGCTGGGACATATATCTGGGCATGCGCGACGTCCAGATCCATTGGTTCAGCATCATCAACTCTCTCGTTGTGGTGTTCTTTCTCTCCGGCATTCTCACCATGATCATGATCCGCACCTTGCGTCGTGACATTGCCCGCTACAACACGGACGACAACATCGAGGATACCCTGGAGGAGACTGGCTGGAAGCTGGTGCATGGCGACGTGTTTCGTCCGCCCAAGAACACCCGCCTGTTTTCCGCTATCATTGGCAGCGGCATACAAATATTCTTCATGGCCCTGATCACCATTTTCTTTGCCATGCTGGGCATGCTCTCGCCTTCCTCACGCGGCGCTCTAATGACCTCGGGCATCTTTATGTACGTCTTCATGGGCACCATTGCCGGCTTCTATGCGGCACGTCTATACAAGACGATGAAGGGTCGCGAATGGAAGCGAGCAGCTTTCCTCACAGCCACTCTCTACCCGGGCATCGTTTTTGGGTGAGTTTCAAACTGTGGAATATTCATCTTTACCTATCATCCATCAACAACTATCTTGCAGCACCGGATTCTTCTTGAATTTCTTCATTTGGGACAAGTCGTCGAGCGGCGCTGTGCCCTTTACCACTATGATCTCTCTGCTGTTGCTGTGGTTCGGCATTTCGGTTCCGCTGGTCTATCTCGGCTTTTACTTTGGCTACCGTAAGCAGCCGTACCAGCATCCAGTACGCACCAACATGATACCCCGCCAGGTGCCCGCCCAACACTGGTACATGAATGCAATCCTGAGGTGAGCTTGAGAATTTTCCGACTATTTCACTGTTCTTTACTTACACCTCTTCTGCTTCTCCTTTGGCACTCTGCAGCACTCTGATGGCTGGGATACTCCCGTTTGGAGCTGTCTTCATCGAACTCTTCTTTGTGTTCACGGCCATTTGGCAGAATCAGTTCTACTACCTGTTTGGCTTTCTGTTCCTTGTGTTTTGCATTCTAGTTGTTAGCTGTGCCCAGATCTCCATAGTCATGACTTATTTCCAGCTGTGCGGCGAGGTAAAATTTGGATTAATCGTTGATTTGATTGATTCTAAATACTTCTAATGCAGGACTATCGCTGGTGGTGGCGCAGCTTCATTGTGTCGGGCGGCTCGGCCGTCTACGTGCTCTTCTATAGCATATTCTACTTCTTCACCAAGCTGGAGATCACAGAGTTCATACCCACGCTTCTCTACTTGGGCTACACAGGTGAGTGGCGCGTACGAATTCTGATAAATAAATGTTTGCTAAACGGCTACTTTTCCGTCAAATAGGTCTCATGGTGCTCACTTTCTGGTTGCTGACCGGCTCGATTGGATTCTTCGCTGCCTATGTTTTCATCCTGAGGATCTATGGGGCTGTGAAGATCGACTAAGGAGGGTCTCTCCTGGAGCCCACTCTCACAACGCTGTGCACCAAACTATCCCTGCAATATCATTCGATCATAAACATATTTATAGAGAAACTGAACAAGTCTCGTCCCTCGACAGCTGCCCCCGAACCCCGCTACCGTGTAAAGTGTGCTAACGTTTCCCCTTCTCGTCCCAGCTTCCAAAGGCACCACACAACACATACGAAACCCATTGAGTAGCCAACTATTGAGACGACAGGATGCTAAGTGTGTCTCCCCGGAGGCAGGTGGCTCAATTCGCGAGAGCATTGCGTTTAGGATACGTTCTAGAAATGCCTAATTTATACATGTATGTAAAGAATCTAATCTAAGCAAACGAAACGATACAAAAGAAACTAAATCAAATAAACTAAGCTTAACTGTAGCCATCTCTCACTTGGGCGTACGTTGGATTTGCTATTTTGGTTTCTATTTGCTATGTCTTGGTTCAGAGATTTACTCTAATAAAATTCCAAGGAGTATGAGAGCGTTCTATCGCCTAAAATGAGAAAACGCATAAGATCAAATATAGTGCTATATATTGTATGGTATGGCTAGTGGCTGTACCGTTCTTTTCATTCCTTTATCTTGTATACGTACGTACTGTCCAACCCATCGCTATTGTTCGGCTGCCTCGGCCATTTTAATTGAAACATTTCGCAACAGCTAGTAAAAAAGCTTAGTTACTTAACAAATAGTCTTAACGACATGGATGTACATATATAAATTTATAGTTGGTTTATTTTATAAATTGGCATAGATAATTGCTATTAGTATTTTACACAGATTGAACTTAAAAATATAAGTACGTTATCTATATTCAACCGTATACAAGTTCATCAAGTGGAAGCCGACACATTAGTTTACCTTTAGTTAATGCAATTTTCTAATTAGTGGGGCTTTCGGAGAGCGTGAAGCCATATCAGAATACAATTGGAGAATAACAGACGTTCTTATGTCCTTTTTTATGAAATTTATGAAACCGAACTATCCATACCCCATTTACTCGTGCCGTAACCGTGGCAAGAATATATGTATCTACCATCAACTATACGAGGGTGAACTGAATCATCGCCTACAACTGATATCTTGTATAATTCCCTAAAGCATAGAAGAACCTTTTAGTTTAGTTCAAAGGTATACATTTCTAGGACGCAAAATATCTCAGGCTAAAAACATATAAGGCGACGCCCAGCATAGCCAAAGGAATGTACATTTATTTTAGAGCTGGGAGTACAGAATCTCCTTGAGGCTTCCCATTTACAAAAGATGTGAAATCAGTTCCAAGTAGGCAAGTAAGGATGTAAAAACTACGATTAAGCTACGGGTAAGAATTACTTTCCTTTCAATTTCTTTGCACAACACATATTGCTAGTGAAGGATTTACGATTACTTAAGACATAGGTTAGATTCTAAATTCCATGCGGGAACAACCAAACTGTGTTCTGTGTCTCCCGCTGCGTCTGCCTCCTTCAGCTCCTGCTTCTACTTCCTTGTACTCCACCTTTGGGGAGGGGAGGATCTCCGTGAAAAAGTGCGCTTTAAGCTTGTTGCGAATCGGTTTACCTCATGGGGTTCCGATTCTTTAAACGCTAGCGATTCCTTTTGGTTTTGCGACTGACGTTCCCTTCGATGATGATCTGCGCAAGCAAAGTAAATAATTTCGTTTGTCATAAGGAGATGGAGGCAAGTACGGCGACTGGCTATGAGCGGGACTTGGACTTCTTTTTGGATTTCTTGGGTGCATTAATTATATCATAGGGACACTTGAATTGCTGTACGTTAGGGGATGGGATTTAGGATTCAGGATTCAGGTTAAACATGCCACCGATTGCTCTACCTGAAGGATCTGGCTGGCCTCGAAAGCTGTTCCCGGCAGCAGGATCACGGGAGAGGTCACATTGCCTGCCTCCACGCAGAGCATGTTGGGGAACTCGTCATCGCCAAAGTCGCTCATCTCTCGCGATCGATCAATCCAGGGATTCCAGATGACTGCGAGAAATATTGTAAAGGTTATAGTAGAAATAATTTCATAGATTTCTCCCCTCAAATCGACTCACCCGTGTCGGGGAAATTGTACTTGTGCAGTCTCATCTTGCGGCCGGAGACCACGTTGGTGATGACGTGCTCCTGCGGCGTGTGCTGGTAGATTCGATCGGTCCACTCGTTGACAGTGACGACCTCGCGACCTTCCTGGTACAAGGCGTTCTCCCGCGTCTTGTCGATAAAGTGGCAGCCGTGCAGGCCCGTGATCTGGCAGCGGCGCACATCGGGCACCTTCAAGTAAGTGTGCAGCAGCATGTTGAAGGAGAAGCTCAGCTCCTTGCTCGGGTTGTAGACGCCAATGTGGAAGTGGAGCTCCTTCTCGCGCAGAATGAGGCGGTATGTGATGCGAAACCTACTCGTACGTTATAAGGAGATCAGAGTCAGATCAAACATGACTGTCTTGGAGGTAGCGACCACCTACTGATAGTTCCAGATGGAGCGCGTGAACTCGTTGTCCATCAGCGAGAATATGGCCTCGACGTCGCCGTTGTGCAGCCTATCCGGCGCCCTCTCCAGATGCCATCGCGTGATTCTGGCGAATCCATGTTGCGGCCCAAAGGACCAAGCACCAAACTGGGCTGCAAGATCAAGGGAAATGCTTAGGGGTATGCTTATGAGAGGACAGGCCAGCGCAGGACAGCTCCTGTTACCTTCCGAACTTACGAAAGACAAAGGGAATCCCGCCACGTATCGCCTTCTTGCCGTCGAACGAGGCTAGCTTACTGCAAGGAAAAGAGGACGGAGAAGGAAGAGTCGATTAATTCGGTAAGAGCTACTTGAAAATATTTCAGCCATAAAAACGCTAGCAGACAGCGCCCGGCCCGGGCCCGAGACAGACATTCAGAAATTCAGAAATGCTATTAGCAGAAAAAAGTGTCTGGCAAAATGCTCCTTGCCCCTTTTTTCATGTTTTTTTCCCGTTTTTCCCCTGGCTGCTGATGCTGACGACGACGACGTTGCCCGGAGTCGAGTCTGGATCTTCTTTTCTTCCCAGCTAATTTGCCGGCGCATCCATCAAGCAGTTCAGTTCAGCTCCGCTTCTGCTTCTGCTTTTGTGCATCATTTGTGAGCTCCTTCAGTTGTTGTGGAACGCATTTGACATGGCAATTGTCATTAATATTCGAGTTTTGAGTTGGGGATTTGGCGCAGAGAGCGGTCGTCGTTTCGATGCATGTACAGTGAGGGGCAAAATAATTCCACCAAGCGCAAGTTGGGAGAATATTTATATTCTATTATATTTCGTTTCCTTTCACGCTCGATGTTAAGATATATTTATATTTTTTATAAAGACATTCCAGTCAAAATCAACAGGCTGTCGCTTTGCTCTGCCATATTGCATCTAAATTGGATAACTAATATGAGAAAGCTACCGTATCTTCAAGAGTGGCAAAAGCTATCCCACTTGAGGCTTGCATTCCTTTTTTGTTGGGTAATGCCCAGACAAAAACAACTGATACATATTCCTCTAATTATTCGATTTTTCCTCTGATCTGTTTTAAGATCACTTTGTTAATTCCCAAGTTAAATCTCGTCAGAGTGGCATCATAAAAGTAATTCTATTGCAAGTTTGTAGCTTAGGCTGAAAATACTTTTGATAATCACTGTACGGGGTATTTTCGCTTTTTATGAGTTTCTGTTTGGCATGTTTTTCTTTTCTTTTGAAATAGCAGAATTTATTTAAATGTTCTCTGATAGAACCAGGCAACTATTGTAATTCATTTAGTTTTCAGCTTCATCCTCCCATTGCCATGGCCCCCAATGCCGGGGGTTTTTAGTGGGTTTCCAAATGCGACTGAGAGTGTGTTGAGACCACAAAAACAGTTGAAAAGTAGTGGCAGAACAGACGATGAAGGGGGGCACGAAAGGAGTCAGCGAGAGCAAAAGCGAGAGCGAGAAGCCAAAGCTTGTCCGTGCGATGCGTGTGTTCGTGTGTGGGAGTAGCAGCTGCGTGTGTGAGCAACAAAAACCACAACACGAAAGTGGGCCCAAGAATACTGTAATTGAGAGTGGAAGTTTACGTGTTTGCTCCACTGTGCCGGCAAAAGTGCATGGAAGGGAGACGTGAGACGAGTGAGGACAGAGCAGAGCAGAGCTGCAGTGGGGATTTATCGATCTAGCTCTGCCGCGCCAAAAACTCCATTCATAAAAACTTGCACATTGTTTTGCCACAACGTGGCCGAGAACGAGGGGACTGGGAGAGTGCGGAGGGAGAATACAGACCGGCAGTAGGCAGCAGCAACAGTGCGAAAAAAGAGGCCGCATAATGGAGGAGGAGGAGGATTAGGAGGGAGAAGGCAGCTGACGGCATCGCAGTGCATTCCCTATCCGTTCCGTTCCCTTCTGTTTTGGTTCGGTTCGGTTCGGTTCGTTGGTTCGACGTTTGGGGCCGTCGCTCGGTCCCGACATGTTTTTTGTTGGGTGTCATACAAAAACATTTTGCCGCCAAACAGAATGGCTAAGGCTGCTCCCGGTCGCCTCCCCTTCCTCACTTTGCACCCCTTTCCGCTGTCCGTTCACGTCCTTTGTGGCCAGTTCTCCTCTCCTTTCCTCTCTCGGTGCGGTGTGTGTTGGAAACTTTGCAAATCACTTTTTTGGTTGCATGACCAGCGCATTCCGTGGGCTTGCGTAAGTTCGAGCTTAAAGTCGGACCACTCGGGCGTATGAGCGATGCGATTCTTAAAGAGTGCGAACGAGGGATCTACTCACCTAACAAACAACTGCTCCTGGTTGTTCACTCGCCAGGAGACAACTGTGGCACCTGAAAAAGATATTAAGAAATGGGAAAAGTTTATCTCTTATTATTCAATATTATTCTGGGATAAATTAACTCTATTTAGCGGTTTCCTTGGCTCAAACAAAGAAATTGTGGGAGTAAACTATGTGCACATGACTATAATCGACTTGCGAAAGTTTCGATGCTAAGAAAAGAAGAGAAGATCGAGATCGACGACTGATCTGCACATAACAGATCGGGCAAAAGTCTAAGGAGGCATATCATTGAATGGAATGACTCGGAGTTGGATCAACTGTGGCAACAACTACAGCTACAGCAACAGCAGCGGCAGCCATCCGCAGTACATGACGCACACACTTCTAACCCACATACCCAGACTCACACTTACACTTACACTTACAGCCCGAAGTACTCGTAACTGGCCTGCAAGTAAACTGGCTGGGACTGACTGAGACTGACTGGAGACGAGCGAGACAGCCGCAGAAGCATACGCTCTGGTACAGTTAAATCTTGCTTGGCATTGCTTTGGCTCTGGCTGTAGCATGGATGTGGATGTGGATGTGGCCTACGGCCAATTGGTGGGTGCACACTTGAAGGGTGCGTGGGCGGCGCTGCTGGCGCTGTTGGCGCGGCCGCTGTTCCCAAAACTCTCTTCGGGCTGCCCCCAATGTTTGATGAGATTTGCTAAGCCAGAGGCACAGCTTCGAAGCTTTGGCGATTCGGATTTCCAGATGTAGGAAACAAACAAGTGTAGTTTGGCCAAAGCGTACTCAAAAACTTGTCGACAACGGATCGTTCATGGGCAGTACCGTCGCTAGGTACCTCTGTGCTGTGCTGTGTCTCTGTCTGTTGCTCAAACGACGACGACGACTACGACGTGGGTAGGCCAGACAGAGCGAGTCGTAATTGTTGAAAGTACGCTGGGTACACACATAGGTTTACATACTCGCATAGGCACCTATGTCACTATATAGAGAAATATACATTCATATATAACGCCTAATCGAAATTTTCTGCGAGTAGGAGCCGCTGCCAATGCCTGAGCTGAAACTGAAGCTGATCCCATCGTCTGGAGCAACTGCTACCCCGTTACCCCAACAGCTTTCATATATTATCTCTCGGTGCATATCGCGGGGATCTTGGCCGATAAGATAGGCGATTATTGAAAGATCTCTCAAGAGGGGAACACCAAAGCAGCACATCGACAAGGTTGTTTTCAGTACAAACTGATAACCTCTAGAGGGGTCGTCTCGGTGGGTTACACTACGTCAATGGGGGCGGCAAAACGGGTTTTAACTCTGGAACTCCCCATAAAACGAAAGTCTATAAAATGAGTTCTGTTCTGGCTGTTCTGGCTAATCATGCGCTAAAAATAACGCCAACGACTCTACTCTGGAAAGGCGTCAAACAAATATTGCAGAATCGGCGCTGATTGTTGTTCTTTCCACTTGATGCTTTTTTGTGTGTTGTGTGTGTTTTGGTTAATTATGATTAATTGTTGCTTTTTGCCTCCCGTAGCGCTTACCATGCAAGTTGATGGTGCAGGTCGTGTTATTGCCGCGATCCAAAACGACGACACTGGTGGCGGCCATGGCGGCCGCTGTCGTGGCCATATTTGTTTTGTAGACTAACGGTATTTCACTGGATCTGATCTCGTACTGTTCCTTCGAAGCGCCCTCTGTTGGCTTGTGTTTATTTTTTGTTAACTGTAATTTTTTAGCATGTAACGCCAGGTAATCTGGACTCGAATTTGAAATTGGCCTGTCGACCGGATTGCTGAGCTGAGTGTCGATTGAACTTTAATTTGCGCATTTACATAATGTTTGCAAAAATTATTCTGCACACCAAGCCCCACTCACACACACAGAGATAGTGGTACGGCTACACAAACGCGCGCCACACAACGCACACACACACACACACACTCTCACACAAGCGCAGCTTGAGTTTTTGTCAATGAACAAATACGTGAAAAAACTCGTGCAAAAAACGTTGCGACGCGGAGCGGCGGTACCGAGCTTACAATGTTGCGGGTTCGGGCAGTTTTGGGGCCTTGGCGTTTGGACAAAGTTCCAAAAGCCCCAACTCTTAAAATGTTGCAGGTGCTTAAAAATGTTGATCTGCTACATGTTGCTGGAAAACGTGCTGCCGGCAAGGTATAAAAACAGGCAAGGCAGCCACGAAAATTCGACGCATGAAAGGAAAACTCTACACCAATTCATAACATACCGTGATTGCTTACAAGCAATCACAGCATATTTTTGATTCAACATGGCGAGCGAAATTTTAAGAGTAAAATTGTATTGCTTGGAAGTAGCAAATCCTTGCTATCGATATCGGAATAGACGCAATGACGCAAAATAGGCGTTTACACTGGCAGCTTGTGAGAGTTCTTCCTCACGCTGATCGTCGCGCTGATCGGCAGAAAAGAGAAAAATTTGCTGTAAGGCGCAAAAATAATCGATTAGACTCATCTGCGTTCGAAAAGGACTTAATTGCAACCATTAGCACCCTCGCTTGTCCCATTAGAACAGCCGTATTTATTTTTAAATTTGATTATCGATACTGCTATCGATAGGTTACGTAGCAAAATGTACGACTATTTATAATTTTTTCAGTAATATATTGTAAACGCAAGTACTAAACTCTTAAATGGATTATTATTTTAATCATTATATTACAAAATAAGCACTTGTTTTATGTGAAGTTTGAGTTCGTAAATTTCGTTAAGTGTACTAAGAAACCTACTGATTACTCATTTGCAGCAATGTTGAGGCAGAGCAGTGTGAACCTCAGATAACATTACATACGAAGAAGAAGAACTACTACGAAAAAAGAATTGGGCGAAAAAAACGGGTTAAAAAGAATCCAAATCCAGCGAAATGTCACGAAAAATGCCGAAGTTTTACAAGCTGGACATAAATCGCACGGAGTGGGAGATACCGGAGACATACCAAAGCCTTCAGCCCGTCGGGCAGGGAGCCTACGGTCAGGTGTGCAAAGCTGTTGTCAGGGGAACCAGCACAAAGGTAGCGATAAAGAAACTGGCGCGGCCCTTTCAGTCGGCCGTGCATGCTAAGCGAACGTACCGTGAGCTGCGCCTACTGAAGCACATGGAGCACGAGAATGTGATTGGTCTCCTGGACGTTTTCCATCCCGGACAACCCGCCGACTCGCTGGACCAGTTCCAGCAGGTCTACATGGTGACGCATCTCATGGACGCGGACCTCAACAACATAATACGCACGCAGAAGTTGTCTGACGACCACGTTCAGTTCCTGATATACCAAATCCTAAGAGGCTTGAAGTATATTCACAGTGCCGGGGTGATACATCGCGATTTGAAACCGTCCAACATCGCGGTGAACGAGGATTGCGAGTTGCGCATCTTGGATTTCGGTCTGGCACGACCCGCAGAAAGCGAGATGACTGGCTATGTGGCCACGAGATGGTATCGGGCACCGGAAATCATGCTCAACTGGATGCACTACAACAAGACGGTGGACATTTGGTCTGTTGGATGCATCATGGCCGAGCTCTTGACCGGACGCACCCTCTTCCCCGGCACCGATCACATTCATCAGCTGAACCTGATCATGGAAGTGCTGGGCACGCCGGCGGAGGAGTTTATGAGCCGCATCTCCTCGGAGAGTGCCAGAAACTACATACGGTCGTTGCCAGTGATGCCGAGACGAAACTTTCGAGACATCTTCCGTGGGGCCAATCCGCTGGCGATCGACCTGCTGGAGAAGATGCTCGAGCTAGATGCCGACCAGCGCATCACAGCCGAGCAGGCGTTGGCCCATCCCTATATGGAGAAGTACCATGACCCCACCGACGAGCAGACAGCGGCCTTGTACGACCAGAGCTTCGAGGAGAACGAGTTGCCCGTGGAGAAGTGGAGGGAAATGGTGTTCACCGAGGTGCAAGCCTTCAGGCCCACTCAGGCCTTCGCCGAGCTCCTGCCGAAGGATCCATAAATCAAATCCCTTCAACGATGCTATACCTTTTAGATCAGTCGTATCACCTAGTTCAAGCGGATGTGCTCAATCGTGATTTTTGTATTCATCGAATGTAAACAGTCAAGGGTATTTATTTTAAAGCGTTTAAAGTGTTGTTTCTCCAGTTTATATTTAGAAGAACGTCGATCGTTGCTGGGGCTGAAACGAACAAATGAAACGAATGAATGAATGAGTATGAGAATGTATTTTCGAACCTGTAGCGAATCCGACTTGCACTCGATCAACAAAGGGATTGCGATTGAACTCTAGGTACACATAATTACACACAATATTGTAAAAAAAAACAGAGTCGAGTCAGAGTCACAGCCTTACTGTCCAGTTCAACTTTTTGGTGTTGGTTTTAACAAATAATTGTGAATAGTCTTGTAAATGTGAGTGTATGTACATGCAAGTCCCAGAAAATACACGAAAAGATCATGCATGTACATCTTAGTATATAAGCGAGCGCATCCCGCGGCCAGTAACTTTAAAAAGATCACTAGTGTCTACGTTGAATACAAAAATAAACGTGCTATGTATTTTACATTAGAAGATCTTCCAGATAGCGTTCGAATTCTTGCTCTCTGGAGGGTTGTTCCTCGCTGAGATTGAGCTGATTTATCCAGATTTGGTCGTCTGCGGTGGGTTCCTCAGCTTCAATGTTCCATGTTTCCGGATCTGCCTCTGGCACCGCAGGCTCTTCCTTATTATCTTTCTCGCCCTCATCATCGGCAGTATCATCCAGTTTCCGTCGCTTGTTTCTTCTTCCAGCTCTGCACTCATCCTTCTCCCTACGTTTCTGCTTTTTGTACTCCTTTTTCTTGGTGCGATAGTTAAGTTGATCCGTGTGCGTGGGACAAAGCCGTACCTGCAGGAGTGTGGCAAATGCATTGCTTTCAGATACATATATGTACAGACATATCTGATATAGCGGATCCTACCTTAACCAGCGTATTCATGGGCACCCCTTGCTCGATGTACTTGAAATTCACCTCCCAGCTGCGCAGATCCGTCCGCTCCCCACAGTGGCGGCTGCCACACTGGAATTGTCCTGTTCCTGCCACAACTTCCTGCTCGGTTCGCCACCGGAGGGCTATCTTGTTCTCCTTGTAGCGAGTCAGGTCCGCGATGCAGTATTCCTTGAAGAGTTTCTTGTAGTAGCGCCGCGCCAGGCGTTGATCCCAACTCAGCGATCCGCAATCGACGTCATCGTCGTCCCACAGAAAGCGATGGTTCTCCCGAATGACATCGATGTCGCGCTTGTGCTTTCGCGACTCGCTTTCGGCGGTGGTGTTGAGCACATAGTGGCCGAGAATGTAGCTGTGGCGCTCTTTGTCAGTCAATGTGTTTAAACTTATGGGAAAAAGCTGTGAGCTGCTCATTGTTGTTTTTTCTTTACAGAATGCGATAGTTCGATAACGATATATCGATACGCCATATTTATCGGTCAAATAATAAAACTAATAGTTATTTGACCGACAGCGATCAGCTGTCGCGTGATTTATCGAAGCACTGCCATCTCAAATGCGGCACAAAACAAAGCCACAAAGCCCGAAAAAAAGTATAGGGGTATTTGTGGGGAAATAGATTAGTGTAACGATCAGAAGGAAGCGTTTCCGACCCCATAAAGTATAGATATTCTTGATCAGCATCAATAGCCGAGTTGATTGAGCCATCTCCGTCCGTTCGTCCCTATGAGCACCTAGTGCTCAGAGACTTTAAGAGCTCGAGCAACACTCCTGTTAGATCTCACCGTTAAAAGTGTAACGCCCCGCAAAGGACGAAAATCTGTGGCATCAACGGATCTCAGAGACTATAAGAGCTATAGCATCCAAATTTGGTATCCACACTCCTGTTAGATCTCACCGTCTTAAGTTTATTTCTCCCACCTCCATCGGCCCCCACAACGAAAATCTGTGGCATCCACATCGGATCATTTTTATAGCCAAAAGGAGCAAATCAATTTGCAGTGGCTACGCAGCGCCCTATGTACGCCCTAAAATACTCTAAATCAAAGCAACGAACCAGAATAAATTCGAATTGTATAAATTTTTTTCTCACAAGATTTCGCGATTTGGTATGTCCATCATACAAGCATACATACATTCCATACAGTTGCACGCCCTTTAATAGTACTAACACTTATTAATGTAGCTTGTCACCTGACCTCAAGACAACTGTAATTTTGAATACCCTCATGAAATATACGAATGTAATAAGCGGAATATTTATGTAAACGTGTATGTATGTACATAAGATATTTCATAACGGCGTTTACATAATATTTATATGATTTATAATCAACCTTTTTAAAATAAGGATATAAATGTGTTATTATATTATTGTAATATATTATATTTTGTAATAAAATCAAACAAATAACAGCTTTTATTTTTTTTCCCACGCCCAAGTGTCTCGCACCCCCACCCACTCTGCCCATTCTTTATTTATTTTGATTCGGTGAGGTCAGTGTTGAGACAACGAGCTTTTTCGCTGACTATAATTGTTCAAGAATTTCACAAATTAATGATTTCAGAAACGTTATAAATTTTATTATAGGTGATTTGTGTGTTGAGGGTGGCCGAAGATGCCAGAGCCATTTACAATAGTATTAGAGAGTGATACACTTGGATGAGGCAAGCGAGCCGATCTCGAGCCAAAGTAATAGAAAGGAAAGAAGTGAATTGATAGGCAATAGAAAGATGGTACAAAATTTACAGTCGGACTTCTCCCGATCATACTCCCCCCGTGGAAGGATCCATGCCTTTCACCTCATCTCGAAGAGGCAATAGACATAATTTTGCAAGTGCTCTTCGGCTAACACCTGTAGCCATCCTGATCAAGGCGACTCGAGATACGCCATCAGCTCCTGGAATGAGCTCGAGGATTCTCGCTAGAAGCCACTTCAGAGGAGCGAAGTTCTCGTCCTTAACAAGAACGACATCATTGACGTGAAGCTCAGGATTCCGGGTGCGCCACTTCGTTCTTTCTTGAAGACTGGTTAAATAAAATTGGCGCCAGCGAGACCAAAAGATTTGCTGAAGCTGTGTGACCTTCTGCCAACGGTCCAAGCGATCGACGTTTGAATGAACCAAGTCCGGCTCCAAGAAGGTTGTGATAGGGGCGCCAACCAGAAAATGGCTCGGCGTGAGTACATCGAAATCTGCAGGGTTCTCTGAAAGAGGAAACAATGGCCTTAAATTAATGATTGTACAGATATTGCACGCGAGAGTGCGCAGTTCATCAAATCCAAGAAGCGAGGATCCAAGGGCACGTCGAAGATGATGTTTAGCAAGCATGACTGACGCCTCCCACAATCCTCCAAAATGTGGCGATCTAGGAGGAATGAAACGCGAATCGATGCAATCGTCGAGACAAGCTTGATGCACGGCCTCTTGATGACTGTCGCTTAGGAATAGCGACTTAAGTTCCGCTAGTTCCTTCCGCGCTCCAACAAAATTTGTGGCATTATCTAACCAAATACGAATCGGTCTTCCACGGGTGAAAATAAAACGGCGAAGAGTAGAGAGGAACGCAGAAGTTTTAAGATCCTTCACAAGCTCGATGTGAACCGCCTTAGTGGAGAAACATATAAAAATGCTCATATAGCACTTTAGTGGGGGGGGGGCCGGTTTCGAACTTCTGATTTATACATGAACGGACCGCAATAGTCAACGGCGGTAACTAAAAATGCACGATCTGTCCACCGGAAGATCTGCCATTATTTGCTCGAGAGTTCAAGACTTCACTCTAAAGCATCTGACACACTTTTGGATTACGTGTGCTACGGTCTTTCGGCCACCGATTGGCCAGTACGTTTGACGAATGATGGCTAATAGCGACTGGGGTTCAGCGTGAAGGTGTTTTTCGTGTAAGTGCCGAATCAGAGCAGAAGTGATGGAATGATTCCTGGCCCGTGCTTCGAAGTCCATGGTAGAGTTTTTAAGACGCCCTCCAACTCGAAGCAAATCGTAATCATCTAAAAATGGCGAAAGCGAGGCCATCGAGCTTGAAGCCTTGATGTCCTTTCGAGTTTCCAGGGATCTTATTTCAGTAGATAGACGAGATTGCTGAGTAAGGTGAAGAAGCAGTTCGGTTCCCAAACGCAAATCCTCCACAGTTATTCCATACTTTCGTCGATGAATGAATTTGAATACATACGCAAAATTTTGTTGCATTTTGGGGAAGGAATTTACAAACTTTATTTCTTCCATCAAATATCTTGACGCGCAGTTTGTAATTAGTATGGTTTTTCGTGCCTCCAAAACTGGCTCTGGAAGAGCAGGCGTACTTGGCCATTGATCCATACTGGCTGTCAAGTATGTAGGTCCATACTTCCAAAGATGAGAATTGATGAGCTCAGCTGGTAATGATCCTCGAGAAAGCATATCGGCAGGGCTTAGATCAGTTGGCACCAGTTGGCCAAGACATTCCAGATGTGAGTTCCTGAATAACAGAAAGTCTATTAGCGACAAATACATTGAAGTTGGATGGTTGATTCTTGATTCAAGCCAAAACGACTGCGGAGTCACACCAGCAATAATAAGAGCAATTGAAGTTCATCAAAGACACTTCATGCATAAGCTGGGCGAGTAGCGCTGCACCACATAATTCCAACTTGGGTATTGTGATAGTCTTCCGTGGCGCTACACGAGATCTGGAAGATAGAAGATTTGCCTTGACTCCATTGTCGCCTTGCGAAACAGCGTAGATGCAGGCTCCATAAGCACTCATGCTGGCATCCCAAAATCCATGCATTTCAAGGTTGCTGCTTCGAAGGAACGATAGGCCCGGGAAAGAAAATTGTTGCAATTCGTAATTAACTTCGGCTGAATTGTTGGGCCTGACATAAATATATCGTTGAGGGAATATCCTGTAGATGTACAAGCGGATCCGTCGAAAACTACTCGGAGTTTTGTGGTGGTTTTGTCTTCTCTTAAGACGCAAAGATGAGGAAGCAAAAATTGGCAAATAAGCTGGCTCCAATAAGTACATTGATGCGCTGAGATTTGTTGAAGTGTGGGTCAGCAAGGCTGATATTGGATGCCATTTCCCATTTGGATACATCAAATGAAGAACCAGGCTGGTTTCCTGTAATACGTGGAGCAACGAGAGCTGTGCGACTCGTGAAGTAATCGGAAGTCCTGGATCGAATGACCAAATTAACTGAACCATCCGTGTGAAATGCAGAATCAGCACGGATACCGGATACTGATACCGACCCTTTGGCTCGTTTCAGCTGAAGCTTCTGAGCAAAGCGAGAGGTTATTAAATTAATCTGAGAGCCTGAATCCAGAAGAGCCCGGTAAGGAAGAAGATCACCAAATCGACTCTTTATCATAATGACTGTCGTGGCTAGAAGCACTACGTCTGAGCTAAGATTCTGAGCAGGAGGCGAGCATGATGATGAAGCGGCAACAAGAGAACTTGGAAGATTGGGGCCTGAGATGAGTCTGTCTGAATAGGAGACGTAGAAACGTTCGTATGTTCCGTGACAACTGACGTAGGCAGCGGATTGTTGATATGTAAAAGGGTATGATGTTTTTCACCGCATGTGCGACAAGAGCCGGAACTGCAAGAGGTATTTCGATGTCCCTTCTTCATACAGTTGAAGCAAACTCTAAGGTTCCTTGCCTCTCTGACATTAGGGGGCGACAGCTCCTCCCATTTGGTCCTGGTATCAGAGTCGCGATACTTGTATGTCTATTGTAAAGTCTACCCACTCAGTATAACCTCCACGGAAAGTGGGAAGTTTAATGTCAGGAATATGATATCGTGACCGTACATTTCCGGAGGCAGTAACGTTGAGCTCGGGTTTAATCGTTGAGCGAATACGAACTTCGATTTCCATAGCCAAATCCTCAAAATTGTTGCTTAGGTCGCTGCCAATTTCGTTCACATCAAGCTCTTCTAAATTAGAATGAGTAACATTAAATGAGTCGGATATTTCTTCCAAGAATTTTAAATGAACACTTAGCGCATCTTCATTGATTGGGTTGTTTTCATCACTCAATATAGTATCTCGAAGTGAAACGGCTTTGTTGTATATTGAGAGTGCCTTTCGTTTGTAAAAAGACACCCTGTTTTCCGGCAAGTCATTGGACTCATCCATTTTCGACAGGCAGCAGCGAGCAAAACATATAGTGTGCGTACTGACACATTCAAAGATGTTCTCTCTGCGTTTTTCTCATGATGACTTGTCGGTACCCGAACGCCAGAGCCCAAGTCCCTGCAACCTACTTCTGGGAGCTCGACGTGTGACGCTTTCGGGTATGAGCTGGCACATCATATACTGTATGCTTAGTGGTAAGGGTAGGAGCAGCAGCAGCAATGTTCTAATTGCCTTTTTAGAGCCGCGCTTTCACATTGTAAGGTATTGATCCTGGGCTAGAGTTAGTCTCAGTCAGATGTTGTCGGCGGATCTTTAGCCGTGGCGGTGCAAAACCCACCAGAGATGCCGCACGCCCTGACTCCTGCAGGGTAAAACCCCTGTTGACAGAGCCGATCCGCGGATCCTGTGGAGGGGAAGGAAGGGAAAGGGGCGGACTCGCCGAAACGCGCACCGCCACGGCCGCTCGATCGGTTTTCGAGTCAACGGGACTTTTTCGAAAGAGCGCCGATCTATCTCCCTCTGCTGTTTCTTCGGTTTGCGGTAGCTGGCTGTCTGGCGGGTTTTTGGCTATGTCCATGCAAAACTAAAACTAGCTTATTTGGCTATTACAAATTCTATAACTATGACTTCCGTGTCGCTTCAGGTGGTATGGCGTCTTATGATTGTATGCTTTATCCTAATTATAAACGAAGTGGTCTATAAATGTGAGGCTCCCAGTATGGATCAACAAGTGAATATTCACTAGTGAATGCGTATTGATTTAGGTATTCTTTTAAAAAATCCATTTTTTTTGGCTCTACTTCTCCCCAGCATCTGGCACCTCGTCAAATGAATCCGGGAGTGGAGTCACTGGACCCATGAGGCCACCGATGTCTTCTACGACAATGGTTCAGCCGTCGTTGGGGGTCCAGAAGAGCTTCTGTCGAATTTTAGCATTGTGCTTTTCCAGCCGCTTCTTGTTGCTGTACCTGATATAAACTCGGCCCCGATTGTCCGTCCTTTAGTCGCTTTCCTGGTCCCCGGGAATCAGACTCAGAAGTTCGCTCTCTAAACTCCGGCAGCTCTTCAGCAACAGTGGAATTTTTTTTCAAAAGAACTGATGGTATTTAAACAGTCGCGCGGCCAGGCGGATGCATCGAGCATCGATGTTTTCCGATGTTTTTTCTATCTTGTTATGATCCGCCTCTTTGCCACCCTGGCCTATCGTTCCCAGCTAGCTCACGGGGAATTCAGGGGTGTTTCCGACCCGATAAGCCAGGGGACGGATTAAACAAAACAAAAACAAAAACATACAAAAAAAATTAATCTAACCTATAGGACAGACTTGTCCTCGTTGGCACTTTCGTCAGCGGGGATAGTTGTTTTCGTTATCCCTAGCAGGGTCCCACCCTTCCATGAGCGCCGGCCAGCCGGATGCATCGAGCATCGATATTTTTCTGCCGATGTTTACAGATGTTTTCCGATGTTTTTGCTATCTTTTTTCCGTATCTCTAACTAAGTTTTGCTTACATTACACATTTTTTTTATCAGAATTTGTTGAAACACCCGCTACATATATGTAATGGTAGTTAAGTGGTTGAAGAGGGAGGAATCACAATTAACGATAAGTTTGTAATAAAGTTGGCGCCGCACAGAAAAAAATCGGAGACAATTTCATTGACACCCACAATGGCTTGCAGGGGATTGTTCCATTGTCCCATTGTTCTTTGTTTCTCTGTAAAAACTTTCTATATTTGCGCCCTTACTGTGTATCTGGTCGGTTAGACCTGTGAAGCACAACTTGGAGGAGTTCAAACCAAAAGACTACGTGAGTAGTGTAGATAAGAGTGATAAGATAAGACACTCGCAATCAGCTTTTAGTGAACGAATAAAGCGTCTTTTGCGTATGTATGCGTGCTTGTACGTGTGATGCTTATGGCTACGATCAATTTTTATGAATTCTATACGGTTTGACAATTGGAGCTTAAAATGAATTGTGAAAAACAAAACGAAAATGTTCGTTTGCCAATTTTGCAAATAAATTAATAATAGCCCAACAGATGCGGAAAACATGAATAAATAAACATACATATACACGAAAAAAAACTAAAAACACTTTACTCAGACACTTTGGTTCTGCTCATCTAAAGACGCTTTTGCTGTGAGCGCTTCACCAAAGTGTCTCTCTAAGTTGTTATTGTGAGACACGATCGTGTGTCGGGCTCAACCGAAAACACGAAACACATAACACAAGCGAAGAGACAAAAAGTGTTCTGCTTAGTGAGAGACCGTGTCTGCGTGGTCTTTTTCTGTTTTGGCAGTGACGAGACAGCAAAGGGAAAAAGTGTTGACCGTTGTTTGCGAGCTATGATTTATTTATAAATAAATAAATTTTATTGCTTTTGACCGCATCTGTTAAGTAAATTTGAATTTGAATTTCAGCTGGGCTCGCTATCGCGCGGCCAGCCGGATGCATTGAGCATATCGATGTTTACTGATGTTTTCCGATGTTTTTGCTATCTTTTTTCCCTATCTCTAATAGTTCTTTTTTTTGTTGTGCGATGACTAAGTTTTGCTTATATTACACATTTTTTGTATAAGAATTTGTTGAAACACCCGCTACATATATGTAATGGTAGTTAAGTGGTTAAAGAGGGAGGAATCACAATTAACGATAAGTTTGTAATAAAGTTGGCGCCGCCCATTGACACCCACAATGGCTTGCAGGGGCAGCCCATTGTTCTTCGTGTTTCTCCGTAAAAACTTTCTATATTTGCGATTCAATTTGGTACCCTTACTGTGTATCTTTATTGGGTCTGCGGCAGTGCTATGTGGATATTTGCACTGGTCGGTTAGACCTGTGAAGCACAACTTGGAGGAGTTCGAACCAAAAGACTACGTGAGTAGTTTAGATAAGGGTGTCCACACTCGCATTCAGCTTTTATTGATTATTAATTGATTACTTTGTTTAGGTTGTACTGAAACAACTTTACTTCCCTGCAAACGACCTGGACTATATATATTTTGCACCCAGCACTAACAATGTCGATGATATTATGGACATGGTGCGACAGGAGCTGGAGATCCCTGCAGAGCGTGAGTCTCTCTTAATTTTTGAAGGCATCCGCCGGTCCGGAATACACACAATTTTGCCCCGCAGGTTTCCGTATCTACAACATTAGCTCCGATATGCAGCTGGACATGGAACAGAACTGCCTGGGCAACTGTTTCGCAATCAACTTTAATCAAGTGCCCAACCGGGGCTCTGTTGGCCGGCTCGTGTATAGTCTGAGCTCAAATCAAATGCGAATTTCGCCCAAGAAACGATTCGTGAACGATGAAGAGATAAATCATCAGAAGGGTGCGTACGTTGTTTTCCGAGTTTTTATTTTTTTTAGATGGTTTAACGAACTCTCCTCTTTGTCATGCCCTCTTTCAGATGACGACGACTACATACGGGCGGGTTTTCTGACGCTGCAGCACATACTGGACCGCCAGTATATGAAGTATCAGGAACTAAACCCCAACTATGAGCTCCTGCTTAGTACCATGCCCAACCTGGAGGTTAGCAGCATGGACAGCCATCGTCTGACCTACTTTGGCACACTATGCAGCATCCTCTTCAATGTCGTCCTGCTGAGCACTTTTGTTGTCCCTTTTGTGGAGGAAAAACAGAACGGACTCAAGGAGTTTCTAAATCTAGTCACTCCAATGAGTTTCCTGAATGGCCTCACCTTCTTTTTCATTCGATTTATCTGCTATGCAGCGCTCCTTCTATTTGTCCTTACCGCCGCCTACTTTTACGAGGCTCTGGGCCTGATTGGCTTCGCTTACATCGCTGTCTTGTATCTGCTTTACATATTGGCCACTATGTCATACGCGTACTTAATCTCAGTGTGCTTTCACTCAGGTAAGGACTGCCCTCCGATAAATCCCACAGAATACTCCTTGCATCCGTCTTCTCCATTATCATTTTCAGTTTTCTACGCGAAAATTGGCGGCCTGGTGATGCTGATTATTCCCTACGTGTTCAGTTTTGTCCGCAGCTGGGTCACCTCTTTGGCCTTTTTCCTGTTTAGCACCAATGCCTTCCTTGAGGGCTTGGATGTGTTCCAGACCTTCTCCAACAAACGTAGGCATCTGCAGCAGCGGCAGCCTTCGCTTGAGCTTTCATTCCTCACATTCTGCTCTATTATTCTTTCACAGATCGCCACTTTGGGGCAGCGGACCTTTTCCGTGAGATCAAAGATGACTCCACCCGCATGTTCTGGATCTACTGTTCACTCATTGCTCAATCCATCCTCTACGCTCTGCTTTACAACTATATGACCTGTGTTTTCCCCGGTCCTGGGGGACTCAAGCGTCCTTTTCTGTTCTTCCTGGATGTAATTGTGGCATATCTTATCATTAAAAGGATAACTTCATTCCCCCTAATTCCAGCCCAATACGTACAAGAAGCGACAACGCAACGAGTACACAACTGCACCGCGCGGAACCCATGCCATCATCATATCGGAACTGTGCAAGAAGTTCCAGACAAGTAAACGCGAAACGCTTATTTCAGACAATCTAAATATGACGATTAACAACAAGGAGATCACTGTTCTCTTGGGCCACAACGGAGCCGGAAAGACAACGATGATGAACATGATTATGGGTTCGATCTTTGATTCACCATCTGCCCCTTATCAGGTTCCATATTGATCTTCCTTTTGGCATTGTTTAGGTCTGGTCCCGAAGGATGCGGGCAAGATTGTTGTCTGTAGCGAGCGCGATGTGGCCTCGTATCGCCACCTGATTGGGTTCTGTCCCCAGCACAGTGTTTTTATGAGCTACATGACGTGTCATCAGCATTTGGAGTTCTTTGCCCAGCTGCGCGGGTCACGCCGCTCGGATGCGTGTCTTTGGGCTGATACCAAGCTAAAAAAACTGGGCCTCGAAGAGAAACGCGACGAGTATGGGCGCAATTTGTCAGGGGGAATGAAGAGGCGCCTGTCGCTGGGCATTGCCATTGCAGGAAACACAAAGTAAGTGATACTCGTAGAATTCTAGAAAACCGAACTTAAAGTGTTCTTGTCCGCTGCTCAGAATTGTGATTCTGGACGAGCCCTCGTCTGGACTGGACATCGAGTCCCGACGCCAGTTGTGGGACATCCTGTTGAATCTGCGCAAGGAGAAGGCCATTCTGGTCACCACCCACTACATGGAGGAGGCCGAAGTGCTGGGTGACACCATCTGCATCTTGGCCAACGGAAAGCTGCAGAGCACTGGCTCCCCTCTGGAACTGAAGCGTAGATTGGGCATCGGGTACCGCCTAAAGCTGGAAGTCACCGATTTCACATTCCGCCAACCTGATATAATGAAAATTATACTCGATTACGTTCCGACTGCCCGCGTGCTGGTAAGACTCCACTTCGATGCGCCCTCTATCCAGCGTGTGCATTGATTTTCCTTGAACTTCCCTTAGAATGTGGTGAAGCCCACTGTCTACATTTGCCTGCCGTATGCGTACAAGATGTGTTTCTCGGAAATGCTGCTCAAACTGGAGTCGAAGACAAGTGAGCTGAATATAAGTACCATTTCTATGACGGATACTTCACTAGAAGATGTTTTTCTAAGGTTGGTTAGAGTTTTAGTTATCCCTGGATAGCCCTTAACTTTTATTTGCCTTTAAGATGTGCGGGAGAGCAGGATCAGGTGGACACTCCAGACGGCTCTCGGAACGATGCGCCCCTGCTGACCGCGCTCTACAAGCGACTACCCAGCCAGCACACTCCGCCCAGCACGTGGCAGCTGTGGCTGGCGGTGTTCTACAAGAAGTGGACGTTCCTTGCCAACGAGTGGTTATATGCTGTCATAATGGTATGAAATGCCCCTATCATCAGCGCAGTCGTTCCAGTTATCTACGCACACAACCGAACTGGAAATTTTATTGTAACCGATTAACTGGGTTTCTCCTTATCTTTACCAGCTGTCCCTTCCCGTTGTGTGCGTCTCTGGAGCCATTCTCGCTATGCACGCCATGTCTGTTGTGAAGAATGAGGCGGCCCTACCGCTCAAGCTCAGTCAGATGGGCTCTGGAGTAGTTTATATATACAATCCGACGGGCCATCATGCTCAGGTTGAGCAACAGCTGCGGCAGCAGATCGAACTTAGTGGACTCACGGCCAAAACGTTGCAGCTACGCGGAAACAGTGTGAAAAATGGTGAGAACTCGCGATAATTAACAATATTTGATTTTTGCTTGATTTAAAGTAAGTGAGTATCGGACACCCGGCTGTGTCCGCAATCGGAACACCCCGGAAACACCGAAGGCTGCGCCGTGTACTGCCTTTTTTACCCATTCGTCGACAGATCGTGTTTCGAATTGCAACGCGTCGTGATCCATCGTTCGCCCTGCGCTTGCGCCTGCGCTCCTCTTATTCGCCGAAAGAGTGTCGAACTTCTCTCTATATAAAGCTAATAAATAGTTAAAACTAAGTATTAACAAAGTATGGGGCTATAGCTACTGAGGCGTTAAGCTCACTAGAGTATTTTAGTCTATTAAACTATTTATGTATTTGCATATGTTCAGGGATGATTGTATATGCGGTTATATGTAGTGAAGGATTTTAGAATGATCTAGATAGTTGAGGATTATTTTTGCGTTTTTGTTGGTAGGGTTGGTATGAGGTTATTCTGGGATATTTGTTTGGCTCTGTCTATCGTGCTAAGCAGTCTTTTTTAGGTTTTTTTGGAGGGTGTTTATGGGGTGTCTTTAGCGTGGATGAGGTTTTTAAATATTTTCCCAGTTAGAAAGTCTCGCTTGTGTTCCAAGGTGTAAGTTGACCTCGGATAGAAGGTTGTTAGTGGGTGGGTGTGCGAAATGCACCCAGGGCGGCTCTTGTTGCTGCATTAATCGTAGTTTTAAGCTGGTGGTTAAGCTGGTTTTTAGGTGAGTAACCATATATGGGGAGGCGGAAGTTTACTTTGGATATGATTAGAGATTTGGTGATTTTTACAAGTGATGAGGTGCGGCAGTTGTATTTTAAGGACGAGAGGTGTTTGATAATGCCCAGTGGCTTGGCAAGGTCTATTTTGAGATTATTGATATGAGAATTCCAGTTGTATCTGGAGTTGAGTGTGATGCCTAGTAGCCTGAGTGAGCTGTTTTGAACTGTGAAGGGATACGATTTCGGTGGGTGGGTTGTACGCTACTCGTATTAGAAAAAGGATAACTGAGATGAGGAAGTCTTGGGGTATGCCGTTGGGAAGTGGGAAGGTACTCGAGAGGTTCGGCCACTTTTCACGAGGATTTTCCTCTTTGACATTAAGTTTATGACGTATTGTAACATGCGTGGACCTATTTTACATTTTTTTTTTATTTGCTGGACGATAGAGTTGATACCTATTTTGTCGAATGCTTTGGTGAAGTCAAGGGAGATTAAGGTTCGATTTTTTCTTAGGGCAATGGCTCTGGTGGCTAGGTGGTCTACGTAGAGTAGACTATCTAGTACCGATTTGCCTCTTTTAAAACCTAGTTGGCTGTTGTGGAATAGTTGGTTATTCAAAACAAAACACCATAATAATAATTATATGCAATAATTAAGTGATATGGGTCTGTAGGATTTTATGTCTGTTTGTGGTTTTAGAATCGGAAGGACTAGGCTGAGTTTGAGCGATTGTGGGATGTATGTTAAAGTGGTTTTAAGGGTGTGGGTGTGCGTTTTTTAAGATTAAGTAGGAGATGTGGTCGAGACGGAGGGCTTTTCCTTTTAGGGAGTACAGTGCTGATGAGAATTCTATAAGGGAAATTTCCTTTTCGATTTCTAGTGCTGATGGAGTTGGGGTATAGTTTAGGCGAAGGAGTTGGCTATTTCGGTTTGGTTTATTGTGTCTGATTGGGTGTGGGGGTTATAGATATTGTGTATATTTTTAACTGGGTAGACTCTGCACAGCCGTCTGATATTAGACCATGTTGTGGATGCCTATGAGTTAGGGTGTATTTGGGAGGTGAACTCAAGGATCGATTTCCGTTTGGCTTCCCTGATTGCTATTTTAAATTCTATGTTGGTGGTGTTATTTATGTCCCGTTTGAGTTTTTTCCATTTAGTGACTTTTTCTCTTTTAAGGACTGTTAGCCTTTTTTTCCACCAGGGAACGGAACGGGGGAGGGAGAAAGTGTTGTTTTGAGGGATGGAAAGATTATAATTTTTTTAATTAGTGCGTTTTCCCTGTTAACGTTGTCGCTTGTTTGGGTAGTGGAGTTGAATTTATGGATGAGTTTTTGATGAAGATCGCAGTCAGAACCTTTTAGTTTGAAGGACGGTTTTTTTACGGTCGTCTATTACTTCCCAGAGAAGCTCTGGGGCAATAGTTTCTGATGCTAGGGAGAGATCAATGTGGGTGAATGTTTTATGTGTTGAGGAGTGCTTGGGGGATTTATCGTTTAAGAAAATATAATTGGAATGGTACAGCAAAGAGTCTAAGGTTTTCCCTCTTAGGTTAGCCTTATGTGAGCCCCAGTAGGGGTGCCAGCTGTTAAAGTCTTCTAGTACAAGCGTGGAGTCGTTTGTGGTTAGGGTTAGGACCTTGTGTAGGTTGAGGGCATTGAAGGGTTTGTTTGGGGAGATGTAGGATATGATGTTGACTTTGGATTTGGATTTGATGTTGACACCTACTGCGTCAAAGTCGGAGTTGATAGGGATTTGGGTGTGGGATATGGAGTTGTGTATGAGGATGGCTGTGCCTCCAAATGCATTAATGTGGTTATGTGGTGTTCCCAGTGGTGATATCACAGTATCTGGGATAATTTTGGTGTTTTTGGTTTTCTTAATTTCCTCGAAACCCATTTCTTCTTGGGTGGGTTGCTGGGTTGGTTTGGTTAGGTGTGGGTTTGAGTCTGAGATGTCTGCGAAGTTAGTAGTTAGCCTTTTTTGTTGTGTCATGATGAAGGATGGTTGGGAATGGTTCGTGGTTTTGGTTGTTGGTGATATGCAGCTATCTCGGCGTATTGTGCATTGGTGTGTGTTGCGTTAAAAATATATATTATATTTTTTTTTTTTCAGTTATGAAGTCCACTTTCTCTGATGATTTGATTATGGCTCTCTTTTTGCTTTATAAATTCAGGGCCTTTGGGGTCTAGTGGGCTGTAGTTATTTTGGATGTTGGTGTTGTTGTTGCAGTTGCTGCAGAATTTCGGCTTCGAGCATAAATCGTCGTCCGCGGGGTGCACTTCAGAGCAGCTTTTGCAGATTTTGGTGGTTTTGCAGTATTTAGTTGGCAATTATTGCATTTGAGGGGGCGTGGTTGAGGACGAACGTTTACTCGTTCGTATCGTATCATAATATGCTGGGGCAGTGTTGGTGTGTCGAATGTGAGGATGATAAGTCCGGTTTCTTGAAGCTAGCCGTCTTTGAGTTTGAGAATTTTGGTGTCGTCGATGACCTTTTGTGTTTTGAGTTCGTTTTTGATGACTTCTATATCGATGTTGTGGAAATCGATGGAGTAGATGACAACTTCTGAGGAGTTAAGGGTTTTGTGTTCTGATGCTTTTACAGGAAGATCGTGGAATTTTACGATTTTCAGGAGCTTTGTTGCCTTTCGATTGAAAGTCGCGCTGGTTTCATGATTTTAAATGAGTTTATTATTACATGTGCATTATTTTGCAGAGCTCCTCGAATTGCAACGCGACAACTTGGCGGATTTCCTGGAACAGGTGGTGGGCGCTATCGACATGTACGGCGGGGGCCGGGACACTGGAGGAACTCCGCAGATAGAAATCTTTTACGCGGGCAATCGCTACCACAGCTCAGTGGAGCTGATCAACTTTCTGGACTCCAGCATGCTGAAGATGGTCAGCCCAGAGTCGGACATTGAGACCACGTATGTGCCGGTTCGACGCTTCATCAGCGACATTAGTCCCACGCGATTGGAGTACTATGTGGTGATCGTGTCCGTGGGAATGTTCTTCTCAATGTTCTACTTCATTTCGCTACCCTTCCGAGAGCACGACAACGGCTTCCGCCAGCTGCAGACCATGTCGCGCTACACCTTCTGGCTTTCCACCTTTGTGTTCGACGTCCTGCTGCTGGTCCTCCTCTGTGTGGCGCTTTTTGTGCTTCAGAACTGGCTGATGCCTTCGGAGCTCTACTCCACCTCAGAACTGAGAATCATTGTGATGAGCTTATTCTTCTACGGCTGCAGCTACCTGCCCATTCTGTACTCGCTGGCCAATAACTTCAAGTCCATATCGACGATATCCACCTACCTGCTGCTGATGCTGATTGTGTCCGGTAATATTAGCCCTCCTTAGCTCCCTCCCATCCCCCTGATCTGAATACTATTTATGTGCCCTTCCAGCAATTGCTCCTCTGATCACCTCCAACAATGCGCAGTCCATAAAACTGCACGAGACGAAGATAGCCTTCCTCTGCTTCCTGCCCGACTTCAATCTGAACCACCAGCTGCGCATCATCAATGAGAATTTCATTGCTAACCGACGCTCTGTACCCGCCGCCCATTTGCTTTCGACGGATACGTTCTTTGTCTATGCCATGGCCGTCTGCGTGCTGGTCTTTTCATTCTTCACCATCGTTTTGGAGCACAAGTACCTCCGCCAACGGGTTCACGATGCCATCTGGATGAACAGGTGCCTGGTCACCTTGAAGAAGAACAGCTCGACGGGCACCAGATCTAGCACCCAGCTCACGGTCGTTGACGACTGTGCCAAGGAAGAGCGTCGAGTGGAGGCGCTCATGGTCGATCCGACGCAGGAGTTTCCCTTGATCGTCAGCAAAGTGCGCAAGCGGTACCACAAGAAAGTGGTTGTGGATGGAATCAGCTTTGCCGCCTCTAGAGGCGAATGCTTTGGCCTCTTAGGCATCAATGGAGCCGGAAAGACGAGCACATTCGAAATGATTGCCGCCAATCTGCCTCTGGACGGAGGGAGCATACGAATCGATGGCATCGATATTCGAAAGGACGAAGTAGGCTATCGCCATCGTTTCGGCTACTGCCCCCAGTACGATGCCCTGAATAAGTTTATGACCGCCGAACAATGTCTCCACTATATGGCCCTCCTGCGGGGACTGAGCACCACCAGCGAGGGACCGAGTAGCGTGACGGAAAACGTGAAATACTGGCTCGAAAAGATGCACCTGACCAAGTATCAGCAGGTCCAGGTGCGACATTATTCGGGGGGGACGAAGCGCAAACTGATGGCTGCCATGGCGATGATCGGGGCCCCGACACTGGTTCTCCTAGACGAGCCCACGACTGGCGTGGATCCCATTTCCAGACGCTTTCTGTGGGAGTGCATCAAGGACTTTCAGGGCCAGGAGCGCACTGTGGTGCTTACTTCACACAGGTAGGAAACGGCTGAGAATTTGGATTAAATCAATTTTCAATTACATATAATTTTGATTTCCAGCATGGACGAGTGTGAGGAGCTGTGTAATCGCCTGGCCATCATGGCCAATGGGAAATTCAAGTGCCTGAATAACATCTGCGCCTTGAAGAGACTGAGCGGCTTCACCATAAAACTTAAGATGAAACAAGACACGGAAACGGAGCAGAACGTGGACACCATCACAAATACTCTGAAGGCGCAGTTCGATGGTCTGGAGTTGCGCGAGAATCATGCCGGAACCCTAACCTACTTTGTAAGCACCCAGGAGAACTTGGTCTATTGGTCGAGGGTTTTTAGGATAACCGAGGACAATCTGACCGACAGATTGGGCCACATCGTGGCGGACTACTCGCTGAATGAGTGCACTTTGGAAGATATTTTCCTCAAATTCGACAAAAAATCGAAGACCCCACCCTCATCGCAAACATCGTCGCGCAACTCCCCAGTCCAACACAACCCTGACGCGTCCGACTTTGTTTGATTCGGGGCTAAAGGCAGGCACAGGCACTGAGCACAAGACTGCTGTTGGGAAGGGCTTCGCTTACTTCTCCCTGACATTATTCTTCAATTGTTTAGCCAGAACAAGACCACTAACAATACCCGATACATGTTCATCACTTTTCAGTTTAAACGCCTGTAAAATCTTTAAAAATGCCTTGTGATTTTTTTTTCATAGATTCTTTAATTTAGTGAGAATGAAAAAAGACAATAATTTAAATTCAAATTCAAAGAGATTGAATTATTGTCTTTTTTCATTCTCACTACATTAAAGAATCTATGAAAAAAAATCACAAAGATTGATGCATTTTTTAAGATTTTAGAGGCGTTTAAACTGAAAAGTGATGAACATGTATCCACATGTGCTCGGCACTGTACGGTACTTAGTGGAGTCCACACAGGATTAAAGTGGGGTAAAACCCAACTCTTTTCTGCTCTGTCTCTCGTGCAGAGAGCGAATCTGTAAGTTTGCTCACTTTTCCCTGGCATAGGCCGTCATTTGGATAACCAAAAAAGTAATTATGATCCGGTACTTCACCGCATTTAGGTGAGGTTCTTGAACTCGATTTACGTGGCTCCGAATAGAGGTTATAAAACCCACCTTCTTTCTGCCCTGTCTCTGCGGGAGGAAAGTAGTCTGAAACTTGTTTCAGTCAAGAGACAAAAACTCATCCAATTGCGACGTATGCACATCTGTAGATATCTCATACACAAAATCCCACCCGTTTGTTCGTGATGGTATGGTCCGAGTGTTCATATCGACCAAGCTATGGAAGGATTCCCTTCTGTTCCACGAATAAAGTAAAGTAAACCCTTGTATGTACTCTGTGAGTACGAGGTCCAATGAATTTTAGGCTAATCCCTTAGACAGTAACTTGAGCTCAGCGGCTGTCGTGCCTCTCGGAATTTCTACTTAAAATATTTACATAATTTGAAGACTTACCCACTTGCATACATACATATATCAAAGATATTGACTTTAATCGGTAAAAATAAAGCACATCTATTTACACTCGTACGACTTACATCTTTTAAAGACATTATTGATTAAAGTTGCAGTCGAAACCGCTTATACCAACAGATTAAATCAGAGTAAATTATTTAAAAAAAAAACAAGTGTGATTGGGTTAAATTTTTAAACAAATCATATATTTTCGTCAATACTGGTTTAAAAAAAAATACATGTAGTCTTTATCATTGGGATAGTACTCATAGTACGCATAGTAATAATATTAAAAAATATAAGGGATAGAAACATAAAAAAATCAGCAAAACGGAATTCCGCGGGAGTTATCTTTGGGATTCCGCCAGCTATGTGCGGCGGCAGTAGTGTTGTGTTGCTCATGAGTGAGTGAACAAAAAAGAGTTGTTTACTTAAGTGAGCAACTGAACATGTTCCTTCCAAACTGTTCTTTTTTGCTCAATTACCGGCAAAACTGTTTATTCTTTTGAAAATTCAGTATGTCGCTAATTCGAAGTATATTCGATACTTCGAAAGAATAGTGAAATTTGGAATCATTGCAATTTTTTTTTTTAGTTTTAAATGTTTGATTAAAATTGAAATGTAACCTATTTTTTTTGTGTCAAAATCTGTGGTGCTTAGTGATCTGTGCGTGAACAGTGAGCAAGTAAGCAACTGAGAAAGTGAGCAACTGAGCAATCTAGGTGAACAAGTGAGCAATATGAGTGAGTTGACTCAGTTACTAAAAAAGAACAAGTGAACATGTTGCCCAAAATGAGCAATGTTTACCCAACACTAGGTGGCAGACAGCACGCAAGTCTTTTTTAACGACATCTCGAAATGCTCTCCTCTTTCAGGGAGCTTGAATCAAACTGCCCTACACAACAGGTAAATTACAAAAATCTTAAAAATAAGCTAACCAAAAAAACTCATCAAAATAATAGATAACTGTATTATATTGATATATGTTTTTGAATTTGTAATTAAAGTAATGACATGATTTTATCCACTTCATTATGCTATGGCCAAGTGCTCATATTACCATACATTTATACAAAAAATTGGGTGATATAACAAAATACGATTTCTCGATAAAAATTAACAAATATTACAATCAAAAAACAAATTTTGTATGCCAAAAAAAGTAAATGAAATTTGAAAAAAGCTATATTTCAAGCTATAAGCATATCATATCAATTATGATACATATTTGGTTTTAAAATAAGCCAAATCTAGCTAAATATACCGTCCGACCCTCAGAAATATACCAAACTATACCGTTTCATTTTACAAATATACCGTAAATATACTGACGAATTCAATGAGGTATATTTCTGAGGGTCAGTCACATTAAGCGGCAGTCAAATACAAAAACAAAATAAAAATAACGTCAAGCTGCTGGAGCCGTATCCACGGCCATGGCGCGTAGTAAAGTATGGAAATATTATGATAAGTTAGACAACAACACGGCGCAATGTCAGCTCTGCGAAAAGAGCATCAGAACTTCCGGCAACACGTCCAACTTGATGAAGCACATAAAGACCCATCCGCAGATGTAAGTGCTTCCTTCGAAATATAGCGTCTCCACGGAGGGCTGATGAGTTAACTTTGTAAATTGCAGAGATCTCGATAATAAGGAATCTGTTGTGGTGCGTGGCATATTCAAGCGAGAGTCCCATGTGACAAAGAGGAAAATAAAAAAGGCTCCGCCTTTCAAGGGGCTGTCCTTGTTCCAGGAGCAATATCACAATACCAGTGAGCCTATAATCAAAACCAAAGGGGAGCCAGATAATATCATAGAGCTAGATGATGCCTCTTGTCGGGCAATTGAACAGGCTGAACAGGAACAGGGCGCTGGCTTCTGGACGACTGGTGCAGAGACAGTCAGTGCCGAGGACATTATAGAATTCGAGCCTAATGTGGCAAACGATAGCCTATTCGAAATACAGGATCTACCGCTGGCCGACGAAGAGGAAGAAATCGCGTAAGTCACGGCCTGGAAGATAATTTGCGAATGCCAGCAATAGTAAAATATTATTTGCAGCAACTTTCACAGCAACCTGGACGCTAGAGTACCAGGCCAGCGTTCGTTTCTTCACAACATGGCCTTCTTCGTCTGCCGTGACAGGCAGCCTCTGCAGATCATGCAGGCTGAGGGATTCAAGCATTTGGTGAGTGCGTTGTGCCCTGGCTCCAAACCTCCCAGCGTGGATGAGCTGGAATCGTACATTTGCAACCAGCGACATCTGCACGCATCGAAGCTTCGCAAACAACTAGCACGACTGGCAACGCTTTCCCTAAGCTGTGCCGTTCACACTACACCAGAAAAGCGAAGCCACCTGGTGCTGGTGGTTCACTTCTATGAGGGTCTGGAAAAGGTTTCCAGAACGTTGTCGGTACAAAGCTTGCCTGAGCATTTCAATGCCAGTCAGATTGAGACGCGGATGGCGCGGGTGTGTCGACGGTTCGACATAAGCAAGACAAAGATCACCTGCGTGGTGACAAGAGGCTCTCGTCTGCTCGAAGATGCTGTGGCGGCCCTTCTGGGAGATCATCGACATATGCCCTGCTTCGGATACCTGCTCAACACTATTCTAGAGAACACCATGCTGCGCCCCGAGATTCTTGAATTCTGCGAAAAGGTTCGTCCCTACGTTACATGTTACCTCGACAGTGGGGTCCTCCTCTCGCAAAGGAAGCTACATCTGGATGTGAAGCAACGCCCCCTCAGCAAATTTGATATGCTGGAGCGATACACAAAGTACGCCCCGCATCTGCCAAATTATTTGCAACTCGAGATTAGCCCGCCCCTGTCCGAGGAAGAGCTGGAACAGTGTCGGGAGCTGCTGGCAGTCCTGAAGCCGCTGGCCAGCTCGATGAAGGAGCTCAGTCGAGCAGGAGAAACGTCATTTCCCGTGGCTAGCATGGCCTTGCCCATAGTGTATACCCTCATCAACGAACTGAAGAAGCACCAGAGCTCACCGGAAAATCAGATAACCTATGATCTGCGCATGTTTCTGGTCCATCAACTGCAGGAGTGCTTTGATAGCATGGAAAAGAATGTTCACCTGGCTATGGCCACTCTGCTGGATCCGCGCTTTCGAAGTATGCCTTTTTGCAGTGCAGAATTGGCGACCCAGTACGTGAGCGATCTGTACGAGATTTTTCAGACACACGTGAAGACTGGAGTGCCAGCCACTGTCAAAGAGGATGCGACCGAAAACTATGACATCTGGGCAGCGTACGAGGTTTTGTCGCAGGAGAAGCACAGCCAGAGCACAGAGCCCAATGACCAAGATGACGAGATCACCAGCTATTTTTGTGGACGAATCAATAGTCTGCAGGAGGAGCCAATGAAGCTGTGGGAAAATCTGATGCATTTGCATCCCTTTCTGCATAGCCTGGCCAAGAAGTACATGCACATTCCGGCCACCGCTGTCCCACCTGCGACTCTGTTTACAGACGCTGGGGCGGCCGTGGAAGAGCAGTACACGAAACTGACTGGCGCTAACATGGAGAACACGCTCTTTATGGCAGATGTTCCACTGGACGAGTGGCAATTGTAGTACATGTCTTGGTACAATTTTAATATTGTAGCAAATAGTTCTTAAAATATTACGCGTCTTATTAAATCAGCCATTTTAAAGCGCTGCTCTATTGATAACGCTTTCTCGCTTGGTAGTATGTAGAATAGGCCAGTCAAGTAGAAAACTGATTCATTAATCGGATAAAATTATGTGGGCATGGTGGAAAGTTCTATCTAGCTAGTAATATTCCACGGAAGATCATTAACGAGGAATATGTAAAATATAACTTGAATTCGTCAGTATACTTACGGCATATTTTTTAAATGGGACGGTATGTTTCGGTATATTTCTGAGGGTCGGACGGTATATTTTATCGATAAGGCCGCGGTCACACTGCTCCAGCTATACTTTCTATGTGGAATAAAAAGTGAAATATTTCAATATGCACATGCATATAACACACAAATAACACGCCGCGTGCCGAGTTTTGACATCGAGCATTCGAGGAACACCACAGCTTACGCAGACCAGCCAGCAGCGAAAGTTGCTGTCGTTTCCGCAATCTGCTGAACAACACACAGAAAGCTATAGCAAGGGCGAGGGCGACGGGCGAGAGCAGCAGCAAGAAGAGGGCCACTTGGACAACTCGGGATAAAAACATAAAGGTCGACCTTGGGAGTTGCATATGCACAATATGCAAAGTAACTCCACGAAAACCAAGGAAATGTTTATTGTGCGTGCTCTAGAGAAAATCCTTGCCGACAAGGACATACGGCGCTCCCACCACTCGCAGCTGAAGAAGTCCTGCGACTCGGCACTCGAGCAGATCAAGGCGGAGCTGATCAGCGCCGGCCAGATTGCCGAGGGCAATGAGCTGCCCTGCGCTGCCCTCCCGTTGCCAAAGAACGATGCGGCCAGCATCATCAACGCCGAGACCTACTTCCTGCCCTTTGAGCTGGCCTGCAAGAGTCGCTCGCCGCGCATCGTGGTCACAGCCCTGGACTGCCTGCAAAAGCTGATCGCCTACGGACATCTGACGGGCTCCATCCAGGACTCGGCCAACCCCGGCCACCTGCTCATCGATCGCATTGTCATCACCATATACGGCTGCTTTAGCGGGCCCCAGACGGACGAGGGTGTCCAGCTGCAGATCATCAAGGCTTTGCTCACTGTCGTTACCTCTCAGCATGTCGAGATCCACGAGTTCACGCTCCTCCAGGCTGTGCGCACCTGCTATGACATTTACCTGTCCAGCAAGAACCTAGTCAACCAGACCACAGCGCGGGCGACACTCACCCAAATGCTAAATGTCATATTTGCCCGCATGGAGAACCAGGTGTACGAGGTGCCCCCGCAACCACCCCCGCCATCCGAAGACTGCAATGGTGAGGAGCCGCTGGCGGATACTGACGAAGTCATTGCCTCGGAGCTGCTGGCTGAGATCATATCAGGTGCGTGGCAACTATGAATTGATAAGCAGGCAGGAAGCAGTTAATTAGCGATGATATCGATCGCTGCTATTATGTGCCACATAATAGGTTCAATCTACTCCTGCCTGTTTACACAATTATTGGTTATGGAATAACATCTATTTGTTGTTTTACAGCTGCGTACAATGAGGCCATGAAAGATCAGAACGCCCCCGAAGTGGAGACGATTGTGAACGGCAACGACTCCTCGTCGCATTCGGATCCCGACAGCGTTGAGCTGCACAACGAGAACGATGCCGTTGTCACGGCCAAGTTCACCCACATTCTACAGAAGGATGCCTTTCTTGTGTTTCGATCGCTGTGCAAGCTCTCGATGAAGCCCCTGCCGGACGGGCAGCCGGATCCAAAGTCGCACGAGCTGCGCTCCAAGGTGCTGTCGCTGCATTTGCTGCTTTTGATACTGCAGAACGCCGGGCCCGTCTTCCGGTCCAACGAGATGTTCGTCATGGCCATCAAGCAGTATCTGTGCGTCGCCTTGTCCAACAATGGGGTCAGTTTGGTGCCTGAGGTGTTTGAGCTGTCGCTGTCGATCTTCGTCGCCTTGCTGTCCAACTTCAAGGTGCACTTGAAGCGGCAGATCGAGGTCTTCTTCAAGGAGATATTCCTCAACATTCTGGAGGCGAACTCTAGCAGCTTCGAGCACAAGTGGATGGTCATCCAGGCGCTGACACGCATCTGTGCAGACGCCCAGTCTGTGGTGGATATCTATGTGAACTACGATTGTGATTTCTCGGCGGCCAATCTGTTCGAGCGGCTGGTCAACGACCTGTCCAAGATTGCCCAGGGCAGGCAGGCCCTCGAGCTGGGGGCCAATCCGATGCAGGAGAAGTCCATGCGCATCCGGGGCCTGGAGTGCCTCGTCTCCATACTCAAGTGCATGGTAGAGTGGAGCAAGGATCTGTATGTGAACCCAAACATGCCCGTCCCGGCCCTGCAGGTGCAGTCCCCGACTGCGACAGAGGATCATTCGACGGACAACACCATACAGACCGCGTACAGTGGTTCCAGCCACAGTCTCAACTCCAACCAGGAGCAGCTTCAGGACCTACCCGAAGCGCTGGAGGAGCGCAAGATGCGCAAGGAGGTGATGGAAACGGGAATTGAGCTCTTCAACCGGAAGCCCCAGAAGGGAGTGCAGTTTTTACAAGAGAAGCAGCTACTGGGAGCCACCTGCACGGACATTGCCCGGTGGCTGCACGACGACGAGCGCCTGGACAAGACCGTCATCGGCAACTATCTGGGCGAGAACGATGACCATTCGAAGGAGGTGATGTGCGCCTACATCGATGCCTTCAACTTCCGCCAGATGGAGGTGGTGGCCGCCCTGAGGATACTCCTCGAGGAGTTCCGTCTGCCGGGCGAGGCGCAGAAGATCGACCGCCTGATGGAGAAGTTCGCCAGCAGGTATTGCGAGTGCAATCCGCAGAACCAATTGTTCCAGAGCGCCGACACGGTGTACGTGCTGGCATTCAGCATTATCATGCTGACGACGGACCTGCACTCGCCGCAGGTCAAGCACAAGATGACCAAGGAGCAGTACATCAAAATGAACAGAGGAATCAGCGACAGCAAGGCAGACCTGCCCGAGGAGTATCTGTCCTCCATCTACGACGAGATTTCCGAGCACGAGATCAAGATGAAGAACAACTCGGGTATGCTGCAGCCCAAGCCCAGTGGCAAGCAACCCTTCATCACAGAGAAGCGGCGCAAGCTGCTCTGGAACATGGAGATGGAGGTAATTTCCCTGACGGCCACCAACCTCATGCAGTCCGTATCGCACGTCAAGTCCCCCTTCACATCGGCCAAGCACCTGGAGCACGTGCGTCCCATGTTCAAGATGGCCTGGACCCCCTTCCTGGCCGCCTTTTCCGTGGGCCTGCAGGACTGCGACGACCCGGAGATAGCCACCCTGTGCCTGGACGGCATCCGCTGCGCCATCAGGATCGCCTGCATCTTCCACATGTCTCTGGAGCGAGATGCCTACGTCCAGGCCCTGGCCAGGTTCACTCTGCTTAACGCCAACTCTCCCATCAACGAGATGAAGGCCAAGAACATCGACACCATCAAGACCCTCATCATGGTGGCCCACACGGACGGCAACTATCTCGGAAGCAGCTGGCTGGACATTGTCAAGTGCATTAGCCAGCTGGAGCTGGCCCAGCTCATTGGCACGGGAGTGCGACCGCAGTTCCTGTCGGGGGCCCAGACCACGCTCAAGGACTCTCTCAACCCAAGCGTGAAGGAGCACATCGGGGAGACGAGCAGCCAGAGCGTTGTGGTGGCTGTCGACCGTATCTTCACCGGCTCCATGCGGCTGGATGGCGATGCCATTGTCGACTTTGTGAAGGCCCTGTGCCAGGTGTCAGTGGACGAGCTGCAGCAGCCGCAGCCCCGCATGTTCTCGCTGCAAAAGATCGTGGAGATCAGCTACTACAACATGGAGCGCATCCGTCTGCAGTGGTCGCGCATCTGGCAGGTGCTGGGCGAGCACTTCAATGCCGTCGGCTGCAACAGCAACGAGGAGATTTCCTTCTTTGCCCTTGACTCGCTACGCCAGCTGTCCATGAAGTTTATGGAGAAGGGGGAGTTCAGCAACTTCCGCTTCCAGAAGGACTTTCTGCGCCCCTTCGAGCACATCATGAAGAAGAATGCCTCGCCCGCCATCCGCGACATGGTGGTGCGGTGCATAGCCCAAATGGTGAACTCGCAGGCCCACAACATTCGCTCCGGTTGGAAGAACATCTTCAGCATCTTCCACCTGGCCGCCGGCGACCACGAGGAGCCCATTGTGGAGCTGGCCTTTCAGACCACGGGCAAGATCATCGGCGATCTGTACCACCGCCAGTTCGCCGTCATGGTGGACTCGTTCCAGGACGCCGTCAAGTGCCTCTCGGAGTTTGCCACTGCCCGTTTTCCGGACACCAGCATGGAGGCCATTCGGTTGGTGCGCAACTGCGCCCAGTGCGTGCACGAGGCCCCTCAGCTGTTTGCCGAGCACGCGGGCATGGAGAACGACGCTTCGGTGGCGGAGGAGGATCGGGTATGGGTGCGCGGCTGGTTCCCCATGCTCTTCTCACTCTCCTGCGTGGTGAATCGCTGCAAGCTGGACGTGCGCACGCGCGCCCTTACCGTGCTCTTTGAGATTGTGAAGACCTACGGGGACAGCTTCAAGCCGAACTGGTGGAAGGATTTGTTCAACGTGATCTTCCGCATCTTCGACAACATGAAGCTGCCGGAGCACGTCACCGAGAAGTCCGAGTGGATGACCACCACCTGCAACCATGCCCTCTACGCCATCATCGACGTATTCACCCAGTACTTTGATGTGCTGGGCCACCTGCTGCTCGAGGAGCTATTCGCCCAGCTGCACTGGTGCGTCCAACAGAGTAACGAGCAGCTGGCGCGCTCGGGCACCAACTGTCTGGAGAACCTGGTTATCTCCAACGGGTTCAAGTTCAATGAGGTCACCTGGGATAAGACGTGCCAGTGCATCCTGGACATCTTCAACGCCACGCTGCCTCAGGAGCTGCTCAGCTGGCGACCCAAGGCACACTCCAGCCACCCCACCTCCCTGCAGGAGCACAATCACTTCGAGGCTCTGCACATCCGGTGCGTGGTGCAGCTGGAGCTGATCCAGACCATGGATAATATCGTCTTCTTCCCGGCCACCTCGCGGAAGGAGGATGCCGAGACCCTGGCGCAGGCAGCCGCCGACCTAACGGGCGGCAGGAGCGGGTCCCAGTCTCAGCTGCTGGACTGCCAGCGGGAGGAGCAGGGCATGTATGGCTACCTCAGGACCCGCCAGCTGCTCACCCTGGCCGATTGTCTGACGCAGTCGCACCGCTTCGCGAAGCGTTTCAATGCCGACCAGGAGCAGCGCAGTCTGCTGTGGCGAGCCGGGTTCAAGGGTTCGGTGAAGCCCAACCTGCTCAAGCAGGAGACCTCCTCACTGGCCTGCGTGCTGCGCATCTTCTTCAAGATGTATGGCGACGAGAACCGGCGCAGCGACTGGCCGGGAATAGAGCAGGAGCTGGTGCAGGTGTGCAAGGAGGCGCTGGCCTACTACCTGAGCCTGCAGAGCGAAGCACATCGCGATGCTTGGACATCGTTGCTGCTGCTCATTCTGACGCGCCTGCTCAAGATGTCCGATGCAAGGGTGAGTGCTGCTTTCCAGTTTTCGTACCCAAAATATTCATTCGTGTGTCTCTCTTTCAGTTTGCTACGCACGTGTCCAACTACTACAGCCTGCTGTGCGAGATGATGTGCTTCGACCTAAAGCCCGAACTGAGAAGTGTCCTTAGGCGCGTGTTCATGCGCATCGGTCCAGTATTCAATATAGTGAACGTTAAATAGTCAAGGAAGAGCCTCAGTCGCCTGACAAGATGACTAGACTAGACTAGACTCGGCCATGTTAATAGATTGATCCGATTCCCGATCATCAATTCTTTATTCCCCGGATCACCAATCCAATCATAGTTTTTCCAGCACTCCTTTGGTTCCCTTGGTTTTGTTGTTACATATATACATGCACACACGCGTTGGCATGTATGTGTGTATGTCGTATCCATACAATACGAGTATATATATTTTTATTATATTTATAAACACATACATAGGCAAGATGTATTGTTCAATAGGGTTAAAGAGAAATGTTGTTGTTTTTACATATATATACATATATGCATATATATGCTATGTAAGGCTTTAATGTGTGCGAGTGCGTATCGTTTTCCCGAGTTCCGAATTTGTACTAATTTATCCACTCCAATATGCCCCTACCCTACATACTACTATTACCGATTAAAGTGTAGCGTAAATACCGATTACATCAACTAAATTGAGTTAATTGTGTAGCCTGTACATTGCTAGTGTTAACTTAAATCAAATTCTACAATATATATAAATACATATACAGATATATTTCAAATATACAATATTAATATTATTACCAAATTCTCCGCTCCCGATTCCGTGATTTATTGGATGGTAAGTATGCGTTTACAAGCAAGATCTGTCACGCATAATAAGATCTCGATACTTGAGCTTATGGTACTCGGTATTCGGGATAATCGGGGGTGCGCACACGTCGTATGCGATCTGATTATTTGACCACTTATAGCATTACCCAATCCAAATAATAAAATAATTTTCTTTATATTTCTGTCGCGTTCCCTAAATTTAAGAGCCTCTCACTTGAAAAAAACACAATCGCGCGTTTCGGTTTATGCGAAAAAATCTACAAAAAACAAATTAAATGGTTCGGATTTTTGTATGTATATTTTCTGCGGCAGCAGTTGCCCAGCCGACGCCGATCCTTGGGGCACAGATTTATGGCATTTTTATTATACCCATGTTGTGTGCTGCGAATTTATTTGAAATTGAATAGGGTGCATTCAGGGGGCATCAGAACTTCAGGTCGGATTCTGGGGTGTCTGACGAAATGTTTTCTTCTGTTCAACTTTTGAGCACACTTTCACACCACAGAGCATCTGCAATGCGGTGTGGGCCCCAATGTTCGAGTATATCAAATGATCTTGATTAATTAAACGTGAGCAACAACAAAGAAAAGACCCATCCCATTCCCCGATTTGACCATTTAACAGAATTATTTATTTTTCAAAAATAAATAAAAACTTTGTACCACGAGTATTTTCTGTTCCCTAGTTTGAGAGGTCCAATTCAATTCTGAGACGACACCAAGCGACACCAAGCGAAAGCCTGTCAAGCAGAGACCAGCCTTCCGTTCGCCCAAGCAATTGAGAGGCGCTGCTGCATAAGGCTGAATAAGGTGTTTTGAGAAGAGAAATGGAGTTAGGTGGTAGATACATGGAGTTATAAAGTTTATAGTTCATTTGAACAGGGAACTCAACAAGTCAGGGCTATCACTCCTGATCAATTTAAGCCCACAAACCACACCAATCCAGCTACTATTCTACTAGGATAAGATGTTAATCTATGTATGTAACATAAATTTAAGTAGTATTTTAAGTCGTATTTATTCTCGTTCTCGATGGTCTGCGAGTCTCCCCTTCAGTGCTATATGGTCGTAAATCTCGATGGAATTCAACCAACGACCGAAGCAACACTTAAAAAATGCATCGGCAATCATATGGCAGTAGGAAAGTTGATTAGTATTGGTTACCAATTTATGTAGATTGATAATACCGAGACACCATTAAGTATAGTTATATTTATGTGCGAATGTATTCTTTAAGAAGACTAGAGCATATTCGAAAATGCAAGAATTCCACTAGTCGAAGTCTGAATCTCTTAATTGTTATTTCTTGCAATAAACAAGAGTTTATAATTGTAGTACCTATCTTTTTAATGGCCTCAAAGCGTACTTTTTGGTGCTAGGATCAGATCCACTCCATACGTAGTGTGTACTGTGCATTACATAACAGAGAGGCTATTGGAATATTCCCAACCCAGTCAGATACTGTGTGTTTTGGCCAATTTCGTGGCTTAGTCACAATCCACATGACATGAAGTGATTGTTTTCGTGTTCCTTTCGTTTGTTTGATGGTTAAACAGTTCGATTAACACGCTCTGGCGCTAACTGGTAGGAACAGAGATTATCGGGTGGAATCAATGGAATGGATGTTCCTGGAGATGAGGTTTCCGTGTGGAGCGTGTGTGTTTCTATTGTGTGAGCTGGAAATTCTAGGCCATACGCTAATAAATCTAGTTAATATGTCAATTCCTACGGAAACTTAATCACGCTCTCGATTTCTCGATCTCTGATTCAATTTGCGAAAGATCACAGCGGAAGGTGCTAATTGAGGGCGCTTCATCGCTGGGGGAAGGTAATTGTTTTTAAGAGAAGAGTGCACAGAGCAATCCCTAATCCGCATAAGCCACCACCAAATACAGTTCAAGATCTTTGACTAGCCATGCTAACGAAATGGTTTATGGCACCTCCCTCCAACAACTGCCTTATAAAAGAGAATTAGAGCTCCCAGCAGATGCTGCCAGAAAACAGAATACGAGTTAATCCCTAGCCACGCGTGTTTGTCGCACAAAAAAGAAATAATTTTAAAAGATTCTCAACTTGTATGAGAATATTAAAAAGGTAAATATTAGGAAGCTGGGTGGGTTCCAGCCTGACCGTTTAAAAAGTTCTTTTTGTTGTTGGGGCAAGTGATTAGCTAACAAAAGCTCGAAAATGTTTTTTGCCTGCTTCGGATCTGGCTGGGTTCTGTGTCACTGAGAAAGTTCAGCACTTGTCGCATTTGCCTTGAGAAGTTGCTTGAACTGTATGAAAGTTCTCTCGTGCACGAATCTTCCATGAATCACGATGAAAACAGAAACCGTCTCAGATTAGAGTTATCTAAATGGCATACAAGCAAGTACCGCAATAATTCGCTGACTTTTGGCAAATATTTGTTTACCGAAACTACTACTATTTTGTTGTGATTTAGCTTTATCAAATTATTAGCTTTACATTTTAATTATTAAATATTATCTCCATATGAATTAATTCCTATAGGCTAACGGTGGAGAACTGACTAGCGGTCTTGCAACGTCCTTTAAATCTCTTAAAGAGCCTGACAGGCATTTCCAATGGTTTCATGTTCCACGGAAACAATTCATTGATTGGAGCTTCTGGAGCTATTTTCTGCTTTTCAGATTTGGGTCGAAAAGCTTATCACTGAAAAAAGCGTTTGCCATCATGGCTATCACAGGTACCTTATGATGCACAATCGCCATGTGCTCGTACTGTACCGGTCCTGGACGAGAAATGAGTTCTAAATCATTAGCCTAATTATTGGCTTGGGGTTTTGGGCGAAGCATAATTCCGTCGGGCACTTCATTCGAACGAAATTCGTTATGAATCCGCGCAAGCGGCAACAACAAGTTTTCTAGTTCAGTTTCCGCCTCCTCCCGTTCCGTCCCGTTCCCCCCGTTCCGTTGCCCCGACAGTCAATCTGCACGATCGCAGCGGTTCCGTTCCCTCCCTGAAACCTGGCCGGTCACATGGGCTCCGTTCAGCTAATTCCCATTAACAATAATTACTCGACCTTGAAGTCAACTGTCAGAGCGGGAGCTTAAATCAAATTCCATCCAGATACATTCCCATTTTCATTTTCATTTCCATTTCCATTTGGCAAAAAGCGGAAGCAAAATGCAAACTGCAAACAGCAAACGGCACGTGAGATGTGTTGCGCCGGTGCGCAGCGGGGATAAGGAAGGGGTAGGGTATTCGTAGGGGCCCGACAAAGAGCTGTAAGGTGCCAATAAAAGCCTGGTTAATTAGACTATAAGCTGGATCCACTTGCAAGGGTGGGATAACACTTAAGCCAGAGGCAAACACACGAAGAATACAATTTTTAATTGCGCATACGCAGTGGGGGACGGGGGAAAAAGATAATCAAGTTTCAATCGGATGATCGTGTTAGCTGGTGGCGGTGGATCCATGTAACCAATCTATTCTATTGAGCATCCCAGGGAGAACAACGGAAACGAACGGAAGAAAAGTGAAATTAGTGACAAATTTTGTGCTTAACTCGCTGAAGTGGCTTCGTGCTACGCGGTGACTGTGTGTACCCTGCACTAATGGACTAATGGAATAACATGAACAAAGCGTTGATGGGCTGGAAATTATGGATCCCTGTTGCCCTGCTCTCCACCCTCTCCCGAGATGTCAATTGAGAGAGAGAGAGACCTCAGCTTGGACAGTTTCTCCTCAAAACTGCTGCGATTCCCCTTTGGGATATATGGGGTATGGTATACCCACATATGTATATGTATATATGTATACTTTTGTATGGAGGGATGGATGTGTGTACGTTGTCGAGAGTGCGATCGCGATCACGCTTTAAGTCCCAGAGCAGCAACAAAAACAATGCGAAAAGTTCAGCAACAAAGTCGAAAAAAATGATGGCGAGCAATTTACAAAAAATTCAGCACAGTGGGATGTAACCCAGAGAAAGTGTATGAAAATCAATCGATTAATCTATCAGTATAAACAGTTCAGTTAGGTTTCCGTTACGGACAGGCCACACTAGAAGCAGTTTAGCCAAGTATTCACCTCAGTCGGAAGTACTTTGAGCGTGAACGGATTACTTAAGCACACCACAGTGCCGGACTCAAGTACAGAAAACTATTGAACCCAGCAGCCACTGTCAACAGTTCTAATGACACCTCATGCCTCACTCTCGTTCCGTTCCCGTTCCCCACAGCTTGGGGTTAAACAGTAGTTTAGTTCACTCTCCGCAGTCCCCCTCGCGCGACTCAACCAACTGACTTTGGCGCTCTCTCTCGCTGACGTTCGTCGCTCTCTTCGCTTGTGGGGGCTCTCGCGAGGTGCGTGCTGCGGCGTGCTGTCAAGTTTCAAGTCAGCGGCGCTGCCCCGAGTCGGGCAGTCTACAATCAGCGGACTACCCAAACAGTCGTTGTCTTCTCCCGTCTCCCGTTTTTCGCTTTCCGTTTCCCGCTTCGCGTGGCTCCGATCCGATTCCCACTCCCACTTCCCGGTGCTCTATAAAAAAAATCAGTCAGATCCTTGACAAGAGTCAGACGCGAGCCGCAGTCCGCGAGTGAAGCAACCCACCAAGTGTCCCTCCAAAAAGAAGAAGTCCGAGCAAGATGAGCCACCACTGGGGTTACACCGAGGAGAACGGTAAGCCTTCGCGAGCGATCGCCGCTGTTTGTTGATTTGCTTGCTTTGACCGATCGGTAACCTAAACAGCTTTGGGTTTGTTTACCGATTGCCGAAAACCACTTCCCTTCTCGCTCTTCTGCGTCCGGCCTTCGTTCAGTCAGACAGGTCTGCTTGTCTGCTCCGTCTTTCCCGCGCCTTACCGCCCAGATTGATGGAGATTATTGAGTCACACGCACGCTGCGCCTGCGTGCAACAATCTAGATCAGAGATTTATGGGAAAGTCGATGTTGTCGACAGGTTGCGCACGGGAAATCTGCATCTCCTCTCCCCATCTGCATGAGGCGGGCTGGACAGCCCTCTGCTGGAGGTGCACTCGTGCCGGGTAATTGAGACGTCTCTTGATTGAAGACATCTGCCATCTATTAGATCGGCACTTTGGAATTTTTCTCTCTTGCTTGTTCGGCGTATCTGATAACGGCACGTCATCCCCGAATCAGACAGAATTCTGTAAATGAAATTCGCCACGATAAGATATCGTCTAGATATAGCAGCGCCCAAAGGCGTAGGTATTGTTCCCCGTGAGAATGTGAGGGGATGGACCTAACCCAATAAAAACAACATCATAATATACGTACAAGCTCGCGGGTTCCGACACACATGAGTGACTACACCCTCAATAAATAGGCAATTAGTCAGATAATTAAACGGTTAAAAGTGACTTCAGGGAAATATTCATAGTCACTGATTTGGCTTATCATAAGGGTTAAGATTACAAATGAAAAGAAAAAAAGAAACTATGTTCTTCTATGCACGAAGTACTAGAATACTTCCGAATATAGAGACGGAGAGAGAGAGATCCAGTAGTGATTACACAATGCACGATATTCCGAATGCAATTCACCGCCTTGCACTTTAATTATATGGCTCATAAGCTCAACAAACCCAACGAACAAGCGTCGATCCAGCGGGCAAACAATCCCCCGACCCAACCCGGTTCCATCCGACTTGGACACGTTCTATTCGCTGGCACTCATGAATAATGGGCAAAACGCAGTAATTAAATTGTGCTCGCAGCGAGCTAGGTTCGGGCACTGCGCTGGCTTGGGGGTTTCGCACGAGCCGTGTCTCGTGATCGCCGACGCTCCCCGGGTGCTTCCCAATAACCAGTCTCCACAGTCTTTGGCAAACGAGTTCGACTTTGACGTCGATTCGAGATCTACTTCGACACCAACACCCACACCGAAACCGACACCAACACCGACTTCGAGCTCGAATTCTCGATCCGTCAGCTCGATTTGTCCGACTCTCTACGGTTCTCTTTCGTTCCTGCTTTGAAGGCAGTTCGTTCACTTGTCAAGTGCACGTTCTTGGTCTCTTAAGGACACAGCAGACCGGTTCCACAGTCAGCACTTGGCCAATGTCTGCGCTAACACCTGGCATACGTATCAATAGTATACGAGAATGTCGTAGTGGTCACATAATAAATAAAGATATGGTTGCCTATGTGGCATATCGATGTGGGAATCAAACTTCCAATTTTTGGACAATTTCAATTGATTTGCTTAAATGGCGCTGATTGCTGTGATTGATTCCATACTGGTACTGGTAACTTTCCAATGTAAGAAGCCCCTTCCTCAGGCAGCTTCCTCTTGGCGAGAACAGACTTAGACCAGCACGACTTTTAAACAATATATTAGTGCAACAATTCTTATCAAATCGCTCAGGTTTTCTAACCCCTGACCCTCTAACACATGTACATATATGACAGATACATATGTACATTGATAGTCATACTCATACTCGTACGATTACGGAGGGAGGCTCACACGCTTCGGGGAGATTAAAACTCTCGTGCTCACACGAAGATCAATAAAAAGTTCCGACAACACCGATTTTCCATCAGCTGATCAGCTTGTAGAAGCTGAAGTCAGTGTTTCGATGTACATATGTAAGTCTCTGGTAGTACGGATCTACAACTAACTGGCTAAATTTCATATCTTTATTGAAACTATTCTGATTGGAGTGGTTATATTTTATCTAAGGTTGCTCGAACCAAATACTTGTGTACTTGTGTTTATTCTTTTAACAAAGAAGACTTTGGTTACGGTATTACTATATCATCTTAACGTCATAGTCAGAATGATCGATGGATTTTTAATTTTTGCAATGATATATATTTGTTGTCTTATCGACGTTCTATGTGGATCTAAATTACCTAGAAAATAATTGACTTGCACCTGGAAAACACGCAAGATATTTGAAATCCAACTTCAAAGTACAATTTTATATCTGCCCATCAATGGAAGTCGTACGAGTATTTACCTTATAATCATATCATCAGATCAGATCCCAAACCAGCCATTAGATTCGATATTTATTAGGGGACAGGCTAAAAGAGAAATATAAAAAACTCAAATAGCGAAAACGATTTCTTAGGCATGGAACGTGCAAGAAATCGCCAGTTTGATATTATTTTTGGCCAGATATACAGATATAACGCTTGAATTGCCCATCCTGATTTTTTATTGGGGTGTGCTAATAAAATTTTGCTGAAAATTGAATTGATATACATATTATACGAATGAATGTGTGTATATATGTAGATGGGGGTGCTAAAAAATACATCAATTTATGAGTTGGAAAATTTTCAGAAAACAAAAAACAAAAAAATTTCCCCTGCCCCCCACCACACCTTAGCAGTATCAACAGAGATGGCAAGGAACGATCTGAGGAGTGTTTCCATTAGGCCGAAATGCATTTGAGCTCCGTTTCGGTGGCTTTTTAATGACAATTCAATTATTCCATTTGCGGGTTATTGTCACCGTTTCAGCATTTAATTTCAGAATTTCACATGCAAACAAATAATTACGGCAAATAGAATTTCGCAGGTGCTGTCGAGTGCTTGGACGGTTGGGGATGGGAATGGGAATAGAAGTGGGACGGGGATGGGGCCAGCACTTGGACGTTAGATAAATGCCTTTGAAGAGTCATAGCTAGACCAAGGCTGAGCACTGCTGGGGCTTCTGCCAACGAAGGTGGATGGATAGTGGAACACGGAACAAAACGGTAGACAAGGGTTGTTGCTTTTTAGCCCGGTCAATTGAGTGTGCCTAAAAAAAGAAATAAAACATGGAGACCAGACCCAGACCAAGACCCAGACCCCTCCCGACATTATATCATCAGAATTGGCCTTACTCATAATTCGGGATAAAAGCCCGCTTTTGTGATGGCTACTGGGTACTGGGAAGGGGAGGTACTTGCCCCAAACCAGTTTTGACGAGAACTTCCTTACGATCGTCCCCAGGCCAGGCCACATTTGTCGTGAAAGGCACACGCAACCAACTCATGATTCCCTCCATTTCCGATGATTCCCCCAGATATTATCATGCAAGACTCGCTTAGAATCGCTTAACTCGTAAATTCGTAAAAACGTGAATGCTAATTGCAATTGTATTTTCTGTTTTCTGTTTTATTTTGTTTTTAAGTTTTTGTGCCTGTCGAAATGAGTATTTCGCTGAGTATCTCTCTCTTTTTATTAGCATTCTCCTCCTCTCCTTGCTTTTATGGCAAGATACTTTTTGTTCAACTTAAATGGATGTATTTGGATGACAGCAAGCTTTGTCCGGAATCGTTCTCTGGCTCAGGTGGAATGGGGAAAGGAAATCGAGACTGCGGCTATTGGGGGAAAAGTTCGATTCGTCGAGACTCCAGCGAAAGATCATTATGGATTCCGTTTGGCGGGCGGGCGTTTACTCGCTTCCGGAACCTGTTCTCGAAGACAACTTTCAGCTGATGTCGGCCCGGGGGGATAGGATATGATATTCAATGCAATTGAAAAAAATTATTGGATTCTATCGCAGCATTCATTAATGACCACAATTCGGAGAAATACTTTATTGTTACTTTATTGTTTCTGATCTAAACTGGAACAAAATAAACTGCAAGTCGATGGAATGTGTTTGGATAGCATTCGAGCTTCCATTTCCCATTGAATGAAAATAAATGGATCTACAGTATTTTGTTTGCCTTTCGTGTATGGATAGAGTTACTTTTCGCCAATTGCAGGCGCGTTCTCCGCCTCCCCTTTCCTTCCCATCCCAACCCTTCCCTTTCCATAGCTTTCTTTGTATATTCCTTTATTTTTATACTGTTTGCCCAGGTGTGCCGTTTCTTGATATTGTTTACCCACTCCTACGGTTATTTAGACACCACACCATCCATTGTTAACAGAGCAGACACACAGGCTATACAAAATACAGGAGAAACGTCGCCAGGTGATCTTACTTGAAACATTTACATCAGAAAGCAGCAACAAACTTGATAAACAATCAAAAATAAAAGCTGAGCCGAGCTGAGTTAAGTAAATAAATCAAATATACTACGTACATCAGCCTCTGGTTGAGAAGAGATGCGTATCTTCATAGGTTTTCCAGCTGGCGTCCAGCAGTACTCGCATGATTACGTATTATAAAAGGAAGGTGTTAAATATGGCCCGAAATTTGCACCGGACTGCTAAGTTATCAAAGGATCGTGCATGGACCGGACTCGACACGGCCACGGCTCCCTCCAATTCCTATGTATGCGAGACACGGCGTATACGTGATTTGCATTCGTCATGCGGGCCTTGATTTTTGCTTGATTTTGCGACTCGCACTCAAAATTTTCTGTTGACTGTCACAAGGGGAGGCAATCGGATACGGGAGTTAGGAACTTTCCTTTGATAAATGCATTCCACCTGACTTTTGTTCATTATCAATTAAATATGGGACTTTGGCAATCAACAAAATGAACGCCAAAAGCTACAGGGCTTCTGACGCTTTGAGCTTAGTCATTTATCATGTGACAAATGAGGCTTTGAAGCTTTGCCCTGTGTCTTCTGGTTAGATAAGACCCGCTGGCAGACCAGTGCCGTAGGGTCTGCACTTGGACATATGTATGTTCAATGTACAATGTACATACACATGTATTCCTATGTACTTATAAGTCATTTGTTGGTTTGTCTTAGGCAAAAAACCCTACAATACTCCCTTCTATCCACTAACCCACCCAAAACATACCGCACTCTTGCGGTTTATCTGGAGCGTGCGTCTGCAACGATCCTATCACATGACTACTCGCTCCAAAGGCGGTCTCCAGAGTGATTTTACTGGCACGTGACGTTGTTCTCCGAGTCAACATTTGCTCTCACTTTGCGCACGACCGACAGTAATTAAAAAATTCGTATGGTATGATTACATACTTTTATAAATTATAAACTGCAGCAAACAGGAGAACGGAACGGCAAATACATTTGTTGCCACAGCCGGTTGTTCAGATAACATTTCCACGCAAATATTATGAGTATCAGATGAGCCGTCCCGGAGTTCCGACTGACTGCCGCGGCATTTGCATTCATAACATAAAATGTTAGCTTAACCAAAAGTCTTAGCAAATAACTATAAATATTAATTCAAAACGAGGGGGAACGTTGTGAGTTGCTGCGGAGACCGCAACTCTACATTTATACCCGATACTTAGTCAGTATGGCTCTCCTCCGGCAGACGCCGCTAATATTAAACGACACGACAAAGAGTGCGTGCGAGAGAGACAGAAATCAGTCTGAGCGTGACGTCGGGCGCTGCGTAGCCACTGCAAATTGATTTCTTGCTTTTGGCTACAAAAATGATCCGATCTGATCCAGATTCAGCAATCTGATAGATATGATCATTATCTATGATTTTGCGTTTTTAGTTTTCTCGAATGTGCAATATTGTGGATGCAACAGATTTTCGTCCTTTGTGGGGGCGGAAGGGGTGGGGCGAAATTCTGAGATATACGTTTTATAGTGAGATCTAACAGAAGTGCGGATACCAAATTTGGTTACTCTAGCCTTAATAGTCTCTGAGATTTGTGGATGCCCCAGATTTTCGTCCTTTGTGGGGGCGGAAGTGAGCGGGGCGAAGTTTTGAAATATTTTTGTAGCAGTGACATATCACAGAAGTTTGGATCCAAAACATCGTTGCTCTAGCTCTTATAGTCTTTGAGCACTAGGCGCTGAAGGGGACGGACAGACGGACAGACGGACGGACGGACAGACGGACAGACGGACGGACGGACAGACAGACATGGCTCAATCGACTCGGCTATTGATGCTGATCAAGAATATATATACTTTATGGGGTCGGAAACGATTCCTTCTGGACGTTACACACATCCACTTTTACCACAAATCTAATATACCCCAATACTCATTTTGAGTATCGGGTATAATTATCAATTTCAATGTCTATAGATAAAGCCATTGATTTTAGTTCCTATACTTTTTAAGTACATGTCCTAAAAGAATGCCTTCGTCATAAATGGAGTCCTAATCGTTCGCATTCAAACCTCAATGCAATGATTTGTCTTTTGGGAAATTGAAATTTAATTACAACCATAATGACCCCCCTAATTACTGTTCGGCGAAGAGTGACAATAACTCAAATGGGAATAAAATGAATTGAGTTGATTGATTGTTTCTTATTTATTAATACGTCGCTGAGGGGACTTACTGTTTTGACCCATCAATTAGTGAACAAATATCTAATGACAGTTCAAATTTATTCATTGTATTCCCTAGGACCCGCGCACTGGGCCAAGGACTATCCACAGGCGTCCGGACATCGCCAGTCGCCCGTGGACATTACGCCCTCCAGCGCCAAGAAGGGAAGTGAGCTGAAAGCCTCCGCACTCAAGTGGAAGTATGTGCCAGAGCACACCAAGAGCCTGGTCAATCCCGGTAAGTGGACGATAAATGCCGGACAGCCATGGAGGAGCATAGGCTAATCGAATCAATCGTTTAAAGGCTACTGCTGGCGCGTGGATGTGAATGGGACCGAATCGCAGCTGACTGGCGGTCCTCTGGGCGATCAGATCTTCAAGCTGGAGCAGTTCCACTGCCACTGGGGATGCACAGACTCCAAGGGCTCCGAGCACACCGTCGATGGAGTGTCCTACGCCGGTGAGCTGCACCTGGTCCACTGGAATACCACCAAGTACAAGTCCTTCGGCGAGGCAGCCGCTGCTCCCGATGGCTTGGCTGTGCTGGGCGTGTTCCTGCAGGCCGGCAAGCACCATGCCGAGTTGGACAAGGTCAGCAGCCTCCTGCAGTTCGTCCTGCACAAGGGTGACCGTGTAACCCTTCCCAATGGCTGCGATCCCGGCCAGCTGCTGCCCGATGTTCACACCTACTGGACGTACGAGGGCTCCCTGACCACACCCCCCTGCTCGGAGTGTGTTATCTGGATCGTGTTCAAGACTCCCATCGAGGTGTCCGACGACCAGCTTAATGCCATGCGCAACCTCAACGCCTACGACGTTAAGGAGGAGTGCCCCTGCAATGAGTTCAACGGCAAGGTCATCAACAACTTCCGTCCCCCCCTGCCGCTGGGCAAGCGCGAGCTGCGCGAGATTGGCGGCCATTGAGGTGGATTAATGGGGGGAATTGGTCAACACAGAGCAGTCTTTGGATAGTCAATGGATTTAAGTCGTACGATTAGTTGTTCGCACCTCGCACCACGCAGCGAGCGTGCACCGTTTAGCGAATAGAATAGGCCTATGCCATGAGCAGGACAAGCCCGAGCACATCCCACTGTTCACTTCTCGTCTTTAGTTCGTACTACTCCCAGCAAGCACACATACATACCTCCTATATGTGTCTATCTGTATCTGGTCACGCGTAGCTGTATCTGTAACTTTATCTGTAATGTACCTGTATGTTCGTTTTTTGATTATTTGTTTGTTAAACGTTTGCAAAATGACAATTAGTATAATATTACATATTACATATTATGGTATTATAATCTAAATATAACACACTTGAATGTTGCATATGAAAACAAAGTATATGTTTTTTAATTCAATCGTACGGCAATCATTCACAGCGTTTAGGGACACATGTTCCTCCACTACATGGTATTCCGAACCCTTGACTGTACATATTCCATCATCTCAATCGATGTCACCAATTTTCTACCAATTTCCGATGAATTTAACGCCGTGGCTCGGATTTACTCGGTGTAAAACAGGTGTAAGCGCAGCAGCAAAACACTTTCCTGTGTCGCTGCCGACCCCTGGTGTGAAGTGTCATTCCCAGTTAGGGTTTCCGGCAATTACGGTCTGTTTTAGTAGATATCTGAGCAGAGGTGTACAAAAAGAGGTGGCAATGGCAGCTGACTGGAGTCGGGATTCGACTTATTCGCTATTAACACCTTTCTTTACACAGTCGTATATGGATTTGCCATCAGCCATCCGCTAGAATGATACCATTCACCATTCGCTGTCAGTAGTAAATATAAGATGTCAATAAAAGGGCTCATAAGTTTGCCAAGCTACTGATCCTTACCGGATTTCCCTTGGAAGGAGACGACCAATGCTTTGCTTATTCAGTTTTCGAAGTAAAATTGAGCAACTCATTGGGCTTGCAGGTCCACTGCAGAAAGTATTCCCTTTTCAATTGGCACCACGCTTGCTGATAATCCTCACACAAATCCTTGCAGGAAGCATAAGACATTTGCTCCAGATCGAAAAGGTTTTTTTGAAACTTTTCACGCAATTCTGCATGCGAATGTAGCATGTTTTGGAATTTTAGAAACAGCTTGAACTTGCTAACTGCTAAAGCAGCTTTGGCGGATCCAAGTTTTTTTTTTGTCACGCCTTGGCGCTTGCCATTTACAGAGATCTCATAGGGCCTGCAGGCAGATAGAAGTTAGACGGCTTTTAAAAGGGATTACCTAAAATAAAAACTTACCTGAGATCATTTGGCACCTGTGACCAAACCAATCCATTGGGGGAAGGCTGCCAGTCACCGCGCTGTGCATACTCAAAGAAAGACTGCCGTCGATGCGTATTTGTGGCTGGTGGGGTTGGAATCGCGCGTGCTTAGAGTCCAGCCCTTGTCCTTGCCAACGCTTGTAGATGGCCCGCTCCACGGACTCCTGACGCGCCTCAGTACAGCAAAAGTTGAGGGTGCTGAAATATATGGGCTTGGAGAGCAAAGAGTCGATCAGCGCCCCCTGGACGCCAAGGACGTTCCAGCGGGCTAGCTTATCACTACACGACATGGACAGAGTGCGCACGCCACGACCGGGCTTTGTGCGTAGGGCTCCCGGCGTCTGCTGCATGTCGTCGGTCATATCTTCAGACATCTGACCTGCTATCAGCTTGCCGCCAGTGTAAACTATCTCAGAGTTCTCGTCCAGTCGCTGACGCTTTGCCTTCTTCTCGACTACCCTTGCTACGGACTCGTCCACAATACAGGCGTCCCCACATGGCGTCTGAGTGCTGAAGAAATGATACTCCACGTGCGCACTGAGATCAAATGAACCACGCTTGGCGGCCCATTGGAAGATACGGTCGTGCTCCAGTTCGTGGTACAGATACCGTAAGAAGGCTCGGCGTGCCAGTACTTCAGCATGGGAGTCGTTCAGAATGAATCCTTTCGGGCAGTGTCTGGTGTAACCAATGCACTTTGTCCCACATCCCAGAGCCACCACCCGACTATCTCTCGTCTGACGGTTGTGCTCCACAACGCATGCCAAAACAGTCCATTGGTTGCCCGAGGGCTTGCCGGTTTTGGGCAACGATTTGAATTTTTCATAGCAAATGTTGGCTATATCCTGAATAGATGGATTTGTATTACCATCGCACATTTTTCGATCAGGAGATCAGACTCGTGAAACTCAAGAAAACACTAACTTAGTCCACTAAAGCCCCCTCTATTTAAACAGTTAAACGACCTGAGGTAAATGGCGGAAAATATTAGTGATTGTAAATTATTCTTTTAGATCCATGCTATCTTTCCTCTAAACTTAAAATAAAACACGATATCTTTCACATGAACCGCGCTGAAATGATTTAGTTTTCATTATTTTCGGTGGAACATTAACCCTCTTGGAATACAATGGGTTAATCGTTCTCCGTCAAGGATTGGACTCTATTCCTCGATTTTGATGTTCGATTTCATATTATTAGCTAGCTAGGTTTTTCACACCTGAACACATAATTTTATCCCAATGATAGATACACTTTCTAAGATATGCTAATTTTCAATACTCCATTTAATTGGATTTGGTCTAAACAAAGGTTTTAGGGAAAAAGATCAAACAAATAAAATGTATGTTAATCGTTCCTATTGCTCAATTTTGATAACGGAACAACATGGAGCTTGAAGACGTTTTCACATGACACCCACTAATGGCTGCCCGGGGAAATGATGTGCGTCGAGCCATCAGATATATGGAGCAGCAGTCCCATCTGATCGAAATTTTCAAGGAGCAGCCATTTGTGATCATTTTTGATGAGTTTCACTTCAGGCCGGTACCCAACGTTAGTTCCCTTTTGATCCTCAGACGTTGGAAGTCGTTGGCCATTGCAGCTGCATCTATGGACGGCGCAAAATTTAAGTTTTTGTACCTGCAGGTGGTCCCAACAGACGTGCACGTTTTGGGCAGCGACGCCATTGAAGTTAATTTGAAGTTGCTGCAGTGTGTGGCCAACTACTTCCCATTCCCGTGGGACGTAGGCCACAAGCGGAAGAAATTGTTGACAGATTGGGAATATTTACGAGAGCACCGAAACACATAGGAATCTCAGGTTTCCGAAATAACTAGCACGCCACCAAAGGAATTATAAGACTTCAATTCCAATAAAGTCTTAAATTTAAAAAAGTTATTGGCGCTGAATTTCGGGCAATCGTCCACACCTCTTTATCTTGAGCAAAGTTAATAGCTCGGATTTTGAGCTTCGCGGAGTGATCCTCTCCTCAAATGTGTACTACATCCTTCAGTTTATCCACATTACACATGCGGATGAATTCACCGACACACGGGTGGCAATCAAATTTTTTCCCGCGTGGTAGGAGTTTTAGCTGTTATATATAATTAAGACTCCCCGTTCTCACGGCCATGGCCGGACATCTTATATCCTCTGAAAGGAAGCCAGGGCGGCCAAGGTATTGGAGGTGTTCACCGAAACAGTGCCGGCACGCAGGGAACCGACAATGTAGTTTGCCTTGTCCAGATTCTTGGTGAAAACAGCGGCGACCAGGCCGTAGTCTGAGTTGTTGGCACAACTGCGTCCGGCTGCTGGACGGGCCCGAATATCTCCTCGCGGGCAACGGTCATGTTGTCCTGGACATCGGCAAACACCGTTGGCTGGACAGAGTAACCGGGAAGGCCTTTGGGACGGTTACCGCTGGCCACCAGCTTGGCGCCCTGCTGGATCATGCCAAGGATCTTATCCATCTGGTCCTGGTTGACCTGGGAACCCTGCTCGGTGTTCAGATCGAAGGGATCGCCCACGGTCCTCTTCTTGGCGCGCTCTGCACTGCGCTGTAGGGTTTGCCATTGTCCAGGGTCTCCAAGCTAGCCAAGTAGACTTGATCGCTCGAAGCATCCATACGGCGCCATGGGGAACCAAGCTTGCAAGCCTAGCGGGCAGCCTTCACAGCTATACTAATATCCGCCTTTGAAATATTTTGCCCGATTTTCTCTTGTGCTTTTCTCTGCTGATGAACAGTGCGGTGTAGAGCACTTCCGTGGTGGTCTGGGGCTGAGATCTTCAAAACGGTTGTCTGAGGGCAACATAAAAAAAATTCGGGACTTCGCGGCTTTGTTTTGTTCCGCAAGATGGCAGTGCTTCGATAAATCACGCGACAGCTGATCGCTGGTGGTGGCAGTTCCTCAATTCATTAAATGAACCGAGTTCAGTTCTAGTTCGCCAACTCTCGTCGCCGCACAGCTGATCGAACAACAGAAACACAACTCAATATTCATAAACATTTAGGATGCCAAAAGTTGTTTCTCGCAGTATTGTGTGCTCCGATACAAAGGATCAGGAGGAGTACAGTGAAGAGAAACCCCTCAACATCTACTACTGTCTATGCAATAAGATGGCTTTGATTTTGGGTTCGTATGCCTGATTTTCGCAAACCAAGTTTGACGCTAATGGAGAAATCTCATTTCAAAAGATTGCACCCTGGATCAATTGCCGCTACGAGAAGTAGACAATGCCCGTGTAATAAATGCCAACGAGCACGCCAACAAGTTGACCTACAATCCAACTCCAAAGGTGCTCTACATACGCCGCAAGGGCAGGGGAAACGCCATAGAGAAACAGTACCGGTATAAGGTAAGGTTCTGATAAAATCACTGAAAACAAAATTTTCACTATTGTTACTTGTCAGTGCCGCAGCTGCGATCTTCCACTTTACTACCGCCACAATCCGGACTCCCATGTCACCTTCGTGATGTTCAATGCATTGGTTAGCGCCAAGAATGAGCAGCCATTAGCCCAACTTCTGGGAACAGAAGCAAAGAACAGGGCGAAGCTTTCGACTGCTGCCCCAGCGCAGAGTGCGTCGTCTGCCGGAGGTGAGGATTCCGGTATAGTCGATGCCAGTGGAAAGAAAGTCATGGTCACACGGCACACAAAGAATATGGGCAAGTTCAGCTCGGTGACGGTGTCCACCATAGACGAAGAGGAGGACGAAATTGAAGCGGTAAGCCAACCAACTAAATGTTCTCGATTACCTTCGACATACATACAAATATTCGCTATACTTTCATTCTATTTTAAACAGCGCGAGATTGCCGATAGTTATGCCAACAATGCGCGCATCATTGAGAAGCAGCTGCAACGCAAAGGCGGGAAACTAAGCGACGTCGGTGTCAGAGGAAAGACGGAGGACGCGCCTCCACCGCAGAAAAAACAGCGCGGTACTCTGCTGGAGAGATAGCTACATATTTTTATAAAATATCTCTGTAATATGCATACGTATGGTATAGACGAGATTATGCTGATAAGAGACCCTAAGTAAATAAAACTGCGACATTTCCTTAAGTCCGATCAGTGTTCGTTCGGCATCGATCTTAAAGAGTGGCAAATCAGAGATGTAATTAACTATTGAAGATTCCTTAATTGCTTTACTATTACTATGAGATTAAATGAAGTGTGTTTTGAAAAGATCATCGTATTGAATCCCCCGCGATTGATAAAGTACAATTGACGAGGCCACAGCGATGGAACAGAACAGGGAACGTTCCGCTGTTTTTATTTATGTTTTCGCTTGTCCAGAACGAGTCTTTTTCGGTTCGCGGTGCGCGGAGAACTGTACAAAGTCGTGATGGGCCGGTAATGTTTTCGTTCGGCTCGAGCTTTTGCCAGCCTAATTTCATTATATCTAAGAATAGTTTTAGTTTTCGATAATCGTAATAGCCCTTGGCCCGGTAAGATTTTCGAAATCTTTAAGTTTTAAATTCTCCAAGATCCAGGTGTTCACTGATGTCAGACGTACACCTCTAGTTCGTATTGATGCTGATAATGAATTTCCGAAAAAATTGCTCATTGAAAGTTGTATAGAACAAAAAGATTCATTTTTTTTCAAAAGCTATTTATTTCACTAAAAAATCATTTTAATTTCAGCTATACTATAGATTTGTAACTGCTCTTCAACGACGAAATGCTTTTCAAACTGGTTATTTGGTTAATACTCGTAGTTTGTGTGGTCGAACGGAATCCGGCTGAAGCCAATGAATACTACACTTGCGATTCACTTTCTGAAAAATGTGTATTATTTCATGCCTGCATTCATGCAAAGCATAAAGGGTATTTCAAAATTTGTGCTAGTAACTCCATTTGCTGTCGGGTTCCAAAACAACCGAAAGCAGACACTCGGTCCTCAAGAGGTGAGTATATTACACCTTACAGAATATTATAAATCATTTTGTTTCAAACGATACTCGTGATGATAAGAAAACGAAATATATTTGAGTGGATACATAACAAGGCAGAAAAGGGCGAATATCGGATCAATTCAAAGGAAACATTGCACATTGGGGGAATCCGAAATTGATTCCGAAATTTGTGTAGAAAAAAACAAATACATATTTTTGATTTTAATGCAGCACTGAAAACGGAACGAAATAATGTAAAAGCGAGGCCAAAGTCTATCTACGAGTTTGTTTTTGATATTTTGATATTATATGTTTGATACTTAAGTAGCTGAATACATACATTTAGCTAACGGAGAAAAGCGACAAAATAAGTAAAGAATAATTATCTAAGACACTTAAATAGAAATCAGCTCGCCAAAATGCGGTAGAAATATATAAAATTTAAGGAGATGCAGGGGAGGAGGAGGCTATGAAGCTATTGACTAAAATAAGCATAAATAGAAGAAATATATACAAATGCTCATCAAATAATCGGGTCAATAATAATGGCTTGCTTAACTAGTAAATAACTAGTAGGCAACAACTAAACAGTAGGGGTGGGCGTGGTCGGATCGGTTATTACAATCAACTGTACCCATTTTCAAGTCTCTAAACCATTTTTTTAGTTTATACCAAAATATCGGCTGTCTGGCACAATTTGCATTGTTAGAATCTTTTTGTTTCCGAACATATTTCCACTAGACTAGTCTCATGAATTTGTTTGGTTTTTATGTCTTTTGTCTTTTTACTGATGAACTCAACTCAAACGCAGCATGTCTAAGCTACGCGAGTAACACGACTTTTTGTCCGAGGCATTTGTTTATATCGCATTCGCAAGAATCATATCGAAATGAATTACAATACATGGCGCATATAGGTCTGACGAACCCAAGAGCCTGGATTTGCGGCGGCACCCTGATACATAGTAAATTTGTTCTTACCGCGGCCCACTGTGTCATTCTTGAGCGGGCTGTTGGTACGGAAGAGCCGTAAGTACATTTAAATTCATACATATGTATGTACATATATCAACATCGTCATATAGTGTGCATGTATTAATAGTTGATCGAAAATATTTTCTTAGAGATTTTTTGGTGCGCCTAGGAGGTCACAATAGCACTGACGGCGCAATATATGAAGTAGCTGAAAAAATCCCGCACCCCGACTATAAAGAAGAAGACGGGACAAAAAACGATATAGCTTTATTGAAATTGACTAAAACAGTCGTCTTTAATGACCAAGTAAAGCCAGCCTGCTTACCAACAACTAGTGGACAAGAGCATGCGAAGATGACAGTCTCTGGATGGGGATTATATAGCAGCTACGAACCCAATAAATCAGCCCCTCAGTTGCGCAAGGCTGACGTAATACTGTTTAAATATGCCGAATGCAATGAAGAAAATGAAGTGCTACAGGAAATGAAGATTTGCGCTGGTGGAGAGAACGATGCAAGCGATTCATGCCAGGGAGATTCGGGAGGACCACTGGCCATATGGCATCCGGAATGGGGCTCGTGCCTGGGACAGGTATTCGGCATTGTTTCTGAAGGATCGTTTTGTGATACTAAATCTCCACGGACGATTTACACTAGAGTTTTTTATTATCTTCAATGGATTGAAGACATAGTATGGAAGACCAGAGAAGAAACTGAACTAAACATTACGATTCGCTAACGAATGCATTACCTTGTCAGCGGCAGAGTGGAAATAAAAAGAAATACACAGAACCTCTGCAGGCACTTTCCGTAAAATAAATAATTATGCTGATTTTTCTGATACTTTAACATTTTCATCAACAACACTTAACATTAAAAACATTTACGTACTTTGTTTGTTTGTGCCTATTGGGGCAAGCTGTTCCAACCTTATTTCAGTAAGAAAGTATGTATGTAAAATCTACAATTCAATTTATTAACGAAAAAAATGAGGGAACCATTATTAAATAAAAACGAATCGAACGGGAGCAGCGGAACACAATATTAATGGTAAGATGTACAGTGGCTCCATATCCTAGTCGGACACTAGTTTCCTCAGTACAAATGTGCTAAAAAATGAGGATTATGGTTTTTTCACTTATAATATCGGAAGGGTGCCGGTTGTGGGGTACAGCAGTACTTGTACAGCAAGCAGACACTATTGATCTGAGTGTGCATTGTGAGTCGAGTTTGTTGACAGTACGCAGTTTTTGTGCTGAAAACGATATAACGGAAAAGGTCTTCCAAAATCGATCTGAAGAAGATCGTCCGCAACAAATTCGTTGTTGAATGTTGAATGTTTGTTGAATGAACCGGCACATCTATCTACTGTATGGTTAGTGCCATAGCGGACGACGTCACCTTAGTACTAAATTCATCTTTAGCTGGACAAACGAGCATGATTTTCCCCAAGGGTGTACTTAATTGAAAATTGATTTCTTGGGCTTAAAAATATTTTCCAAGAAGATGAATTCTATACTGAGCACTGTTGGCACTCAGATGAAAGTATCTCTAAAACAAGACTTTACCAAATGCTTTCAATGTCGAAAAAACGTTGAAAAATTTTTTGTTTTCGATAGCTGAACCCAAAAAGATCCCATTAGATGCGAGGAAAGGTCTGCAAGGCGGATGACCCCTTGAATCGATATTTTGGATGGTTCAAAAATGTATTGAGTGGGCCTATATGTGAGAGAGCTCGTATTGTGGTATTCTACAACAACTTCCGACCAGATTCCGAGTCTCTTTTTGCCCGATTTTTAAATTGGGTGGGATCCAAACACATCTGTTTACACACGATCATGGACGTCGTACTAATGTCCAATCCTCAAATATTTCTCTCACAGCATCACAGCATGACCATTGGTCTTGGGATTATCGTGTCATTTAAGTTTTTCTGTATATGATTCTCCATGCTGAGTGCATACAGGGTAATTGTCGTTGTGCATACATTTCAATTGTCTTCACTCTTTTGACTGATACCAGCAATTTATGTACTATACCTTTTGGAAAAAAGCATGCACAGATAGTGAGCGGAATATAATGCTCCTGTATGGTTTGTTTGTATGGTGTCAACACAGCTTAAGAGAAACGATAATTAAGAGAAAACATTTTCGGTCCCCCCCTCGGGAAACCGTGGGTACGCCCTAGTCGCAGGTCATCAAATTCGGAGTTGTAGTTGCAGCCACACCCTTTCAGACCTGCATCAATATTTTTGTAACGATCTCTTGAACATCTCTCCAAAACTCATGTTCGATGAAGCGAGCCTAGCTGGTCTCCTACGTCGAGATAATCCATTACGACTCAAGTAATCCTCGTGTACAGTCCTGGAAAATGGTATCTGAGGACGTTCTCACTGTGGAAACCACTGCATTGCGCGCGTCATCACTGACAGAATCTGTTCAATCATTTCGCATCTTGCGTGCTATGTTCCGTCCGTTCGTTCTGATAGCAGCGATCTGGCCCCGGTAGACAATTATCAGCCTCAATGTAGAATGAATTTTGCAAGAAAGCAAGCAAGAAATAAAATGTGCAAAATTCCAATAAATTCCCACATAGTATATGAACATATGTATTTACATACATATGTATATTGTACATACATACATGCTCTTATTCTATTTGTTCCGCTAGCAACTATCTTTCCCCTCTATTTCGAAGAAAAGTCAAATGTCTTGTTAAAATATACGACTAAATTGATTGGTTTACATATAAATACGCATACGAATAAAATTGCAACTCGATTCTTAAGGCCAGCGAACACTCTAGCTGAAAATGTATTTAAAAGAAAACAAGAACAAAAACTCTGCCGCTTTTGCTGTACCATATAATCGCAACATTGGAGGGAAAAATAGTGTTTTTAACCCTAGTTGTGCTTGTTATTTTCAAAATAAAACGCCGATAATATCCGCTTATCGCACAGAAATACCGATATTTTTAATACATATCGATACACTAAACCAGGGCGATGTTTTCCAGCACTCTCCAGTTTTCATGTTCTACAAATCAAAACTAGAGGACATATATTTGTCTCGCTCACACTGCATGCTTTTCCCATAAGGTTTTAGTATCTGGTCTCACTGCCTTATCTCGAAGTGTTAAAATTTATAAATTTAGCAACAGCCACAACTTTTCGACTTGGCAAATTCCACCTTTGCGAAGGCGGGCGGGCCCAAACAATCACACGCCACTCACGGGGCAGCGCGGCGCGGTAACATAAATTCTTAAGCAAGAAAAAGAAGAAAAGGAAAAAAGAAGATACATATACTGAAAACAAGTACAAGAGTGTTGAAGTGTTGTAGTGTTGTTGTTTTGTTCGCTGTGAATCGGAAATGTGAAAAAAATAAAAAAGAAACACAAATCGATTAAATCGAACATGCAGCTATTTCAAAGTCACAGCTGAACACCACTTTAATCAGTTGGTGTGTGTTGTTCGTTTTTCGTGAGTTTGGTGTTGGCTGTTGCTGGCTAATACAAACAAAAAGAAGAGTGAGCTGAACGCGACGCTGACAACGACAGCGACGCTGGCAGCGACGGCTCTGCCGCGGAGAAAATGTTTTCCGGACCCGGTAGCCATGCCATTAGCTATAGCGGCGGGATCAGCATTGGGGGGGGAGGCAGTGGCCTGCACCAGGATTGCGATGGCTATGACTTCACGAAGAACGAGAACGCGGCGCGTTGGCGTGGCCTGTTCATACCCTCATTGAGGAAGGTGCTAGAGCAGGTGCATCCGCGGGTGACGGCCAAAGAAGATGCCCTCCTCTATGTCGAGAAGCTGTGTCTGCGTCTGTTGGCCATGCTCTGCGCCAAGCCGCTGCCCCACTCGGTCCAAGATGTGGAGGAGAAGGTGAACAAATCATTTCCAACGCCCATCGACCAGTGGGCTCTCAAGGAGGCCAACGAGGCGATCAACTCGAAGAAAAAGAAGTCCGTTCTGCCCACCGAGCGGGTACACACCCTGCTCCAGAAGGATGTGCTGCAGTACAAAATCGATAGTTCGGTGTCCGCCTTCCTGGTGGCCGTCCTGGAATATATCTCTGCGGATATACTGAAAATGGCCGGCGACTATGTGTGCAAAATCTCGCACTGCGAGATCACCAAAGAGGACATCGAGGTGGTCATGAACGCGGACCGGGTCCTCATGGACATGTTGAATCAGAGTGATATTAAGACCAGTCCGCTCTCACTGCCCGCGCAGAGGGCCAGCGCGACCTACGAGGAGACTGTCAAAGAGTTGATCCACGACGAGAAGCAATATCAGCGAGATCTCCATATGATCATACGCGTCTTTCGCGAGGAGCTGGTGAAGATTGTGTCGGATCCCAAGGAGCTCGAGCCAATATTCTCCAACATAATGGACATCTACGAGGTGACGGTAACTCTGCTCGGATCTCTGGAGGATGTCATCGAGATGTCCCAGGAGCAGAACGCCCCCTGGGTGGGCAGCTGCTTCGAGGAGCTGGCGGAGGCCGAGGAATTCGATGTGTACAAAAAGTATGCCCACGACGTGACCTCCCAGGCGTCACGGGATGCGCTTACCAATCTCTTATCCAAGCCTGGGGTAAGTCCACTGCTGACTGCTGATTCCCAACAAATGCCAAAAACTAATGTTGAATTTTTTTTAGGCCTCATCCTTAATTTCTGCCGGGCACGGTTTTAGAGATGCCGTCAAGTATTATCTGCCCAAGCTGCTGCTGGTGCCCATTTGCCATGCTTTCGTGTACTTCGATTACATAAAACATCTAATGGATCTCAGCTCCTCGCAGGACGACATCGAGAGCTTTGAACAGGTGCAGGGCCTCTTGCATCCACTCCACTGCGACCTCGAAAAGGTGATGGGCAGCGTCTCCAAGGAGCGCCTGGTACCTGTCAGTGGGCGAGTGCGTCGCCAGCTGGCCATCGAACGGACACGAGAACTCCAGCTCAAGGTGGAGCATTGGGATGACAAGGATGTGGGCCAGAACTGCAATGAGTTTATACGCGGTAAGTGCGAAAATAAACGAATAAATAATTGTAATTACAAATCGATTCTATTACTTCTGGACAGAGGACTCGCTCAGCAAGCTGGGATCGGGCAAGCGCATTTGGAGCGAGCGAAAAGTCTTTCTGTTCGATGGTCTTATGGTCCTGTGCAAGGCAAACACCAAGAAGCAGACCCCCTCGGCAGGGGCCACGGCCTACGATTACCGGCTGAAGGAGAAGTTCTTTATGCGTCGCGTCGAGATCATTGACCGGGCGGACAGCGAGGAGCTGAAGAACAGCTTCGAGCTAGTCACCAGAATGCAGCCGGCCATTGTCCTGACGGCCAAGAACGCCCAGCACAAGCACGACTGGATGGCAGACCTTCTGATGGTGAACACCAAGTCGATGCTGGACCGCATCCTGGACAGCATACTGCAGGACATCGAGCGCAAGCATCCCCTGCGCATGCCTAGCCCAGAGATCTACAAGTTCGCCGTTCCGGATAGCGGGGAGAACATCGTCTTGGAGGAGCGCGAGAGCGCTGGAGTCCCGATGATCAAAGGGGCCACACTGTGCAAGCTCATCGAACGCCTCACCTACCACATATATGCGGACCCCACCTTTGTGCGCACCTTCCTCACGACATATCGCTACTTCTGCTCGCCCCAGCAGCTGCTGCAGCTGCTGATCGAACGCTTCAACATACCCGACCCCAGTTTAGTCTATCAGGACGCTGCCTTTGGCCCGGGAGCCCTTGGTGGCGGCGGCGGGGGCGACAAGGAGCACAAGAACTCGCAGCGCGAGGACTGGAAACGCTACCGCAAGGAGTACGTTCAGCCGGTGCAGTTTCGGGTGCTCAACGTTCTGCGCCACTGGGTGGATCACCACTTCTATGACTTTGAGAAGGATCCCACTCTGCTCGAGAAGCTGCTGCACTTTCTGGAGCATGTGAACGGGAAGTCGATGCGCAAGTGGGTGGATTCTGTGCTCAAAATTGTTCAGAGAAAGGTAAGCCTTCGGCACACGTATTTTTTTACATTTCGGTTACAATGTGTACCTCTACCTGAACCTGTCCCTGTACCATTTATTGTAGAACGAACAGGAGAAAAGCAATAAGAAGATTGTGTACGCCTATGGCCACGATCCGCCGCCCATTGAGCACCACATGAGTGTACCCAACGAGGAGATCACACTGCTCACCCTCCATCCGTTGGAGCTGGCCCGTCAGCTCACGCTGTTGGAGTTTGAGATGTACAAGAACGTGAAGCCCTCGGAGCTCGTGGGCTCGCCCTGGACCAAGAAGGACAAGGAGCTAAAGAGCCCCAATCTGCTGAAGATCATGAAGCACACCACCAATGTGACGCGTTGGATAGAGAAGTCCATAACCGAGGCGGAGAACCACGAGGAGCGCCTGGCAATAATGCAGCGGGCCATCGAGGTGATGATGGTCATGCTCGAGCTGAACAACTTCAATGGAATCCTTTCGATTGTCGCGGCCATGGGCACGGCGTCGGTCTACCGGCTGCGGTGGACATTCCAGGGATTGCCCGAACGCTACAAGAAGTTCCTGGACGAGTGCCGCGAGCTTAGCGACGATCATCTCAAGAAGTATCAAGAGCGGCTGCGCTCCATCAATCCGCCTTGCGTGCCCTTCTTTGGGCGCTACCTGACCAACATCCTGCACTTGGAGGAGGGCAACCCGGATCTGTTGGCCAACACGGAGCTTATCAATTTCTCGAAGCGGCGGAAAGTGGCCGAAATCATCGGCGAGATCCAGCAGTACCAGAACCAGCCCTACTGCCTCAATGAGGAGTCCACCATACGGCAGTTCTTCGAGCAGCTCGATCCCTTCAACGGCCTCTCCGACAAGGAAATGTCCGACTATCTCTACAATGAGAGCATGCGCATCGAGCCGCGTGGCTGCAAGACGGTGCCCAAGTTTGTGAGTATATCAGCCTCGTGGCCTAAAGGGCATCCCGGTTCTAAATCCTTTCGTTTTGTTTGCACATTTCAGCCTCGAAAATGGCCGCACATTCCGCTTAAGTCGCCGGGCATTAAGCCCCGTCGCCAAAACCAGAATAATAACAGCAGTAAGTTATCCAGCAACGCTTCATCGGCGGCAGCCTCATCGGCGGCATCAACGGTAGCGGCAGCAGCAGCAGCCGCAACAGCAGCTGTGCCCCCAACACAACCAGCGAGCGTGGAAGTGCTACCGAGTGGTGCATCCATTCCCAGCGCTGGTGCTGGCGAACAGAGTCCGCAGCACAATCCGCACGCGTTCTCGGTTTTCGCCTCCGTCATTCTACCCGATCGGAATGGCAGCACTTGGAGCGGAACACCTCTGCATCATCGGACAACAGCGGAGAACAATGAGGAGGTTGTGGTGCCGGCGCCACATCTGCCCAAGAAGCCGGCGGCGCATGTGTGGACCAACAATGTGGCAATGATGAATGCTACGGCGTCGGCGATGGATGTGTTTAGTCCAGTGATGTCGGATCACCATGCGCTGCCCCCACAATCGCTGCCAGACAGCAACCCCTTTGCCGTAGGCTCAGACACAGATGCCCTGCCTTCGCCGTTGCCCAAGCTGATGGTTAGTCCTCGCCACGAGACTGGCAATCGGTCACCATTCCATGGGCGGATGCAATACAGTCCCACGCATAGCATTGCCAGCACTGTGACTCTGACGGGAGTGAGCGGAGTCGGAGCCGGAGTCGGAGCTGGAGGAGATCTCAGCCCTCAGATGGGTGGATTCTACTACAACAACGCCCACCAGGGACAGACAGGGGCAGTGCCCATCTCGCCGCATGTCAATGTTCCAACGGCCTCAATCCTGGACTATCGAGCTGTGCCCCCCCCACTGCCGCCACGTCGCAAGGAGCGGACCGAGAGCTGTGCCGATATGGCGCAGAAGCGGCAGGCACCTGACGCACCGACAGTAAGTATTCCATCCCATAACAAATGCATCCCATTCGGCGCATTCCCAACGTACGTTTCCCATTGCAGTTACCCCCGCGCGATGGCGAACTGAGTCCTCCCCCCATACCGCCCCGACTCAACCATTCCACGGGCACTATATCCGTACGACACAGCCATGGCCAGAGCAAGGAGTTCGCGAGTTCGTGCAAGAGCGGCCTACTCCTGCCCAACACAAGCAGTATTATGATACGCCGGAACTCGGCGATCGAGAAGCGGGCAGCAGCGGCTGCCCATCAGCCTGGTCCGACTGCAGTGGCGACTGCAGCTGCTTTGGCGGGGTCGGTGATGGGGTCCATTAACACGACGTTGGTCACAGTATCACAGTCAGTGCCGACTGAAGAGCAGCCGCCGCAATCGATCTCGCCAGCACTGAGCTCCTCGACAACTACATCACCGCTGACACCCGCAACGCCCATCTCCCCGAACATTCCCAGCCATCCAGTGGAGAGTACGACAAGCGGTTATACGCACCAGCTTCGTTTAAGGTCCCAGCAGCAGCATCAGCAGCAGTCGCAGCAAGCATTGTCGCATCCAGCGGCGTATGCACAGCACCATCATACCCACCACACGCACCATCCACCCCACCACAATCAACAACATCAACAGCATCAGCAGCATCAACAGCATCAGCATCATCAACAGCATCAACAACATCATCAACAGCATGCAAATCAATTACACACACGCTCGTCCCCAAAGGAATTCTTTCCGATTGCCACGAGCCTCGAGGGCACACCCAAACTTCCACCAAAACCTAGTCTAAGCGCTAACTTCTATAACAATCCAGGTTAGTTTTGCTCAATTCTCATTCCACTCAATCGAATATAATTCGAATTGCATTCCACACAGATAAAGGTACGATGTTTCTTTACCCAAGTACAAACCAAGAATAATATAATTGCCTGGCGATGTGATAGGACAAACGAAACTGCGATCCGATCATAGTAGAGCATGCTGCAGCAAATGCAGACACATACATATGTATAAGTACCATGTACATGACACGTGCGATATTGCGCATGTATGGTATGTACAATTTGTAGGTATTCAGTGCATACATATACACATATATGCTAAAACGGACCGAGTTGGATCTGATGACTTGTATTATTCGAAACTCATTGAACACACTACCCAACCACACAACACCCAGCACCCACCACCCACCATTCGCTGACACTCAGTCACGTCACAGCCAATAAACGAAAAATGCAAATACCGAAATTATGTTATTATATAATTCTTATTATAAATATTTGTAAATATCGAGAACATTGTATTGATCGTAGAACGTAAACAAAATAAATCATAACACTATTGTTAGACAGCTGGCCGATGTCTATTACTGTGCTACGTTACATCTTTTATCCCTGGCACTTATACGCAAATCACTGTACTTCCTATTCCTCAATCGCCTCTGTCTCAGCCTCAATCCCAAAACGTAACCAATATATTTTAGTCCGATGAGGTTATGGGTTCTGTCAGGCACATGATCTTTAGGAAAGTTTTATATACATCCTTTTGGGATCGTAACATACTAGGTATCATTAGGCATTTTCCACGAACTTAGAGTAAAACCCTACTACAGAAAACTAAGCCCAGGCTTAATGGCTATTACGGTATACCTTAAGTTTGAGCTATTTCCAAGGCTGTCTTTCGAGTGTAGCCTCTTGTTGCCGCCTATCTTGATGACCTCTCCACTTTCAAAGACTTCTAGGCATTCGTTAAAGTAGGGCCGGAGCCGGTGCCGGTGCCGGTGCCCTTGAGCAAACCACAGAATCAGAAATTCACGGCATCCAGCATAATCATCACCACCATTAAGACACTCGTACATTGCTATTTAGCGCTTGATTGGGAAAGAAACCCCGGGGGAGTCTCGCTTGGAACTAAAGCGATTGTAGACACGGGTTGAGCTAATTGTTTGCTCGGTGCATTCTGTGCAATTAAGCTACACATAAGACTAATACATTGTATGGACATATGTATTTCCTTTCGCTTTTCAAACGTCGCGACGTCATCAATGCTGAGCACTGAGAAACGCTTCCTGATTTTTTGTGATGACTGCCGTTTGCAGTTGTTTTTGCAATTGAATTATTTTTGTATTTTATCAACGCTCTCCAGTGCGTAACTCAATACTGGCCATCGTGTAAGTCAAGCCCCTTGTCGCGTGCAAGACGAGTTATTAAAGGAGGGATGCACCGCACCAATAACACCAACTGTTGTTATTCCAGAAAACTCCCCCAGATGCCCTCTCTTAATGATGCGTCACATAACCGAAATCAGTTAGTGTTTTTGGTAAAGTACCGAAGATTTTACAGATCATATCGGCTGGGATCCGATCAGAATGTTGTTGTCAAGGTGAACAAACCATTGGGGAGAAAACGTCATCATTTCGTTGCAGGCATGTCAGGGAAAGTCCAATTCGTTGGGCAATTCTTCAAACGAAAAATTGTATCTTACAGATACATATGTACGAGTATATGTCGCACTGTCCTATAGCATTGCAGGCATTTGGGAATTTTCCGTTGAATGTGCGCCTTTATTTTTAGAGAATAATGGTCAAGGCCATTGCCCGAGATCAGTTATGGTACTTTCTATGGGGGCGATGAAACGGACTTTGTGATACTGCTCTTTCGCTTTTCTTCAAACTTGACCAACATCTTGACGGCAATTATCCGATCCGAAGGCAGGCGACCTACACCAAACAATTTTCACGTTCACCTCTCATTTCCTCCGACACGTTCGAGTACTATCACGTTTCAGCTGTGTCTCAGCAATTTACACAACGCTCCATCCCATCCATTCATCCAAGCTGCAATTGCCTAAAGAATTATTCAATGAATTTGCATTTAATTCATCTGATGATGGCCGCTAATGAGGGAGAAACTCAGCAATCTAAGCAGCAACAGCAACAGCAACAGAAACCGCAAAAAGTGCACTCGGAACGATGGAGAAGGAGAAGGAGGAGCAGACTGCACCTCATAATCATCTAATGCAATTACTCGTACATTGTGCCTAACATAATTGTCTTACATGAGCATATCAATTAGTGGACAAAAATTACAATTACAATTACAACAATCTCTAGCGAGAATTATAAATTCCGACAATTGACTGATGTAATGTACCAATGGGACCACAATCTCTAGCTTGAATGCAAAATTCCGGGAACCGGGAACACCAATAACAATAAACTCATGATCGACTCGACCCCACATCATCAGCTTCCCTCAGGAACAGTCACCCGAATCCCGAATGCATCGAGCAGCAAGCAGCAAGCAGCTTTCCCCCAACCAAGTCCGAGCACAGCCAGAACCAGATCGGTTGGCATTGTCTTTATGGTAGGTAGCGATCGGCTCGGCTCGGACTCGGATTCGGATTCGGATTCGGACTCGGAATTCGTCTGGGTCTGGGGAAGTGGCGAGCTTTTATAAAAGCGGCAGCAACAGCACAGTTCATTCAGTGTTCACTCAGAATCATTGTCAAGTGCAAGCAGCAACAGCAGCAGAAACAGCAACAGCAACAGCAACGGCGGATCGGAGCAGGAACAGAACATTGTAACAGAACAGAACGAACATCAACAAGAGTCGGAACCAAAGCATTAGCCAAGTGATTTCACAGTGTACACATTAGCCATCCGACAGATAGACAGAGTGCCAACAAAATGCTGGCCAGTGAGACTTTTCCCGCACATCGCTTCAAGGAATCTATATTTAAGCCTTACAGCACGAGTGGCTCGGCCAGCGTCGATGATTTGGCAAGCGTTAACAAAACATTGACATCCGCGGCGACCACGTCGTCATCGCCTGATACTCATGCAGCCGTTGACATCGCGCCCACTGCATCCTCAGTCGAGTTCGAGACTGCCCGCAAAATGTTGACCAACAACAGCAGTAGCAGTAGCAGTGGCAGCGGTAACAATAACAGTAACAATAATAACAACAATAACAATAACGATGCCAAGGATGATATATCTGGTTTCGTGGCCAGCCATCCGGCAGCCCCATTCGAGGGCTTCATCCGGGCCTGCGTCGACGAGATTATCAAGCTGGCCGTCTTCCAGGGTACCAACCGATCCACCAAAGTCGTGGAGTGGCACGAGCCCGCCGAGCTCCGTCAGCTCTTCGACTTCCAGCTGCGCGACAAAGGGGAGCCGCAGGAGAAGCTACGAGAGCTTCTGCGCGAGACCATACGGTTTTCGGTGAAGACCGGGCATCCGTACTTCATCAATCAGCTGTATTCGGGCGTTGATCCCTACGCCCTGGTTGGCCAATGGCTCACCGACGCCCTGAACCCCAGTGTCTACACGTACGAAGTGGCGCCTCTGTTCACGCTGATGGAGGAGCAGGTGCTGGCCGAGATGCGTCGCATTGTGGGCTTCCCCAATGGGGGCCAGGGCGACGGCATCTTCTGTCCTGGCGGTTCGATAGCCAACGGTTATGCAATCAGCTGTGCGCGCTACACACACGCGCCCGAGTCCAAGGTGAGTACACCTCCAACTGCCTGCCCCATCGGCCCATCCATCTCGCCTACCACTCACGCCGCAGACAAGTGGTTTCCCCGCTGTCGCTCGATGCACAGCAACACGGAAACACGAGTGCACAGTCCTCAGCTCTGACCTAGCGCCTCCCCCCCATTAATGGCAACTGGTACTCGTACAGTGGTGGTCAGATTGTTAGTCGGGCATGGGGCACGATATATATGATGCAAGAAACTGAAATCGAAAGTGTTCCCCATCGAAATACTGTAGGATTAATTTATATAAAAAACGACAATCCTTCGATTATTTTATTTCATATGATATAACAAGACTTCGTCAAAATTCAAAAAATATTATTCTTACGCCTTCATAGCACTGCGAGTATTACTGAATAATTATAAACAGATAATTTATGCTTTCCACATAGTTTAGAGATTTTTCTGGCACGTTTCCTTGATTTCCAAGACTTTAAACAGGGATAACAAAATTAAAAAAAATTCTGTTCCTTCGTCTTGATGGCACTAGGAATATTACTGAATAATTATTAGGAGATATTTTATGCTTTCCACATAATTTAAAGATTTTCAATCACGTTTGCCAGATTTTTCAGACTTAATACATTTTCAGCAATCGTCCTTAAGTTATAAATGCAATAATATTTGATATTAATATTTCCCTAGCTTATTCTTAAGAATAGTTATCCATTTTTAATTATCATAATGCTTATCCATTTATATCCAGAAAAACGGACTCTTCAATGCCAAACCTTTGATTATATTCACATCGGAGGATGCGCATTATTCGGTGGAGAAATTGGCCATGTTCATGGGTTTCGGAAGCGAGCATGTGGTCAAGATAGCGACCAATGAGGTGGGAAAGATGCGTCTGAGCGATCTGGAGGATCAGGTTCGGCGGTGCCTGGACAATGGCTGGCAGCCTCTGATGGTCTCGGCCACGGCCGGCACCACGGTTCTGGGCGCCTTCGATGACTTGACAGGGATCGGGGATCTGTGCAGGAAGTACAACATGTGGATGCACGTAGATGCGGCATGGGGAGGCGGTGCGCTGATGTCTAAGAAGTATCGCCATCTGCTGAACGGCATCGAACGGTGAGTTTTTTCCGAAGAAGGATTCGGACGGACTGGTTGAGGTTGACGTGTGGCTAACTCGTTTTCAGGGCTGATTCGGTGACGTGGAACCCCCACAAGTTGTTGGCCGCCTCGCAGCAGTGCTCCACCTTCCTGACACGCCACCAGCTGGTCTTGGGCCAGTGCCACTCCACCAATGCGGCGTACCTGTTCCAGAAGGACAAGTTCTATGACACCTCCTATGACACAGGGGACAAGCACATCCAGTGCGGACGCAGGGCGGACGTCTTCAAGTTCTGGTTCATGTGGAAGGCTAAAGGCAGCCTGGGCCTGGAGTCGCATGTGGAGAAGGTCTTTCGCATGGCCGAGTTCTTCACCGCCAAGGTCCGAGAGCGGCCCGGCTTCGAATTGGTTCTGGAGAGTCCCGAGTGCACCAACATCAGCTTCTGGTACGTGCCCCCCAGTCTCCGCACGATGGAGCGAGATCGGGAGTTCTACGACAAGCTGCACAAGGTGGCGCCCAAGGTCAAGGAGCGGATGATAAAGAAGGGCTCCATGATGATCACATATCAGCCGCTGCGCCAGCTCCCGAACTTCTTCCGTCTGGTGCTTCAAAACTCGTGTCTGGAGGAGTCGGATATGATCTACTTCCTCGATGAGATCGAGTCCCTGGCCAAGAACTTGTAGTGGCGAGCAAGAGATTATTTAAGAGCTGAAGCCGAAGCTGGTTATTTGGTTATGTGGTTAAGTGTTGACAAGCATTCTCTCTAGGCATATGCCGTATATGTATGTGAATTGTATAGTATCTCGTAGTATTTCATTTACTACATCCGCTTAAAAATAATATTGGATATTAAGTATTACCTAAAAGCAAAAATACATATAATATTTATAGGTGATTTGAGTTAGATTGAACGAGATGAAACCGAAACTGAAGGTATGTTAGGCGAGGGTTTGCAATTAGCTGACACTCTCTCACTCCACTACTACCCTTACAGCTATTCGTAACAAATTAATTGGTAGAAGATTTCATTATTCGCCTAGGCCCACTTCTTGCTTAGTACTGGGCAATCCCCCCTCTAAAGTGGACACTCAACCTTTTTTTTTGTGTTGATGAGTACCCGAGCCGGTCCCTCAGCTTAATTGGTAGGGGCGCCACGGAGTGTTCACGCGCCATTCCTAGTGAGACGATCCGACTAGGTCGTCTCTGAGCGTTTCTTTGTTTGAATTAAATTCTAACGACACTCCGCCATAATGGATCGTTGCATCGCTTATGAATTTATCGTAAGTTCACGTGACAAGATATTTTTTAAATGTTTTTGAACAAATATGTCACCAGGGATCAAGCTAGCGAAGACTTAGATACATGTTGAATGGAGGAACGTTGGGAGGAACGGAGGCCAGCACAACCTTGTGAAAGTCGTAGGTGATGTATCGATTGTACTGTCTGGTACGGCGGTGCAGTTCGGCAACAGAGCCGGACAGAATAATGGTTTGGGTGCAGTTTTCTGGCTGGTTTACGTAGAGTTCGTCGCCTGGAAGCACTCCAACGCACGCAGGAGACTCCTGGGCCGGCACCGAGCTTTTGGAGAAGCAGCCCGGAACGTCTGCAAAGAAATGGGAAGGTACCAGGGCTGGATCAATATTATAGCCTGCTGTAGAAAGCAACGGTAGCGCAAGTTGGAGAGGTCTATCCAAGGGGTGAGTCACTTTTCAGCTTCATCTTAACTCAATTTTATTCAGTTGTAATCGGGACAACGACACCACTATTAGAGTTAAAAATCGACAGGAGGTTATTGTCCCCACCATTGTGTCTCACAAACTGTTAAGAGTTTGATAGTCCTAGAGGACTAGAGAGGGAATAGAGGAAGCGTCAGAGACCGCAAGTCTTCGCAAGATCCTCTCAAAAATCACCCTCTCAGTAGGGTACATTAAAAGAAATGATGGTACCTGGTCCAGCTCCAGGGAGGAGTTCTACTAGACACGCATTTCCTAAGATAGGGACCGGTAACCTCGATGGATCACATCCTCACAAAATGAAACATAAGCTGGACAATAAATTGCTTCAAACCGCTGAAATCGCCAGGCCCGGACCAGCTAATTCCGGCCCAACTTCAGAAGGCCGGGAAAACGGCCATCAACTGGCTACAATGTATGTTCAGGAAGATACTGGCTGTGGGCACAATCCCGCAAGCAATCTCTTAAGCAAAAGACTTTAGACTTAAGAGCATCTGGACTGCTAACATTAAGTCTCACAACGCAGGAAAGGAAAGATCCCAAGCGGTATCGCAACGTGGCGAAACTGGTCTAAGTGTGGCAGCCACCTCTACCTAGCTAACCTACATAAGGCTTTTAAGACATTTGTCGATGGTCAATGAAGCTGCAGTGGGATTAATCACAGCAGCAAGACGTGAGCCCACAAACACACCGGCTAACTAATTGTCGGACTAATTTTAGATGACGAAAAACAAGGGATCGACATTAAATTGGGCCAAATAGAAAGCGATATAAAAACACATTTCTACCAATCACACAATTCAATAAGGTTAGAGAAACAGCGTGAAATTTGAGGAAAAAGGGAAAGCAATTTTTTTATTTTAACAGAAAAACTATACATTTCGAAGGAACTCGAGATCCAGCTCACAATGGGCTGTTATTAATTCACATGAAAAGGAAATAATTAACATAATAAGCAATTGTAATTTAAAAGAAAATATATAAATATATATCGAAGGAGCTCGAAAGCCAACTAACTACAGAAATAATCATTTCCCGACCGAAAATGTTGGAGATTTCATGGATCTGAACAGCGGGCGCTCTAAAAAATATACTTTAGTTTTATGAATTGTATACTCATTCAGGATGAGCCCAAATGAAAAACAATTATTTAAAATTATAGAAAATAAACATGTACACACACATATGTACGTGGGCGTTGACATGCAATGACTGCATTTTTCAAGAGGCGATGCACTTACTGCACCGTCAAGTGGCCCGTGTGACACCAGCAGAAGGCTGTTACGCGAGCATACAGGAAAGATAGCTGTTAGACTAATATTCGAGGATGATTAGCACGAAAGTTTCTAAGAGAACTAGAAATGCATTCAAAATAAACAGAAAGGTTACTAGAAAGGTGTGTAAGGATTAGTAATAAAGTCCCCAATCTAATAAAGTCTCTATGTATGGTGTATGTACTCTCTGTTTTATATTCTCAACCCGGAAAATACGAACCGTATAAAAGTAACAATATGTATCTTTGGAGTTTTTTGTTGCAACAAAAGGTTCCCTTTTTTTTTTTGCAAATAGCTGGGAATTAGCTTTCAATTTATGAAAGATGAAATAAAAATGAAAAAATTTAATGCTACGTCGCAACATTATAAACTAATTATATTATATTAAATCCTGAGTTCTGAATTGAATTGAGTTCCATTGCTCAGTAAATTACAGAAAACACTGAAGTGGGAGACTACTGCTGCTTCTGCTGCCTGATCCATGGCCATTGACTCACATCACTGCCACCGGCCTTGTCAATGGCCTCTGTTACGCTTAAACTCTGACCCGGTTGGATGCCATACCCGATGCGCAGGCCATGCGGATTAGAAGGAGTTTGGCAATCCATGGTGCACTCCTTCCGGAGCACCGTGTCCACCTCTACCGAGGCGAAGAATGCCACGGACATGGGCAGATCGTTGAGGCCGATGCGGGACACACAGTAGGAGCGAGTGAGCAGATTGGTGATATGCATTGCCAGGGCCGCCTTGGCAGCCATGTCCTCCTGCACCAGATATCGAAGCTCGTCGTGGAAGCTGAGGCAGAAGCGGACGTGTGGTCCCATCAGCCAGCGCATGCTGACGAGCATCAGGTGGAGAAAGTCGACGGCACCACTCTGCACCACCCAATTGATGCGGGTGGGCAGAAAGCGCTGCTCCTGCTCTGGCTTGCCGTCCGACTCGAGCGCACGACTAAGTCGGCCGCCGAGAAAGGGAGTTTTCGGTTGAGCTCCCGTAGCAATCTCCTCCAGACGATTGAACATGGCACTCTCTGTGCCCCCCTGCCAGTTTGGACGGTGGAACACCTCGCCCAAAGTCCGATTCCGCTGCAGGGCCAAACGAGAGGCCTCATAGCCGCTGTATCTGGGGGGGAAGGGTTAACTGTTAACTGGAGGATCGTCGGTTCGCTGGTACTTCAGTACTTACGCTCGGTCCTCTAATTCGTCGTGGAACTCTTCGCGGAGACGATACACTCGCTTGCCTTTGGTGATGGCGAACATTTTCATGGCCTTAGCCTTGGCCTCCGATGCACTGAACGTGGGATTGAACTGACGGAGCAGGGTCTCGGCAAACTGCTGACCAGCTCCATAGATCCTCGCATAGTTGATCACCTTGGCGTGGTCACGGGATATGCCCACGGCCTTGGCGGTGATAGAGTGCATATCGCTGCCATTCGCCTTGCTGCCGCTCAGCGTCATCCAGCCCAGGGGCGTCGCTCCGTGCTGCCCGCAGGCGTAGGCATCGCCTAGCACAGAGGCTATCCAAAGCTCCTGCGAGTCGACATCGGCGCCCACCAACCTGTATCCCGGTGGGGCCTGCACCATTGAACGGAGCTCCGATCCCAGGCGATTCGGACGCGAATTGGAGGCCGTCATCCAGGTGGGCTCCATGGCACGTCGGGTCAGGGTCCCGCAGGCCACCACTTGGGGACAAATGGCGCCGTAGGATTTCCCACCATTGCCACCATCTACCAGCTCTGACGGGAGGTACTCCTTCTCCAGCCAGACCACCATTTGACCCATGATGCGATCTCGGTTGTTGCGCCAGTAGGACATCATGCGAGCAATGTCGATGACTCGCGCCGCAGCCTGGCACGAGGGATCGCCGCTGGTGAGCACATTCTCCGAGAATTTGTTGAGGAAGTCCTTTGACAGCGGATTGCCCACCCTGAACGACGGTCCGTTCTTGTGCGGCAGCTTCAGAAAGAAGCAGCAATCGTCCAGCACCTGATTGCACCACACGCCAGAACCTGGAAGTCGTACAGAAATACATTTCAATAAGGACATTCATATGCTTAGCTAGGTACAGACGCACCTTGGTACTGGGTCTCTAGGCGCTGCTGTTTCTGAGAGAGCTTCTTGTAGTGCTGCCTCTTTGCCAGATGTTCCTCTAGCTGTCCCGGCAGCATGGCGAATGCCAGATCGCTCTCCGCCGCGGAGGCGCACTGCCGCGCAAACTCTGGTACGGCACAGCGTTCTAGCAGCTCTTTAATTGGGATTCGATCCACTCCCGCTGCATCGCTGCGAAAGGGAACCAGGAAGCCCCAGCCGTGTTCCCGCTGGTAGTGAAGGGGATATCCCTCCCAGCAGAGGGAAAGCAGCTTAGGGGCAATCTGCATACCTGTGCTGATCTCGCTGGCGCCTGGAGTCCACTGTTCATCCTCCTGCTCGCCGTCGTCAGTCTTGTGGCCAGTGGGAGGCTTACGGCACAGTTTGCGGTACCATTGGGGATAGCCTGGAAGCAGAGGACGTCGAGCCGGGAGCAAGGACCGCTGATCGTATAGGTGCTGGAACTTGGCATAGAGGCGCCGCTGCTCAGTGGATAGGTCGGACTCTTCACGATCCGCTCTCGGCAAGGGCTTGCGCTTGGGAGGCTGCTTCAGCTTCAGCTGCTGCACTCCCCAGTCCTCGTCCCAGAGCCAGAGATTGCTGCGATACTGCTCATCGTAGAGCAGGGAGCACGCCTCTTCGGCCCGACGGCCCAAGTGGTACTTGGCCTCGATGCTGAGATCCTCGTAGGTCAGCTGGGCCTCGCGTATGTATCTCTCCCAGTTCGAATTGACCGGCAGATAGGCAGAGCCCATTTCCAGCATTCCCGCCAAGGAGGCAGGATGCGGAAAGCGGTCGGCATACATGGGATAGAGCACCCGCAGCACGCGGTGAGTGGCCTCCACATCTCCGGCGCAGTAGTTGACTAGTAACTGGAAATTGTGCCGCACCTGATCGAGTGTGCCTTCTACAAAAATATTCCGTGGCTCCTTGGACAGCGCCTCCCCACCGCAGTAGAGACGATGGACCTCGAGGAGACTGTTCAGGGAGCTCTGCTCCAGCCAGCCAAGGTCCTCGGGAGCCGGTTCCTTTTTTGATTTGAGCATTGCCCGCTGGTAGCTGGTCACCCCACTGACGCACATGTGCAGCGAAATGGTGTCCACAAAGCGGGTGCCAGAGTCCTCGATCAGATACTGCTCTCTCAGTCTCGCTCTGTCGTAGGAAACGTTGTGGCCCACCACCAGACCGGGTCCCCCAGTTCCCAGGGGTATGAGCTCATCCAGAGTGTAGTGCGGTCGCTCAAAGTCCGCGCCCACATCACAGGGTTCCACTTTTGGCACAGCCAAACGATGTTTGGTCAGCTTCGGACTGACCCAGCAGTACCATCTTTTCGTGCTGACTGCGGTGGCCAGAATCGGCGATTGACCGGCAGAGACGCACACCTCCACATCGAAGACGAGGCCCTTTTCCAGGGGCTGCTTGACGGGTGTGGCTGTGCCATCGTCAGGGTCGTAGGCTGTCCAGCCGGCAAGAAACGCCCAGCGTTTCGGTCTCGAAGGCAGCTCATGGCAGTCCACCAGGGGCAGCAATAGCTCCTCATAAGGTTCCACCTGTTGCTTGGCTATGCTGTGGAAGTGCTCTTCAATATTCTGCCCCTGCAACGCGGGCAACTTCAGCTGCACATCCGGTATTGGCGAGCTGCTCTCGATGTCGACTCCATGGCGGTGCAGCTCCTCTTTGTACTGCCTGGCGGCGGCTCTCTGCTCCTCCGATGTGTAGCGGGATGTTTGCGGGAATATTTGCCTGTGCAAGTTTTGCGAGATCATCTGAACCTTGACGAGGTTCTCCGAGTACTCGGGTGCTGTTTCCTCTTCCACATTTGCATTTTGTGGATGCTGTTTTGCTTTGGCGGCTTTTTGTGGCAGGGGTTTTACCTTGCGATATATCTTGACGGTGCTACTGGCATAATGTTCCCGTCTGGGTTTGCTGGCATAGGAACGTATCAGGCGGAGTTGCATTATAAATCAAATCATTTTATTTTTAATTGCAAAACAAACACAAAAATAAATCCAAAGTATCGATGTTTCGGTACGAAGCTATCGAGTCGATAGCTGAGGAATCTAATTTTTATTCCGAATAAAAGGCATTTAATTTGAATTTTTGTGAATGTTTACGTTCCGTTTGTTCCAACTCCGCAATACATTTTTGTGCTGAGCAGCTAGAAAATTATAATTAAATGCAATTAGAAATCAAAATCCAGTTATCGATTTTCATCGATCGGTTGCTCTGAAAAGAGGCCGACCGCCCAACTCATTCAAGTATCGAATAGGATTCAAAAATTTACCGCTAGGCAGATTTTGAGAATAAAAACACATTTTATTCATTTTTCAATAGAGGGGAAACACTTTAAAACACATATACAGACTTTCGGAACTATTGTGGAAGTACGAGAAAATAACAATCTCTTCAGTTAATTTATATAAAACGGCTTTCACACGGTACAAACGATAAGAAAAGCGATTTTGGAAAACATTTTGGCAAATACTGCGCACCTGGCCAGGCCAACACTCTAACATACATATTAACATATTACACACTAGATCTGCAGGTTGCGCATGCCGCCGTTGATGCCGCCCTGCTCCACAGTCCAGATGACCAGCTGGCCATCCACGCCCGAGGTGGACACCTTGCTTGCGCTGGATTTGTCCCCAGCATAGATGCGCACACTGGTGATGGCGTTCTGGTGGATGGAGTCCACCACAGTGTCCGTGTTCTCTGTGCGCATGTTGCGGTCCATCGACTGGAAGATGCGCATGGCAGTAATTCCGCTGGACTCCCGCTTCTGCGACTTGTCCAGCTTGCCGCTCAGCACCAGTTTGTTGTCCGCCGTGAGGCTATACAGGAGCGGCACACAGCTATAGCCTGCCACAACGACGGAGTTGGGCGAGACCCATTCGCAGGACAGGAAGGGGAGGTAGCCGGTGCGGAGGCGTATGACGGTGTTGCCATTGGTGGCATCTGCAATGCTCACGCAGCTGTCGTGTCCTACCCAGCAGACCTTGTTGCCGTCGCTGGAGAAGCTCACATTGTTGATCCAGCCTCCGCCTGAGGTGAGAGAGTTCTTAAACTCGGCCATCAGTTGGCCCAGGGGCTTTCGGTTACCCCAGGGCGTGGGTGTGGGCGCTTCCTCGACATCCTTAATGAAGGCCGAAAATACGCGCACCTTGTAGTCCGTGGATCCAGCCACCAGCAGAACGTTGTTCGGATGCCAGTCGAGGGACGTCACGGTGGAACGAATCGGCTTTTTGATGTGCTTGGACACCCACCAGTCGTTCTCCGACTCGAAGTAGCAGACCGAGATTAGGCGAGCCCCAGAGCCAACGGCGAACTTGTTCTCCGCCGGTGACCACTTGACGCATGTGGCGGCGCGATTGATTCGAAGCAGCACCAACGTGGGCTTCCACTTGCCGTCCTCGCCCTGGGTCCACACATAGGCATTCCGGTCGGCTGCGCAGCTCACGATGCGATTGGTGTTTTTGGCCCAATCAATGCCCATGACCCGCAAATCGTGCTGATTCAGTACGTCGGCCAACTTCCAGTCGTTGCCATCGCGGCTGTATATATGGATCTCATGGTTGTTGGGCGATAAGGCAATCTCTGTGGGGAAGCAATGAGTCATGAATGAGTAAGCTCCAAATGCCCGACCGTCGGTCGGAAGCAAACTTACGCGTCCGGTCCTTGTTCCAGGCGTGGCATGTTATTGAGGCCAGGGAGGTGCCAAAGGTGAATGTCTCGGCCATTGTTGAGGAATAAATGCACGCAACGCAAGATCCAACCACACACGTAGTTTTGATTCGCCGGAGTTTGATGACCGAGTTAGGGAACGGAACGGAACCGAGTGGGCGTTGTTTCTGCTTGGGCGCTTCTCTCTAGTTTTAATCGCGGACTCTGGGCCGTCTACACGATTAAGCTAGCCTTTGAAAGAAGGAGAACTGCGAATTTCCTGCCGAAATAAACACAAACGTATTGAAAAACCTTTCCAAAATGCAAAGTGCAGAAATTAATCACCCGAATAGAGCTGCAAAAATATCGACACACTCTGCCCTCGATGTCTCGAACAGGGCTGCCGATTTAGCTATTTCCCGTAAGATCTGGCTTTTTTTGGAGGCCATCTCGGGAAAAACTTGTGAATTGCGGGAATCGGGAATGGTTGATTTTTTACAAATGCTTTTTTAATGTGTGAAGAGTATGAAAATGTGGCAGATTCATCATTATTTTTTACCGATATTTGCCCATACCAGGTAATTTAGAGATTCCAAAACAGGCCGACTTTGCTAAGCTAACAAAATCTTGTGCTATTTTCCGTGAAAGGATATTCCAATTTGTATTAAAACATATAGTTATGGCTTGCGGAGACTTGAAAAATGCTGCTCAGAACACGAAAAGACTAATAATTATAGATTCATGTGGTACGAATGCGAATCTGAACCTAATTCCACAGGGCTAGATGAGTTAATGGAAATACGGTAAAAGGCATATTCAATATCACTTTAATAAAAAATGTTTAAAACCATTGGTTATGTTTTCTTTTTTCCCGATAATAAGTTGGCATCACTGGTCTCAAACATGATTGCGGCCCACTATCGATTGCATGCCGGCGCAATCGGTTACAGTGCTGGAAAATGCTCGCACTTTTGCGCGCTTTATCCCCTGCAGCTGTTGGTAAGCAAATCGCAAATGGAAAATATCTGCGCTGCGTTGGAGCCGCTGTTTCCCTGCCGGGAGGGAGCAATCAAAACACTGGGCGAGCTGATTGGCGACTCCCGGGAAGACTATCCATCCGCCCTCTATCTGTTCGGTCACAGTGGGACGGGGAAAACAGCCCTGACCAGAACATTCCTCCGAGAGTGCAGCAGGCAGCAAGGAGTTCGCATTGCCCAACTAAATGCCATCGAGTGCTATACCACAAAAATAATGCTGGAGAATATGCTGGATACACTAGCTCCGCGTCAGTGCACAGAGGAATCCGTTCGCGCCGACAACATGCTGGAGTTTGTGGAGCAGCTGCGTCGTTGGCATGACCAGGGAGGGAGATCCCAGAGCTTCTTGATAGCCGTGGACAACGCTGAGCGCTTGCGAGACATGGATGCAAACGTTCTACCCGTTCTGCTGCGACTGCAGCAGCTGACCAGCCTCAATCTCTGTGTGATTCTCCTGTCCCAGATTCCCTTCGAAAAGTTTTATAACAAAACGGGTCTGACTGAAGTTATCAGCCTCCATTTGGCCCAGTACAACAAGGCAGAGACCCAGCGTATTCTCGGCTCGGACTTTTTCCAGGTGCGAGGGCACCTCCTTGAGCAATTTTCAAAGGATGTCCAGCGCCTCGCGATCTGCAAAGCGGCCCTCACCGAGGACTTTTACAGCAACTACCTAAATCTCTTCCTCAGCGTCTTCTACAAGGCTTGCCGAGACGTGCCCGAGCTGCAGTTGACGGCCAGGAAATGTTTCTCCATTTACTTAGAGCCTGTGTTAGATGGAACGGTGGAGTCTACAGATGTCTCCCGGCTGTGGAGACACATTGCCGGACCCTTGAGATCCGCGCTCACCCAGATATACATGCGAACAGAAAAGCCTCCGGAAGAGCAGAAGGGATCGGCACCCATCGAGGATCAAAGCGTTCGCAAGCTGGCGCAGTCGCTCGAGTTGCCCTACTACGCCAAATATCTGCTTATTGCCGCCTTCCTGGCCAGCCACAACTCCGCCAACCAGGACAAGCGACTGTTCGTCAAGCATCATGGAAAGCAGCGCAAGAGAATGCAGACGGTGAATGCCAGAGCCAAGGTTCGTTCATCCACACCCATCTATGCCCTTCTCAGTGTTTTCTTAACGGTCCAATAAACTTTTTTCCAGACTACGGAAAAGATGTCCACGACCCTGGGACCCAAATCCTTCACCATAGATCGCTTGCTGGCCATCTTCTACGCCATTCTTGAGGAGAAAGTGGGCCTCACCTGCAACCTGCTGTCCCAGATTTCCACATTGGTGCACCTCAAGCTGCTCAGCTTTGTCTCCGGCGAACAGAACATCATGGACGGCTCGGCCCGGCTCCAGTGCACGGTAGGCCTCGAGTTTGTGCTCCACATCGGCAAGGTGGTCGGCTTCAACGTGCGCCAATATCTTTGCGATTTCATGTAGGGGGTTCGATTCTCAGTGTTTAAATATATTCAATAAATAGTCGGGTACATCGCTTATGTGTATGGTCTCCGCCAGCCTGGTGTCCCGGCTGCGCAGCTGCAGCAGTCCGTTTTGCAGAGTTTGCTCGCTCAAGAGCAGCGTATAAGGCACACCCAGCATATCTGATTCGTCTACATGTTCCGTCAATTGGGAAGCATCCTTAGTTAGGGCATATCCCACTCCCTGGCACAGGCGCAGCCCTGCCCTCTGGAGGACGTCTTTTATGTGAAGGCAAAGGTCGCGCAAGTCTCCCGCCTGGGCTGGATCGACCTCCAGGCAGGCGATTCCACACTGATAGGGTGCCAGCACCCTATTCAGCAGTAGGGATTGCGTCTCGCGCCCATGGTCACAGCCATCCAGAAGAAGAGCTGTCCGAGCGGAATATTAACGATCCATTTAAAGAAATTTTATGGAGAATTCCAAGTGCTTACCGCAGGTGGCTGTTTCCAGTTCAATTACGGATCGTATGACAGCCGGCAGCAGGGACTGGTCCGTCCTCGCATCGGGCAGTCGGAAATCATCGCCGTGAAGCATCACCAGGCTCAGTTGCTCCACTGCCACTCTACCCTCTTTGCCGTAGCTGGATATAATGTCGATTCCTTGGCAGTCTTTGGCATCCGCCTCCTCCGGCAGTTCGTGGGGAACGATTCGGTAGCGACTGGGGTTCGAGGAGTACCTCATCCACCAAATCTTGCTCTCGCGCTGCATATTATAGAAGTGCTCCAGGGCGCGATAGGGCTCCACCAAAAAGTCGGTAATCAAATGCGTAACAGGAGCCTTGTGCCTAAGGAAAGGATTGGGTTGGCAGGAGTAGGAAGTGCACAGATGCTTCAGGAGTGTGGGACATTTTGCCTTTCGGGGATGCTCTTGAACCAGCTGCTGGAAGTGGGAACGGAATAGTTCGGTGCGGGAAAATGAAAAACGCTGGAGGTGCGTCGAGGAAACGGCTTCAGTGGAATGGCTGGTGCCCAGATGGGCAGACAGGGGCCGCAGACTTAGCCACTGTTGTTTCAGCAGATCGGCATAGGCGTGCCCGTGCGAAAGGAGTTCGACGTGGCTGTCGTCTAGGACGCGGAAGAAGCCAGCGGATTCCAAACACCTGAAGCAGCGACTCAGACGACTCATTGTTCCAGCGGAATATTGCCAGGCGGCGAGACGTAGTAATCCTCGTCCGTCACCTTGGCGTTTCTCAGCAGCTCCACGCGGCAGTCACCCTCCTTCACCTCGTCGTTGCGTAACTGGAGCTGCTGGTTCTCGAGCACGGTGTACAGCGGCCGAACGTTCTCCGTATTGATGTGAGCTATCTTGTCCGCAAACTGGATGCTACTGTTGAGCGTGGCAAATGCCTGTTCGCTATCCAGATCCACCAGGGAGAGGCGCTCCAGCAATTGAATGGTTTTTGTATCAATCTCCACTCTGTTGGCGGTTGTCTCTGGAAAGACTGTGTCCACCGGCGTTTGTGGCACCTTTGTAGCGTGCCGTAGGTCCTTGAAGTCCAATTTGGCCGGCTTAAAATTCGTTTTGGCTGCAATTTTGCAATAGAAACGTCTACTAAAAACACGCAACATTTCGGAAAAACATCAATGGATGCCGGAATCAGTGTGACCGCGGATTTATCGTTAAAATATACCGTCCGACCCTCAGAAATATACCGAAATATACCATATCATTTAAAAAATATACCGTAAATATACTGACGAATTCAAGTTCTAAATATCGATGCTGTTATTGATTATAAAATTGATATATCGATGCTGTTATTGATTATAAAATTGATATATCGATGCTGCTATTGATTATTTTAAAATATACCAAAAAATACCAAAAAACCGAAAAATACTTCAACCTTTTTTTCTGATCTGTGCCGCATTTACCATCACTACTTCGCCGCTCTTTTACTTCTGCGGCACTTTTCATTTTTTTTTAACAAAAACAAAACAGAAACTAGCAATAATGCCCTACGCCAATCAACCCAACGTGCAGATAACCGAACTAACGGACGACAATGTGAAATTTGTGCTGGAGGACACCGAACTGAGCGTGGCCAACAGCCTGCGGCGCGTTTTCATTGCCGAGACTCCAACGCTGGCCATCGACTGGGTGCAACTAGAGGCCAACTCCACAGTGCTGTCGGACGAGTTTCTGGCCCATCGCATTGGCCTGATTCCGTTGATATCCGACGATGTGGTCGAGCGGCTCCAGTACACGCGGGATTGCATCTGCCTGGACTTCTGCCCCGAATGCAGCGTGGAGTTCACCCTCGACGTAAAGTGCAGCGAGGAGCAGACGCGCCACGTTACCACCGCTGATCTGAAGTCCAGCAATCCAAAAGTACTGCCGGTGACCTCTCGCAACCAGGGAGAGGAGGACAACGAATACGGCGAAAGCAGTGACGAGATCCTAATTATAAAACTGCGCAAGGGACAGGAACTGAAGCTGCGGGCCTATGCCAAGAAGGGCTTTGGAAAGGAGCACGCCAAGTGGAATCCCACTGCCGGCGTGTGCTTCGAATACGATCCGGACAACTGCATGCGGCACACCCTCTACCCCAAGCCGGACGAGTGGCCCAAGAGCGAGCACACCGAACTAGAGGACGATCAGTTCGAGGCCCCTTACAACTGGGAGGCCAAACCGAACAAGTTCTTCTTCAACGTCGAGTCCTCGGGGGCCCTTAAGCCGGAGAACATCGTCATTATGGGCGTTCAGGTGCTGAAGAACAAGCTCTCCAATCTGCAGACGCAGCTCAGCCACGAGTCGCAAAACGATGCCTTGGCTGTTTGAAATGTATACAAACAACAAATATATATATTCTTAGTTTATAAACCATTTCGACTAATCCTTGAACAAGCTGTCTATGTTTATGCCCACGCCGCTGTCCTTTTTCCGTTCCTTGGGCGGGCTTGAGGACTTGGTTTGCTGCCCGCCAGCCTCCATGAAGTCGCTCATTAGCTGGCTTTTCGTCTCCACGTCAAGCTCGACGCCTGCCACAGCAGGCTCCTCCGAGGTGGCGTCCAGCCGGGACTGCTGCCGCTGCTCCGCCAACAAGTCCAATGCCGTCTCGTATATTCTCTGCTCATCGAGGGCTCCCTGCGACTTTAGGTTTTCGTAGATCTGCATAAACTGCTGCGACTGCGTGCTCCGTTTGTTGTCGAACAGGGATATCGTTTCATTGGGTCTGTTCTGCTTGTGGAGCTTCCTGTGCACGGACAAATAGACAAATTATTTCTGGTCTGGGCAATGGCCAACAGTGTGGAACATACGCTCTGACTACATCCTCGGCATAGAATATGTTGCGTACCGGCACCTCGGGAGCAGGCCTGTCGTATCGGGGCTCTGCCTTAGGTGGAAAGGCGGCGTAGACGTCATACCAGATGGGTTTATCCTCCGTTTTCATTGCACCCCCACGCAGCAGACCCTGAACTCTTTAAAACAAAAAAAAAACAAGTGTTATCAGTGTGGTCGGGGCATTGCGGGCCGCCGCTTACCTAGTAAAGATGGTTCCGATTTTCTCGAGCCTGCTTTGCGCCATAATAACGTGTAGTTGTTTGTTTTAATATTAATATTAAATATTACGACACGCAGATTCTTGTACGCAGGTATCGATACTGGTATCGAATTGCCGGCTGGTATCGAATTGGCAGCGAAACAAGTAGTGAGCCCATTTTCCGTTACTCCGGTACGGTCACACTTGCCGCAGATTCCAGCAGAGAAAAACGCTGCTGCGCTGCTCCGTCGTGAACTACCGTAATTTTTGCTGTGTTTTGATTGTTTGTGCAGGTGTAAAAATCGATCTATTGAATTGAGTTGACTCCGGAATTGTCCTACAGATATTCGTCTGACCACTATCCCAATTGACAGTGCGTGCTGTGGAGCCACCCCATATCGTCGTCGTGCCGTCGTTTGATTGTGTTTTTGGAAAATGTTGTTGCGCGTCGCGGTTCAGGAAAATTGTGCCATCGTTTGAGTGTCGTATGCCGTGTGCGTGTTCGTGTGCGTTTGCGTGTGTATGTGTTTAGTTTACATTTACCCTGCTCGATCGGACGCAATTTAAGTTAATTAAAAACGTTGGCTAATTCTCGATTTTGACGCCTCCGCAATGAGTAACTACCATCCGCACTCGTTGTCGCATCCGCACCAGCTTCAGCTCCAGAGCCATCATTTGACGCAGCCCCAGCCCCAGCCCCAGCAGCAGCAGCGTCATCATAATCAGACGCCCACAACCACCCAGCTACTAGGGGATCGATCGGCCTCCTCCTCATCGTCCTCCTCAATGCTGGTAGCCCCCCAGCCCCCGCAGCCGCTGATAAGCAACTCCTTAGCCATACGCCAGGAGATCCAGCGCTTTGAGAGCGTCCACCCATCGATCTATGCCATATACGATCTGATCGATTTGCTGCCCCTATCCGATGCCCAGATAGCCCAATCCATTCGGGACCATGTGGTCTGCATTGAAGGTGAGTCCAAGTCCCACCATTGAATTAAATTTTCCTGCATTTCGCGCATAATGTGCGCATAATGTGGGTATGGGTCAAGACCCTTCCTGGGATAGATTCCTTTAGAGTAGATGGAAATCTCTTGATTAAACATGTTCCACACCTCTTCTGGCTGCCTCCATTGTTATTTGTTATGGACTGGACTTGTGGTTGCCTTTGTTTGGAGTGCTTTATGCTAATCTCTGACCGAAAATCTATGAAGCAACCAGTGCCAACCCCCTTCTGATTGTTGCCAAAATGTCCATTGAAGCGGGAACAGCGGAACAGACGGACGGGAATATAAGAGGGCTATTGAAAGTGTTGTCGTTGTCGTTTCCAAAAAGAAAGAGCTTCGCTATTTGTTTAAAACAAGCTTTTCTGCCCAATTTCCAATGTGTCTCTGTGTCTGTGTCTGTGTCTGTGTGTGTGTCGTGTTCCGTGCCCCTGCCACAGTCACAGCTTCAGCTTCAGATTCAGATTCAGAGCCACCTCAATGTGCGGGGCATGAAATTTGATGCTCAATGCTACCTTCTTCTTCTTCGTCTTCCTCCTCTCGCAGCAGCAGCAGCAGCAACATCCAAAAACCGAATCCGAATCCGCTCACAAACGAAAACCGAAAACCAAAAACCGGTTCTAAAATGGTTTATTAGAAAATCTCTCGCGGCTCCCCGAAAATGTAAACAAAATCGTCAGAGGCCGTCTCCTGCCTCCTGCCCTTGTTTTTGTTTTTGTTGCTGTTGCTGTTGTTGACTGTAGAACATGGCTTTTCTGTCCGCGCTCTTATCGTGCAAACCAGATACATATGTACATTGCATACATACATAAATATGTATGTGGGAAACACGAGAGGAGACAAATCCAATAGACAGTTTTGCACGCGACTTTCTTATTGTCGATTCTAATTCGTTTGTCGTTGCGGGAATCGAGAATCGGGAATGGGACAGAATGATGAATGATGCCTTCGATACCCGCGATACCCTCGATACTCTCGGGCATTAGCACAGGGGTATGCTTCGTCCGTTCATCGATGGGTGACGGACAAGCGATATTTTATCCAAATCGGATACGAATGAAATGTTTCAATATATCTACATCTACATACATATACCATATGTATGTTGTGAGCTGAGGAATGGGCATCTAACAGTCGGTACAATTATCGCATGGCCTTTCTACGTTTTGGCCTGTTTTGTGGCCTGAAAGCAAAACCTACTATTGGCATTTTCCGTTCGAAATGCTTGTTTATTTATAGGCTCCAACAATAACGGGAGAAGGTCGAAGGCACTTAAGTAAAAGCTGAACAAAACTCGAAGAGGAACTTCTTTTGTTTGATGGAATTCGTTTCGGAATGGAATCAATGGCTGTTGTCCGTGGGGCTCCATGTGTCACACCGATTTGCATATTAGCAAAGCTTTAATAAACCACAAAAAGACCAGGTTTTAAACTCCCAATGGCTTGCACGATATCAGCACATCAATACCTAATACCCAATACCTACTAGTTCTATGGACAGAAATAACTTGCGTATCTCCGGGTATGCATGTACTCGTACCCACCTATGCACACATATATTTATTTGTTTTGTTTGTTTATTTTGTTGTGAATAAAAAAAGTAATAGTCGGGGGCCCCAGATATAGATACAGATACAACACAAGAATCAACTAAAGCGCCGCTGGCGGTAGTCAAAAAACAAATTTCCTCTCTTATCTCAAATGGCCCGCAACGGTGTCCGGCCTCCCGGCCTCCCGGCCTCCCGGCTTTCCCATTAAAGCGATTGCAATTAGCGCCCCATCGACTATTTGCTGGGATTACAATACCAGCACATTTACCCTTTGACCACAATGGGTATATTAACTATTAATAAGAGCTATGTTACAGTCAAGAATGGTTCTCAATTAAATAAATAATAATAAATAGTAAGCAGTAGTAATATAGATAAGTGATATTATAGATATTATAGATAATATCTCATAAGTGAACGGACACACCCCTGTGGAACCATAATCGAATAAATGTGTTTCTAATGGAACAATATCGATATTTGATAACTTCGAATCCAGCAATATCGTACTTCTTGCGCTACTTTTTCCCATTAGGCTTTGATAAGCAGTCTAACAGAACAACAAAACCACTTGTCAGCGAAGCTTAAGACGAACATCAGTAAGCTTAATCATGCACACGACATGCAAATATGTTGTTTTGGATCGCTCGGCGTTCTCGGGCATTCTCTTCGGTATTTTTCGAATGGATCTGTGACAAAAATCGGAGTGTAAATATACTCGTATACATACATATTAGATGTAAAATGGAATCAACCTCAAAAGTGTACTTTAAATTGAGAATAATTCCAGTCCCATAGAGACCTTCTTCACAATCACCAACTGAGGCGTGTGCCTGCCGTTTCTATAATTCTGTAATTCCAATTCTATAATGAGAATGAAAGTACCGATAGATAAGGAGTAAGGAGTGGGGTAAGGAGCTAGGCCTGAGCTTCCAGAAGTTGTGATTCCTTTGCTCTTTTCTGGTTAAATGCATGGAATTGATGTCGTATATCAATCAAAGTTAATCAAATTGATACATTTTCTGTGTTTCTTATCAATACATTCGTTCGTTCGCTATCTTGTGCCAAAAGTTCTTTCTTGAGGCTGTCGTTTTGCTTCTTTGTGGGCTCTCTTCATAATTGCATATTTTTTTTAGGGCTGTTATCTTTAAAATAACTGCAAAAGTATTTTAAAAGAATGCGGCAGCCTCCTCCTCCGCCTCAGACCATCGTCGCGGGAAGTTCCGATGATACGTATCTCCGTCAAGTGCCGGGCAGGCCCCTCTTATCGGTCTGCGGACTCGCTCTCGGAACTGCTGTTTATTTATTCTTAATTGTACAATAATATTGACATGCGGATTGTCAAAAGAATTATGGTCCGCCGCCACTGCCATTCTGTCTGTGTCATTCGGAAGTGGAACAATCGCTGTTGTGCGTCGATACGCTCGATAGCGTGACACGGACGGAGATGCCATTGAGATTGGGGGGAAAAAATATCAACGACTGCTGTGCCGCTATAGCCCCGGGCTCCTCAGGCCCCCCCAGGTCCGATTCCCACTCCCCTATCTCCAATCCCCCGTCCCCACTCCCACTCTGCCACTCTCCCATCCGCGAGTCTCGTTTATTTTTAACACAAATTGCATTTAAAATAGTATCGTGCACTTTGCTGGCATTTGCTATTTTTGTCGCTCGGAATTGCACAACAATTTGTTGCGATTTTCAATAAAAGCTGAACAAAAGAAATGCAAATTCGAGAAAGAATTTTGCGGCGAGGCAATTAAGTCTCATAATGTGCCCGAATTTGGTGCTCTGCTCGCCTGCCCGCCTGCCCGCCGGCGAATGATTCACGAAATCGTGACAGCTATGGAGAAATTTATCATTCCGTTTGAGGGTTCTGGTTCTGCCTCCTCCTGCAATGCTCGTGCACTGTATTGTTCGAGTATATTGCGTTTCGAAACTGTTCAATGACATGCCACACATTATAAGTTAATTAAAGCCTATTTCTATACTGTGCAAAAGCTGTAGATATGTCAGGCTATATTGTTATTGAACGCACTGTACCTACAGAAACGGCAACCTACAGAAGTGTTGAATGACAGCGGAGAACGGTTAAAGTGTGAAGTTTACGCTCTCTAATTGAAAATTCCACTCTGGAGATCGAATCATCCCAAAGATGGGATAATGGGACGAGATTATCGCGGCAAACGAGAGATATTCCAATCGAGTGTCGCAGATTTGGGTTTATTGATGGTTCAGTTATGTGTTCAGTTATGTTTAGTGTCACTCGATAGCCCCTCGATGTGGTTCTCCACGACCCTGCCACTGAGCTTGGCCATTTTCCAGAAATATGCCGCCACATCGGAGACGAAACTCTTTGAGATCTCCTGCAGTTTCCCGTCCGTGAGCAGGCCTTGTATTCGTCATCGCTGAGGCCCGTTTCAGACTGTCGGTTCAGCAGCAATGGGGATTTCCTGAACTAAATTGGAGGGAAATCCGTGAGAGGTCTTAGTCCAGCGAGAGCCCACACTTACCTCCTCGAAGATATCGAGCCATATTTGATCCTTCTTGTCCAGATCGTTCTCCGCAATGGCCTCGTTCACGCGCGACACGTAACGATCTATGTCACCGGCCCTCTTCGACTGGGGACTCAGCTTGGCCTTCACCTCCGTGAAGTATGCGATCTGTGCTCGGAACAGGGCGTTCAGCAGAAGGACTGTCTCCTGGCGGGCCTCCTGTTCCAGTTGCCTTTGGACCGGATCGTCCGACCCGTTGCCAGAGGGCGGATCGCGAGATGTGGGTGCCGCCAGCACGTGCTGCCAGAGAGATTGATAGGTCGGTGATGGGCGGGGGACTATCGCCTGCACTCACCTGAGCCAGCAGCAGCATGGGGATATATTTGAGCAGCATTCTCCAGTGTTGGGTCTAGACTCTAGATGCAGTTGCGTCCTCAGTCTTTGGATGTCGATTACGAACTGAGTATCGGACAAAATATATGTACATATGTACTATACATACATATATTCAAGTGGAAGCGATGGGCTGTTCGATTTGCCTAGGAAGCTGCTGATAAGCGCCCGAAGGCTTTGCAGCTTTAGAATACAATTTAGTTCTCTCCCAGCGAGGGTTCCGTGGATGGTGATAATTATTTTCAATGAATTTTCAGAATTCTGTATTATTGCGTCGTACATATGTGCGCGGATTTTCGGCACGTTTCCAGAGAGTGAGAGTAATGCTAAGTACATACATATATACATATGCACATATGTACGTACGAACATACAGTATATTACAGATTGGTCTAGATTCTGGGTCTTCAAGGCCGCCTCCTACTGGTGCCAGAATAGAGCTAATGCTCATAGTGTATCATCTGATTGGTTCATAAGAAGTAGAAAATGTTCAATGTAGTGTGTACCTGCCACCAGCGTAGCAGCTTAGGAATTAGTTTTTTAAATAAAAAGGTACATTCATTCAGCGTGTCAACATCTTTTGTAGAAATCTTTGTGAGGAATTGAGAGCCTACAGTCAAATCTGGTAATACCCTGATCAAGATTTCGACCAACTTAGGGAAACCGAATGATCTAAGGCTCTAATGATACCGCAATGATCTAATGATAAATGATAATGATAATATTCTGATTAGAAAAATTATCAGATAGAGAAAATCATTTTCCGGGAAACTATTCGTTGATATATACTTTTCGTAGCATACTGCTAGGGGCCCAATGCCAACTGAATCTCGTGTATTTTATTTGTAGCATACTTTTGGGCATCCACGAACAACTGATGGTAGAATTCATGTAGAATTAATGTAGAATTGTCATTTGGCGTTTAATATCATAACAATATACATATATACATATTAATTGACCCACATAGAAGTACTGTAGCTTGAAACAACAAATTATAAATAATTAATTAGCTTTGGTTTGATTGTTTAAGAACTACCCACAAAAAAGGTCCACTACTTCATTGCAGCCGCGCAGACATGTATGTAGTTCTGCTGTAGATATCATGTTGCACTATCCAATTACTTGTAATTTTACATTTTCATGTTGTTTGTTTTTTTTCCGGCATACATTGCATAAGAAAATCATAAGAAAATCGCCAGAACCAAAGCCAATCAATTGGCAATCAATCATGTAGATCATACAAGTAGACGGCCCAGGAGCTCCCCGCTCTGATTCCCAGAGTGGGCTCCAGCGCAGGGCCATGCTGTGCACCAGAGTATTGTACTGCACTGCCCCTGGCTCTGGCCTCGGACACGTGCTGCTGAGGGACTGCTCTACAGTCGTACCCTTCTCGGACGACTCTTGCTGGAATAATCAAGCTTTGCAAAGGAAATGCGATTATGAGCCTAATCTGAGCGATTAGATTAAGCAAATTAATGGCTGGCTCCTCTGTTTGGCAGCTGCTGGTGGGCTTCCAAACAACACAACGGGTTTATGGCAGCCTTCTGCAGAGCCGAACGATTATAGACTATATTTAAAATGGGAAATTTTGATCGGTTTTATTGTTTCTTAGTCGTGCATTAGTTTTTTGCGCCGGTAATAATGCCAATGAGGTCGCTCAGGGATCGATCCCCGATGAGCTCGTTGCAGAGGGGGGTCACCATCTCGTTGAGCCAATTGGCCACGAAGTCGGTGTTTTCGTTGACCGTCAGCGTGATGAACTCCTCGACGATCTCGTTCAGCTTGCGGTTGAAGATGCGATACTTGGAGAGGTTCTCGATCTCCGACGCCACATTGCCCACCGAGGGGTAGACGAGGATGCTCTTGACCTTCATTTGACTCGAGATGACGCCCAGCGAGTAGCTGATCCGTCCCTTGAGGTTGAAGTCCTCCAGGGCCATGTAGGCGCCTCCTTCGCGCTTCATCCGATACCCACTGCCCACATCGGCCTGGTACAGGGTCGTGAAGTTGATGCTCCCAAAGTTCAGCTCGAAGTCGACGCGACTCCGGATCAGGTCGACGTTCATGATGATCACCTCGAAGCCGTTTAGGCCCTCCAGCACAAAGTCGTTGATTTCTCCGTTGGCGCTGAACTCTCCGGTGCTGAATTGGAAGGCCTGGTGCTTGATCTCAGCGGGGGCCAGCTTGGGCATGGGTCCATAGCCCGTCTCCAGAAGACCTCTAAACACCTCCAGTAGCTCCAGGATCTCGCTGCTCACGGAGCGACCCTCAACTAGGGGAAATTCTTGTTTAGTTAGCCTCTCGCCACAGCCAGTCGTACATTAGGGTCTTACCAGCCAGCGGTTCGGCCACTTCGGCGCCCTGGCAGTGGCCCAGGGATAGGGCCAGGGCCAGGAGAACGGCAATCAAACCACAGGACTTCATCTTTAATCAGGCACAAGACACGACTTTACTAATTCAGTGACTAAAACACCACTAGTCAAGGCCCAGCGCAGTCCCTGTCTCTTATATAGGCCCCTCATCGGCCAGATAAACTATCTCTAAACATATGTAGTAGCACTCGCTAATCGGCAAATAATTTGGCAAAGTGCTTTATAGCCACCCAACCCGCCCGATAAGGAAAGCTTTGGATAAGTGCTGCAAATCTATCAAATGCGAATGTATCTACATCTCCATGGATGGTGAAGTGGGAAAACAGACAGGAAACCAGGGAAAATAAGAACCATCGTGAATAATTATTAGCTCATTTTAATCAGTGCGTGGATTTATTCACCAATCGAGCTCTGGGGGAATGCAGACCTCCTTCTCGCCACCCTCACCACCGGATCCGGCGATGATATCGGCCACGCTGATGTCGTCGAGCACATTGTTGACCACGGGCAGGGCGATCGCCTCGATGGTGTCGCTGATCAGGTCCTCGTTCTCGTTGACCGCCATCTCGACGGCTCGGCGAGGTACAGGTTCATCTTCTCGTTGACCGCGCCATCTCCCAAGATGCCCTCAATCTCGGAGTCGACCTCGCCCAGGTGGGTGCGCACCTCCAGGGACTTGAGCGTCAGCTTGCCGGAGAGGACGCCCAGGGAGTACTTGAGGGTGCCCCAGATGACCATGTCCTTGATGGCGAACTTGGCGTGTCCAGCGCCGATCAAATTGATGGTGAAGCCGAACTTCTTTAGCAGCACAGTCAGGTCGTAGCTGGTGTCCACGTTCACGTTGCGGAATGTGAACTTGTAGGTGACCTTGCTGGTCAGGGCATTGACCTTCATCTCGTCGATCTCGAAGTCGTCCATGCCATTCAGGCGGAAGTGGTCGATGCTGCCCTTGGCCTTCAAGGCGCTCGTGTCGATGTCGATGTTCTTGTGGTCGATTCTGAGGGGGGCGAGTGGGGGAATGCCCAGGCCGGCAAAGCCGCAGGGCATCTGCTCCTGAATGCCATGGATCAGATCCTCAATGGTGCTGGAGATTGACTGGGAATCTGATAAATCGTTACATTTTAGAGATTATAGAGACAGAGACAGTCACAGAGAGAGGCTAGACTCTTCACTTACCGATCGGCTCGCCCACGGACGCCGCGCTGGCGAAGGCAACGAATGCCAAGAGAGCCACGAAGATTTTCATTATTGCTGCTGACTTTTGAGTCCTACAAACTGATCGCAGTACGAACCGTATTTATACTACTCAATCGTTCGGACGGGCCGTCAGCTTTTTATAGAAACACGCCCAGGTGGGGGCCGATAAGGCCCTGCCTCTCGGCCTCTCTGCTGGTCTCGAGTACGATTTGATTAGCGACACTCGATCGATGCCCATTTGCTGTCTTATCTGGCTCTGGGACTGCTTCTGGGCTATGGCTTCCCGATCCGTTGGCCAATTTTTAATTTCGATGATTAGGTATATAAATCAGGCCACTTAGCCCGAGGAAATAACGATCAGATCTCGAGAAGGGATAAAACTCTCTAATGAAACTTTTCCTTTATTCAGAGAGAGAGAGAGAGAGACAAAGAGAGAGTGAGTAATCAAAGGTTCGTTAGGAGGAGGATTAGGATTTCCATTCCCTGCCCATGGGTTGATTCACGATTCATTCTCTATAAAGTTCCGATGTCTATTACCAGGCAGACTTATATCAGTTAGCAATTTCAGCAGAGGTTGGGGTGACTCCGCCACCTGTTCCACCAGGCCACATCAAATAATGCGAAATATGTAGTTTCCCATAAACGAATAGACGCAGAACAGACCCCATTCTGCATGAGTGATTCGGAATAATATATCGGATAATATATGGAGATCGGAAATGTTGGATCTTAGACTGATTGAAAACAGAAAAATCAGCTGTTTTTTTTTTGCCAGTCACACGTGAATGTGCGATGTAACATTCGCAGTGGAACTGGGAGCATCTGCGTGAATGGGAGTCTGGTGGAATGGCGGGATCGATCGCAGGGATCGATCTTCGTGGCGGTTTTATTTACGGAATCGAGCACAAAGAATGCCAGTGGCTCGGACTAAAATAGTCCGTGCATTTCTCTGGATCTAAAGTCTGCGAATTGTTTGTCGCTTGATTAATAATCACAAAAAATGTTCGAGTGTGATTAAATGCCGATGGACTTGATTGATTTATTTAAAGGATTTAGCAAGGGGGCTATTATGGCCGCCATATAATAAGGTTTAGGCTTATACCAACACCTGCGCCCTGAAGCTCTTTCTCCCTGTAATACCCCAGATAGACATTGGCCTATCGGGTCTTTACAGCACCACGTACGGGAACAGACCCGCAACGCCTCTGTGCGCACACGGAATGTACCCCCAATCGAGCGAGGAAGGAGGACTGATTAGATCGGCGGGTAATCCGGTGGACACCTGCATGGAGTCGTCGTCTGACGCAGTTTTTGGTAGCCAAAGCCAACGGCCCAAGCCATTTGTCTATGTCGAAATGATAGGCCATATATTCTCGTATTTTGATGCGATATTGACACTCGATTGGCCAATTGCGAGAGATTGGGCCAAAACAAGCCACTTGTGTGGTTCGGCACGGCACGGTGCGGTGGGGCGGGTACCCTTCGAGCAATGATTGAATTCCTGCCCTCCAAATCGGGAGCGTATCGTCAAATCCGATCTGCTCCGGCAATACGCGGCTAATCAGGCGTCGTGATTACCATTTAGCTGTTAAGCTTAAGTAGTCGATCCGCCGTCTGGTCCCCCGTCCCACCGGCAAACTTCTCCTGCTTCTCCGACTTTTCCGGGGGTGTCCGAGGCGCCTGGGTATAAAAGGCAGCCCCGCCTGTTGGCATTCAACAGCTGGCTGTACCATGAAAGCTTTCGCCTATGTCTTTGTGGCCCTTTTGGCCTACGTCGCGGCGTACGAGGTGGAGCTCTTGAGCGAGCAGGAATGGGACCGTCTGGTCGAGCGCAATCGTAAGTGTCCTCTTAGAATCTGAAGTGACCGATATTTACTCTCTTGGGACTCGCATGGCCGCAGCTGCGCAGCCCGACACCCAGGGCTGATTCTGAACGGATCGGCCAAGAAGGCCATCTAGGGGCTGCTCAACCAGATGCCCTGCGGCTGGCCCGAGTACGGTATCCCCCCACTGGCCCCCTACACCAATGCCAATCTGGAGATCCATCTGGCCGAGTCCGTTGTTGAGTAAGTCAGCGTCTGGAACGCGGATGCGGATTCGGATTCGGAAACGGAAACTAACTCCATCTTGAACTCTAGCACGCTGCTGCAGTTCCTGCGCTTCCGCTTCGATGGCTTGGACGACATGGAGATCAAGAAGCTGAAGGTCAGCTACACCTTCAGCAAGAAGGTGCAGTTCCACTTCAACTTCAAGCAGCTGAAGGCCAGCGCCCACTTCCTGAACACCGACACCTTCGTGGACATGCTCCGGCAGCTGGGTCTGAGCGTGCGCTACGAGAGCACCGGCCCCATGTCCTTCGCGCTGGAGAACCTGTCCATCCAGGGCCAGTTCAAGTACAAGATGCCCTTCCTGTTCGGCTCCATCAAGATCTCCAAGTTCCAGTGCACCATCGGACTGGGCGGCGTGTCCTCCAACATCGGCGGCGTCATGGGCAACGGCAGGATCAACGAGTTCATCAACGACATGATCGACTACGAGGTGCCCGCGTTCATCAACGGCCAGCAGGAGGCCATCAGCAAGCAGATCGAGGAGGTCTTTGTGCCCATTATCAACCAGAAGCTGAAGGGCCACAAGATCTGGTATCTCCTCTCGATGCTGTCCATAGTCTCCGGCAGCTGCAGCCCCACTCCGGCCCCCTGGCTGGCCGTGGAGTCGAGGCGGACAGCCTGAAGAACAAGCACAAGCAAATAAAAAGCAATTCAACCTCCTACACGACCACGATCTACGTTTTAATTAGCGCATTTCTCCGCCCCATTATCTCCCCGGCCATCCAGTGCCTCCCCGTTATCCTCTTATCGCCCCGGATTTCGATTATTGATTGGATCGGGTATAAAAGGCCCTCGCCGGCGGCTAGGCGTTTCAGTAAGCATTTACTAACAGCCACACAGCCACATAGCCACATAGCCACAATCAACATGCGTTTCCTGGTAGTCTTGGCCTGCCTGGTGGCAGTCTGTGCCGCCGGCACCCTGCCCAATCGGGTGGAGCAGCGTCTGCTCGAGTTGGCCGACCAGAATGGCGACATCGATCTCTTCGCCGAGCCCGAGCCCGAGGGTGTGGAAGGTAAGACTCCTCCCGACCCCCCATCCCCCACCTTGGACAGTTGAATAAATGTGGAAATCGCCATTTATGCCCGCAGTTGCCCCCCAATTCATTCTGTCGTGGCAAGCACGCCGCTTCATCCGCAAGCTGCAGAAGCAGATGGAATGCGGCTGGCCGCAGTACGGCATCCCCGTGCTGGCCCCTCTCCGCGTCAACGAGTTCGACCTGGACTTCAAGCGCGGCATCTTCGAGACCCTCAACAACTTGTTCCACCTGAAGATCGCCGGCCTGGACGACTTCGAGATCACCAAGTTCAAGCTGAACATCATCACCAGCAAGGTGACCTTCGACTTTCTGTTCAAGAACATCGACACCACCGCCGAGAGGTACAGCACTGACACCCTGATCGACGCCCTGCGCCAGCTGGGCCTGTCCGTCGAGTACGAGGGCACCGGGGACCTGCTCTTCGACCTGAACAACCTCCGCATTACCGGCACCCTCAAGTACAAGCTGCCCATGCTGTGGGGCTCCGCCAAGATCACCTCGCTGAAGACCACCATCTCGCTGGAGTCCGTCGAGTCGGACATCAGCGGCTTTATGGGCCACGGCAAGATCAATCGCGCCATCAACAGGCAGCTGGAGAATGTGGTGGTCAAGGCCATCAACGACAACCAGCAGACCATCTCCGACACCATCGAGGACACCATCGTGCCACCCGTGAACAAGATGCTCAAGGGCAAGGACTTCTGGACTCTTGTGGACCTGATCCTCTCCAGCAGCGATGACGAGAAGGAGGACGATCCAATTGTCGTCGACTGTGACCCCCAAGCCGATCCCTGGGCCTAAGCTCATCATCCTAGCGCTTTCAATAAAAACTTTATCGAGATAATGAATTCCTAAGTCCTCCAAGCCAGACGCACAGTAGAATGTGCGAATATGTACAAACAAAATGCATGTCCTGTGCATGACGAGGGATATTGATGATCTACTCGAGACTGGGGTCGAGGCTCGGTCTCACGAATGTAAAAACAAAATAAACAGCATACCTGTCGTGTGCATGACGAGGGTCGTCCCGAGACGCACAACAAAAACACTTGTTCACGTCGTGTGAATGACGCGACATTTCGATGCTAGACTCGACTCTCGCCGATAATAGTTGGTTTTTCTCTGTTGTTGTATGCCCTAAATCCCGGAATCTTGAGGAACGATCGGATGTTTTATTCGAATGTGTGTGCAGGGTGTCCGAGGATCGCATGGACTGGACGTCTGCCTTTTCGCTATCTTTGAAGGGAACACCTGAAGCTAATCCAATCTTATCGATGCCGCAGCGCTACTTAAGTGGCTAATCGTTTTGGCTGATTGCAGGGGCGTTGGTTGGGTCTATCTTCTGGCTGATTTGGGAGTCGGTAGTTTAGCAGTTCAGTACTCGCTTTCACCATGAGAAGTTACTGTGTGATATTTGTGGCTCTGCTCTGCTGCTCCTTGGGCTCCCCGAAGCTCTTCGATGATCAGCTCCGTGAGCTGACGGAGTTCCTGCGCCTGCAGATGCGTTGCGGCTATCCGCCACGGGGTGTGCCGGTGCTGGCCCCCGCCCAGATAGCCTACCAGCAGGTGGCTCTTGCCACCGAGAGCCTCGGGTAAGAGTCGGCATGGGTGAATGGACATGGCGAATATATAACCAGATAACACTTTGCCGTGCAGGTGCCGGGGAAACTTCACGGAACTAACGCTGGAGGGTCTGGACGGCTTCGAGTTCGCGAAGCTCGAGTGGAGCAACATTCTGCACACTATCAAGTTCGACATCAACTTCCCGCGGGTGTCCGTAAGGAGCTCCAAGTACATGCTCGACATTCTGGCCCGGCTCTTCGGCTCCGACTTCACCCTGTGGGGCGACGGTGTCTTCAGCCTGGAGCTGATCGACTTCCGGGCCTATGGCAGCTTCGTTATCCGCCCCACGACAGCCAGCAGCGGAGTGTACGTGAAGAGCTGGCAGGTCAACTGGCAGCTGGGTGAGGCCCGGTCCCAGACAACGGGCATCATGAACAGTCGCCTCTATACGAAGCTCGTCAACGATCTGGTCAAGGACTACTTGGAGCTCCTGGTCAACGACAATCCCGCAGAGGTCTCCCAGTTCATGGAGGGTCTCATTGTTCCGCCCCTGAATGCGGTGCTGGAGAATGTCGCCTGGTACGAGATAACCGCCATCATTCTGGGCCTGGTCGATGGTGTACTGCCAGTGGAGCCGATTTGCTGATTGCTGATTGCTGATTGCTGATTGGCTGGCTCATCAGATCAGCTGCTTTGAAAAGTGCTGAAAAGTGAATAAAAATGTCTTGAAATCGAACTGATCCTTGCTTTTCTGTGTGGTTTTCTCTCTCACAGAGTAGCTGTGCAGTAAAGGGTGAGTTTTCATGTCTAGCATGGGCTCAATGACCGCTCTCTCTCTCTCTCTCTCTACCGCTGGCTCTATCCCAGTGGTTCCCTAATCAAATGATTCCGTCTCTTTCTCACAGAGTAGCTTTGCAGTAAAGTTCTATCTCTCTTTTATCGCTAGCTTTCTCCTAGTGAGACTCGTTCTATATTTCTAAGACCTTCCACGTTTGACTGTGGCACAGAACAGAGGATATTTAAGGTAGATCTAAGTTTAATTTTGGATTACTTGTGGGTGTTTTGCAATATTTTTGGCTCCTCCGACATGAGAACACCCAATATTCGGTTCCATCTTCAGTAGATCGTCATCAGTCTAAATGGTGCTTTCTCACTCAAATTCAAAGGCCATATTCCTGCTTTTTTTGCGGGCCATTGATTAAGGTGTTTAAGACTGACTACAGTTTGGAAGAATCAAGTAGATCAAATCTGTAGGACATTCCCAATTCTTGGCGTACTTGATCTGCCGTGACATCTGCCGCAAAAATAGACCAAAACAATCCTCGAAGCGGATTGCACATGGAATTACTCTTTGAGCTCAATCGGTGCAGAAGGCGTTTTTTGGCGTTTTAGAAGGATACAAAAACCAGCACCGGCAACATTTTCATATAAGCTTATACGATTTCTTCCCTAAAGAATTCCTTTTCCATCTCTTTGCAGGTAAGCTCAACTAGATTTCCGCATTATTGTGAGTGAGTATAGAATGAAATTCCATCGGGGCTCTAATCGTTTTTGGCCATAAATTAATGCTGGTATTTGTGGACAGAGAGCGAGTGGAAGAGAGAGAGAGGGAGAAAGAAGCAAAGTCCATAATCGGATTTGGGAAACGCCAGCAGGACATCTTAATACCCGACCTCGAGCCTCGACCCGAAGCACGAGCCTCGTGAACAGCAGGAGGTCAACGGGTGGTCCCGTTGTCCCGTGGTCCCGTCCGTTGCGACGGTCCAACACTTTCGAGCCTCAGGTTTTGCGAGTGGCAGATGGTTTTTCCACACTCTTTTATTCGGTTTCCCTTTTTTTAGATGCTCTTGTGTCTGATGTCATCATTTGTTGTTAATTAGTGCAAAATACTCTAGGAGAAAGAATCTCTGATCTCTCTGCCACCCCCTCCACTCCTCCACATTCCTCATTCCCCATTTCCCATTCCCCATTCAGTTCTCTAAAAGAAGAAATTGAAATTCGATTTGGCTCATTTCATTTGCAATTTATGGGCCATCTTGTGCCCGTACTCTAGGTTCTGTTCTGTTCTGTTCGGTTCGGTTCTGTTTTGTTTGCTTCCCCCTGGGACACACCTTGCTTGCTGGCTGGTTCTTGAGTTTGTCATAATGCAAAAATGAAACACAGCCGTTCGTCGCTTTTTGTTCCGAGTACGAGTACCGAGTACGTGCTCGGTGCCCATCTGGGAGATGAGAAGAGGATGCTGCTGGTGTCCTGCTGCTTGCGGCATTGTCTTCGAGGAAGTTTTACGACCTACCGGACAGGACAGTCTGTTGCATTGTGGATTGTGGATTGTGCATTGTGCATTGTGCAGTGTGTCCTTGCGGCCGCTCTGATGGCGGACTGACTGTCTGACTCTTTGGCCGCAGTCCAGCCCAAGTTGCCGTTTCAGTCCCAGCCAACAAGTTTCGCATCCATTTGTTGACATTTACGATGCAATTTTCTAAGAGTCATTAAATTCCTCCGCGAAGCCCTCGGCCGTCTGCTTCGTGGCCCACTTTGATTAGCCCCGATTTGTGTGTGTGTTGACCACAGACGAGGCCCCGACCCGTCCCAGTCGCCATCTCCATTCGCTTTCAATGGGAGACCCACTCTTGGCAGAGTATGTGCCCGCGGCTCGCTCGATGGGTGGCTGCTCAGCTGGAAGTAGGAAGTAGGAAGGGCCCAGAAAGGACCTTTATGCGCTCCTAAGAGCGATATTCGAACTTTATTGCTCTGCTCCTTAGAATCGAAGCTGATTTTGGTTGCTCTTTCCCGGAAAATAATGATGTAACGGCCCGACTTTACCTCATTGGCCACATTTTAGTAGAATAATTACCTGGGGTCCTGTGCATAGTTATCCTTTAAGTGCCACTCATCTCCTCCCTTCGAACGAGTCCTCTTCTGAGGCCTCGCCACATCTCTGTGGCTGGGGAATGGATGCCCAAAAACCCAGCCTAAATTGCCAGAGTTTTCTTCGGCACTCTCTCTCCCCCCCTCTCGAGTGCCAACAGCCAGAGGGCTAATTGAAAGCGAGTAAGGCTCGCCTTGGCTTTTCATTTTGCTTTTAATTTTCCTCACTGGCGAATGGCGTAAATATTTGCATTGAGAGCAACCCCTTGGATACACAGAAATTGGGGTTAATTTAAAATTTATGATGCGCCGAATTGTCGAGTACTCGAATTAGGATTCATTAAGGGGCAACGACAAGAGGCAAATAAATCAGAGAGTGCCAGGATGTACAGGCCTTTGCCTCCTTCCGTGGCACATGGAATCGCGTCTTTTTGTTAACTTAAAGACGCTGCTTTCGTTGTCTCTTCGTCTCTCTTGTTGCGCATTAACCCCATTTGGGTTTAATTTGAAACGTAGTAAGATCGCGACTTTGTATCTGTAGCCCTTCTCCTGTATCTGTGCCCCTTCCGCGGCCTTCCAATTGTCCTGGCCAAGTCAACGGTGAGTAAAAGGAGAGAGAGGCAGAGGCAGGGGCAGGGGCACACGGACTCGCTGTAATTGAGCAGCGCAATTTCCCCGAAAATCGCACGCGAAGAAAAGGTGCGCTGTCCTGTAAATGAACAGCCGAACCGCCGGTAAGGATGCTGCAGCAATCCTTAGCTGCTCTGCTTTTTATTTTTTCAATTAAGGATGACATGCCCCTGCACTCATCCTTGGGCTCGTCTCCGTCTCAGTCTCAGTCTGCGTCTCAGTATCGAATGTGTTTCACGGGCTGAAGTCAAGTCAAGCTGAAAATTGCGCATTTGCTGGGTGGAACGGCTGCTGGAAGTTCCTCGCTTGCTGGAATTGGAAGTTCGGGTGCTGGCGAGGCTGGTGTCCTGGAGGGCTGTCCAAAGTTTTGCCTAACAGGATTACAAGTACCGCCTCTGCCTGCAGTCTCCTGTGTCGCCTGTACAGCCTGTATCTCCCCCTCCCACTCTCTTTTTGCTGAGGTGGGAATGATGGGAATCAATCAATTTGTTGCTCTGCTGGCTGCTCTAATTGAGAAATTCCTTGGGATAGTTGGATGGAGGATTATGTTCACAAGAGACAGAGGTCCTCGGGGGCCTTTAATTTCTCATTACTTACACATCTTTAAAGTTGTTTCTTTTTCATTGCATCCACCGCGTTTCATGGACTTTCTCCCTTCATTCGACTCTCATCTGCAGCTAATCGAAGCGCTTGAACTTTTCTGCTGGTACTTCTAATGAATCCTGCCCACATATACACATTCACCTCTCGAGCAATCCATCCATCCATCAATCAGTGATTAATCCTTGCCCGGGATGCACACAAGGAGTCGCTAACAAACATTGAATATGACTTATTAGCCTTTTGACAGCTGTCAAACCAAAGGCAAACCAAAGGACACGCATTGAGACAGACACTTGCATTGGTCGCGATTCCGTTTCCATTTCCATATCCATATCCACATCCACATCCACAGCCGGTATATCGGAGAGAATATCGCAACAAAAGCGACTCAAGCTGCCCCATTAACATGACAATGAGGGAGGTGGTGTCCTGCCGTTATCCTTCTGCGTCGTATGGCTTTCGAGCACTGCCAAGGACACCCATGCTGGGCGGGCAGCTGCCTTAGGGGATATACGTATCCGTATCTCAGGAATGCGCTTTGATGTGACACTTTTGTCAGATGTTTACACCTTTAACCCTTTGGCGCCATTGTCTGGTCGCAGGGTCGCAGGGTCCCCGACCCTGCTCGACCCCTCGAAATGCTACAGAATGCAATCTATGCTCGAATTGTGTGCGGAGTTTTGTTAATTTTATGTTTAATTAGTGCCATTTGTTTGGATTTTATGTCCCTTAAAGGGATCTTCACTTCTGCGGATCTCCAGACCTAAAATAAACCTCTTGCGCGATCCTTGAATGTGAGATAAATAAAGCGCCAGTGGAAGCTCTGCCTCAAACTTGATGAACTTCTGGTGCCTTTCCATTGTCAAGTTGGTGGAATCATGATGCCAATAATATCCGACATTCTAAAGTTGTTTCTGGCCAGTATTCCGTCAGCGAAACCTGAGGCAATATTTCGACGTGACTAATCGAAAATCCTAATCCGTTCACAGCAAGGCAATGATCGGCAGCAAGAAGGTGGCACCTGCCAGTCCTCCATTCTTGGAGCCAAGAGAGGCCCTTCTTGCCCTTCAAGAGGTGTGGGGCCGCCTCCAAATTGCTGGTGGCATGACGCCTCTTCACCTGGCTACTGCCCTCCACATCCGTTGTCTGCTTCTCCATCCGATGGTTTCCAATATCCATTGGCCGTTGGCGGTACCGTTACCGGTGTTATCTCCAGAGTTCTGCCCTTTTCGCCAGCTTCGATGACCTTCTGGTCGCTGACGCTCTGCTGCTGCTTCTGTTTTTGCTGGGTTTGCGGTTTAATGCAATATCGATGTGACTAATTTTAGATAATTTTTCAGAAGGAAATCACTTTGGAATTTACCCAAAACATATATTTTTTAATTTAATGCAAAATTTAATGCGCGGAACAATCATTTCTTGGGTTTATAAAAGACACAAAATATACTGTTAGCCGATGTTTACCATTGTTCTGGGATTTGATATGTAAGAAAAAATTTTGGGGAAGAGGAATTCTATAAAAAAAAAATTAAAAAAAAAACATTTGCTGCCTTCAAAAGGTTTCAACATCAAAGCCAATGAAATTTTATGTCAATTGGTTAAATTTTATTAACTTTATTAATTTAGAAAATATATTTAGAAATATAATACATAATATACATATACATATGTAGTTTTTCCTATAAAGGAATATTATATTAAAATATTAGAAGAAATACCTAACAGGCTTACGAATATTTTTGCTGATTTCAATGGGGTTTTGCTATAAAATGTTATAAAATTATATGCAATTTTTTGGAATTAATTAGTTTAATTAGTTTTAATGATTTACAAAAATGTATACTCGGTGAACCCTTGGGTGAAATTTCCATTTGTTATTGGAAAAATGCTTTGAAAGAGGCGAACAATTTGGGGGTTGCCTGTCATATGATGTTTCCCTCTTGAAGAGTAGTAGAATTGTAGTAGATAATAGAAATATAAACTACTAATAGCCTTGCTGTTTTTCGCTGGAAAGACAGACGAGATGGAGGAAGATCCTCAGAAGCGGACTGGTGGCTGCTCGGGAATAGAGTCTCCATCAAAATAGATTATTAAAATGATTCAAATAGCTTGGGGGGATCTCTCCCGATGCATGCCTGACTCCCATTAACGATTTCCTTTGACCCTCTCACCCCATTTTCCATCCCAAACCATAACGAAATAAAGTTATTGCCGCCTGTCAGCGGCTCTGGCAACAGACTCAAACCCCGCCCCGAAGCGCCCCGAGATCATTCGTCAAAATTATGTCAAATCATGCAAGCGGCTGTAAAAAATGTCGGCTCTGAAAATTCCGCAGGAGGATAAACAAAAGCAAAAAAATAACAGAAAATGCTAATGAAAATCAATGCAAAACTGCATAAAATTCGTGTGCAACCGCCAAGACATCATCCTTGTCCATGGCGCATGCGCAGCTGCCACAAAAAAAAAACACACACACACAGACACGGAGGCACACACAGAGACATGAAGCTGTCATGTCAGACCGCAGTCCTTTTCTGACAGACAACAATTACAGTTTTCCTTCGTGGCAACTGCAGCGTCATTCGTGGTCCTCGGAGGAGAGCTCATCATATTTTCCTTGCGGCTGCCTTCTGCTGGCTGATTTGCATTTTTAATCTCATAAGGATGTGCTGGGTATTGTCCTTAAAACTGTAATTTTTTCGACTGCTGACTGCCGAATGCCGACTGCCGCCGTTGCCGTGTGGTTACTCAAGCTGCAAGCCAAGAAGATCACGGAAAAAAATCACAGCCAAGGAATAGAAAAAAATCAGCCCCCGGTAGGTCGTCTCTGTGTCTCCGTCTCCGTCTCCTCTCCGATCTACATATGTTTAATCCTGGATTTCTGACACGACAGACACACCAGGAGAGGGATTGCTGTCAGTCTGTCTGTCTGACTGCTCTGTGCCTGCCTGTAGTCCTGTAATCCCGACTGTCTTAGGACGCCCCGTTCCATGTCCCGTCCCGTCACGTTACGCTTGAATAATTACAAGTAATTAAAGTTCCTTCGTCCTTCCTACGTGGCATCAACTCCGTTTAGCTTTCGTGTTGTCGGGATTAGGAGTCAAGCGGATTCCCCTCTCGCATCTAATGTTTGCTGACAGATCCTGCGGATGGGAAGACGGGAAGGAAGTGCCTGTCCCTGTCCCTGTCCCTGTCGCTGTTCTGTGGATTCCCATTTTTGAATCGAATCATCTTTGATTGCTTACGAGTACTTTCAGCAGTCGAGAGCTTTCTTTCGATACAAGATACAATGAAACCAAAGACTCCTAAGATGGCTCAATCCATTACCTGTTTCCTCCAATTGCGTCTTATCTTTCTGACCTGATCTGATCCTTTTTTTGCGGTTGTGGCTGTGGTTCCTCAACTCAACATTAGATACGAAACGTTTAACTTTTTGTGGTGTCACAGAAGTTCCTTTTACGAGACACTGATCTTCAGGGATTGCCGTTCAGTCTGGACACAACGGTAAGCGATCTGTTTTTTATCTGCCGTATCTGCTCCTTGCGGAGGGACGAGGAACGAAATAAATCATAGAAAACTTAACAAAATCGAATGACAACACAAATCATGTGAAAGTAATTTCTTAGATGAGAGCACACCGATAAAGACACAAAGGAAAAAAAGGAAAGGAAACAAAAAACGGATCGGAAAACCTCAGGAAAAGTCTGTTCCTTGATGTCATCAAACTTCAATCAATTTGCGGTTTTGATGCCTGCTACGAATTATTTGCAACGGATCAGCGGCCTGCACTTGAGTGCTACACGCAGGCGTAAGGTCCTTGCCGAGGCCCAGACCATTAATCATCTTGCATCCCCCATCCTCCGTGTGTGCAGAGTTTTTCGGCTAATGATGGGGATCTTTTTTGCCAACCAATGAATGGAGTGGACAGGCGACAGGCGACAGGCACCGCTCGACTTCTGCGATGTTCAACACGAATCGGAACGATCATTAATGGGCAACTTCTGGTCAATGGATTGATCCTGCATTCATAGATCTCAGGGCCTACGTTTCACGTGCGGTTTCCAGCACCATTAATCATCCGAAGAGAGTTCTGTTAATGGAAATTTGCCTAAATGGATTTGCCGTTGTGCGAATACGAAGAATGGCCAGGCAAATATTAAGGACAGCTATATGTCCCACTTGATTTGTAATGGATAGCTTACACGATTTATGATGGAATAATATGTGGAATAAGTGCTCTAATTTATCGCATAAATTAGTCACATTAGACTAGGAATTATAGGAAGATATTCAAAATATACTCTGGAGTGCCATTTTTATTATTTTATAAACTAAATAAATTACAGCCTAAACAAAACGTATTTAAAATATAGCGTAGTGCACGTACATTTCTTACTGAATCAAAGGAGAATCAGCAATTAAAATAACAGTGAATTTCTAAGCGCTCGCGCTAAAGCTGTAGCTGAGAAAGGAGCCGTAAGCGGAGCTCAACTAAAGGAGCTTTAAAAATTAAAAACGGAGCTTTTCCAGCCAGCTTGAGCTTGGCTGGGTGCGCAGTGCGCCTTCATTATGCAAATCATTTGTGGGAATGGGGCGGATCGGACATCTGTATTTAAATACATACATATGCAAGTTGATAAAAAAAAGGATAATCGGACAAATCGGACCACTATTTAGTATATTAGCTGTCATAGCACCGAGCTATTAATGGAGGATATTAGCAATGAGCTTCAAGATAACAAAGCCATCATTGATCGATCATTCAAAGCAGAGCTGATTTGGGTGAGCTTTCGAAGTTGTCAGCACAGCAAAGCTAGCAGTGTGTGTGCGCACTTGCACCGGTGGAGTGTGAAGTTTTTCTGAGCTTTAAGCTGACCGTCAACGATGTATCAACGGCATGGCAGCTGCCATGCTGCAGGGAGTATCAAATCCATGTAGTTATTTTCGCTCAGTCATGACGTTTGAGCTTTCGCTCTCTCTTTGTGTGTCTCTGCCTCCGACTCTAGTCCATAGATCACACACAAGCGAGATGGCAACAGTGATAATTAAATTCTGCTCCAAAAACGCAGCAGCGTGTGGACAAAAGTAAAAAAACGAAACGTTGTGAGTTGCTGCGGACACCGCAACTCTACGTTATACCGATACTAAGTCAGTATGCTCTCCTCGGCAGACGCGCTAATATTAAACGACACGACAAAGAGTGCGTGCGAGAGAGACAGAAAATCAGTCTGAGCGTGACGTCGGGCACTGCGTAGCCACTGCAAATTGATTTGTTCCTATTGGCTATAAAAATGATCTGATCTGATCCAGACTCAGCAATCTGATAGATATGGTCATTATCTATGATTCTGCGTTTTTAGTTTTCTCGAATGTGCATATTGTGATGCAACAGATTTTCGTCCTTTGTGTGGGCGAAGGGGTGGGCGAAATTTTGAGATACACGTTTTATAGTTAGATCTAACAGGAGTGCGGATACAAATTTGGTTACTCTAGCTTAATAGTCTCTGAGATTTTTGAATATCAGATTTTCGTCTTTGCGGGGGAAGGGTGTGGCGAATTTTGAAACAAACTCGTCTCGTCCGATATATTAGATGTGGATACAAATTTGTTGCTCTAGCTTTTGTAGTCTCTGAGATCTAGGCGCTAATGTTTACTCTAAGCAAAGCCGCCTATGCTACGTGTGTGTTAGAGAGAGACAGGCGAGAAAAATGAAATTGTTTTCTTGATGCTGCTATAATAATAATACGATCCAATTCAGATTCGCAGTCTTAAAGATATGTCACTCTCTACAATTCTACGTTTTTGTTTTCTCATATCTTTAAAATTGTGAATGCACAGATTTTCGTCTTTGTGGGGCGGAAGTGGCGGGCGAAGTTTTGAAATATTTTGTAGCAGTGACATATCACAGAAGTCTGATCCAAAACATCGTTGCTCTAGCTCTTATAGTCTTTGAGCACTAGCGCTGAAGGACGACAGACAGACAGGCTCAATCGACTCGGCTATTGATGCTGATCAAGAATATATATACTTTATGGATCGAAACGATTCTTCTGACGTTACACACATCACTTTACACAAATCTAATATACCCCAATACTCATTTTGAGTATCGGGTATAAAAACCACGTGCTGCACCGCATGCACCGATTACAGCGAGACCTAAAACCGAACATTTGTGTGCTCCCGAAACAGGAATAAAAGAAGGCGGAAGGAAAACCTTCAAAGATTCGAAAAGCTGGGAATAAAAGAGGTTTTTCCAAAACATCGGGAATTGCTTGGAATTGGCCAATTTGATAATTAATTACTTACCGACATCTCAATAGCCTGACTTTGCAGGGAAGGGACAATTTTTGGTTGATACTCGTATCGAATGAAAACATGTTAGAACGTAAAAACTGACTTATCAACAGAATTCACAGAGGAGTGGGGAAAATTAGGCCAGAAACCACAGGAAAATTAGTCGAATCGATGCAAAATAAGCTGAATAAAGTTATAAACAATAAAAAACTGATTCTTTTAAGATTCGAGCCACTGTACATCCACTCTACTGTCACAGATCAGCTTTATGTTATCTCCCTGTCAGAATCAGATACAACTATTAACTAAAGCACACTGTTCTATTGAACCTTAACCTTTCGTGTCGCTTCTTAAAATTGATGGAAAAGGATCAAAAGCTCAACCTTTTCTGTTGTCACTCACTTTGATGGTACTTTTCAATGCATCAGCACGATTAGATCCCGCGTCTCTTTACATTTCTCCCATAATTATTAGATTATATTCCTTCAAAATACCTCATTCCCTAATACACGATTCGCATCCTTCTATTACCACAAATTACGAGGTTCCACACCTCTCGCCGCGTGTAAATATTCCGCCTCTGGATCCGCATCGGAGCTCAGTTATTATGAGTTTCAGATCAACAAAGTTTGCTCGAACTCAGACTGGGTGGAGTTTCTCTCGGGGAGCGTTGCTATGCAGATCCTGCACCGGTTAGCCGTAGGAAGTCCTGAACGCAGTTCGTCTAAAGTTTTTTTCCTCCAGGGGCGACCGCCAACTGTGCGAGGGCACAATTATTAGCACTTAGGCGACACATTCAGGCCTATTTCGTGCTCTTTATCCTGGCACTGTTGCCTCTTCCTCATCCACTTTCAGGGCCTGTTCCAGTTGCTCTTCCTGAGACGGGGGCAACCCTTAAGGCAGCCGCACAAGTGTCGATGACACTTGGAGGGATTTTTTCGGTGGCTGCTCACCGCAGCCCGCCAACGGCCAACGGCGAACGGCAGGGGCAGGATATGCAACGTTGCACGTTCGAGTTGTGCAACTGTTGCTGTTCTGCATCATTGCAACGTTGCACGTTCGAGTTGTGGCAAGGAGCTGTTCCTGTTGCTGTTGCTGTCAGGTAAAAGGGGTAGGGCCAGGCCACGTCCTGGCAAACACTTAAGCCAAAGTTAAACGCTTCGAGTGCTGTATTCTTGTTTTTGTTTGCGTATTCCCGTTCCCCCATCTCGATCTTATTTTCGGCTGTGTATTTTTTCTTAGGGCACAGCAGGAGACATCTTCGTCCTGGCGGCTCCTCCGTTCGCTTCTTTTTCGGGCCGAGCCAGAAACCTAAATCAATACGAACTCCGTTTTAATTCGCTTAAATTGCCGGCAGGACATCCCCGACAGGGCTGGGCTGGGCTCAGCTCAGCAGCAGATTCTTTGTGCGAAATCCCGAAAGGATTGCTCGACAATTGTTTGTCCCGCGCTGTTGTCACAGCTCTAAGCGCTTTAATTTTGATTGCATTCGATTTGTTGTTGCTCTTGTTTTCCCCTTCTTCCTCGATGTTTGCACAACTCTTTGACAAATTCACAGGCTTCCTTTCCTTTCCGACCGCCGACATCCCATCCCATTCCACAGCATCCGAACCGAACCGAACCAATCCGACCCCATCTCAGGCAGCATCCTTGGCCTCAGCCTGCGCCTTCGGGCGGTTTTCGCAATTTTCTTGCGGCCCGAAGAAAAGGATTTACTATTTAGGTTTTTCCGTGTCCGTTCTTGTCCCGAGGAAGTAGCCGCCTGAATGCATGTGTCCTCTCCCTCTCCCTGTTGCCGTGTCGTCCTTCCTGCGCTCTGGGCTGAGAATGTTGAATGTTTGGCCGTTTGTAAGGAACTCATTTCATTTCATTCACTATTTCTGGGAGGCTTAGGACTGGAGTTGAGACGGCGACTATGACAGGCTTTTCGCAATTTTCGGTCTGGAAATTCCAGCTCAGACGTCTGTTGGGGTTTCTGTAAAAGGCGGCTATCGCTGGGATTTTGTGGTTTATCCTTTCTTTTGATGCACTCTAATTGATGTTGAAATGTTCCAAAGTGCAGCAAATTCGAGCTGTGTGCTCTGTATCTTAAGTTTTTTAATAAAGATACGAGTATCTATTTGGAATACTTCTCATTGAAGTAACAAAATCCTTTTATGCAAATCAAATCCCGAACAATATATCCCTTCCTGAGGTGAAATCCATCTATCTATCTATCAGCTATCTATCATGTATCTGAGTATCTGTCTGTCATCTATGTTTGTACATTGTAAATATATATTTATCTGTATCTATCATTATCTATAAATGTATCTTTCTTTTATCTATTTATCTTTCATCTTTTATTCAATGACCAATACGTTAGATCCCCAATGGATGTTTTGGCTCTTCCCAGGCCAAATACTGAGTGGATCTACAAAAAACATAAAGATTCATCCAGGGAGTTCTGAGGAATCTTTTTGTGTGCACCCGTGAATGTTTCGTTCTCGCACAGAGAATGGATTCCCATCCCGAACATCAATCGATTCAATGTTTTTGCAATGCATGTGTTGTGTGTGTTTTTTTTTAGCGCATTTTGGTCGTCAGGGCGTGCTCTGTTTTGGCTTTCGGGAGGAGACATGTCCACATTGACGTTGACAGAATGTCAGTCTGGGATTTATGGGCTGGCAGGTAGGCCGAATGGATGGACGGATGGCTCTAGAAAAAGGAGAACAACGTGCGGCGGACGGCCATTCATTGACTTGTCCGTGTGTCTGTGCGCGTTGGCCATTTTCGGGGCTTGATCCTGTTGATCCAGCAGAAATCCCTTTAGCTTGGCTTTTTCAAGTAATTAGTCGCCTGTCAGCATTTGGTTTGTGCTCGGGCCTGGGCCTGGGCCTGGGCCCGGGCCAACGAGAGATTTGGGACAAACACCTGCACTCACAAACACACAAACACTCACACATGCCCGTGGCATGAGCAACTCCTCTGCCATGTCCTGCGCCAGACTATGCGGAAATCTATCGGCAACAATGTGGAGAGGATTCGCTGGCAGGGCATGCTGCCGTTCGACCTACATTTGATGGAATGTCCTCCTGTCGTCCTGTGCCAAATGAGAAATCGCCTCCTCCTCCTCCTCCATTGTGCTGCTCTGCTCCCGTTTACTGCTTACATAAAAAGGATAATACAGCAGCGCAGTCAGTCAACATTAACATCAGAAGCAGAAGCAGCAGCAACAGCAGCAGCAGCCACTAAATGAGTTTTGCTCTACATTGAGGCTCCTTCTCCTCCGTCCGGATTCTCCTATTTACGAGTATCCTGCGGGCATTGTGCGCAAAAGTGGGTCGGCGGTTTGTTTTCGCAAAGTTGTCGCCCATTCAGTGGGAAACTGACAATAGCCCGTACACACACTCGTGTAATGTGCAGCCAGAGCCCAACAAAACGGACGAGGGCTAGTCCCATCTACGGGATCCAGGACCCCGAATCCCAAATACCGAATACCGACACATCGCAGGCGACGTCAGAACAAATTAGCTTAAAGGAGTCTGGGCTTTTGTGCCATCCTGCCATCGGAGTCTCCCTCTCACACCTTCTGCTCTCTGATTTACGATACAGGACCTCGTCCGAGTCTGAGACTGAGCCTGTGACCCGCTCAGCTGTCTGTGTAATTGGCTTAGATCGATTTGAGATGATTTGATGATCTGTGACGATTGATTCGCTACAATTGTCCTGGAAAGGCCTGACGCTCACCTCTGGAGATCCGTGAAGAACCAAGGACCGGTTGGGGCCATAAACTATAGTAAAATCTCTCTCCGGACACCCTTTGATTCGAGTACAGTTCAACATGAGCGAGAGAGAGTTCCTCCACCCGACGAGAGCTGTGAGGGAGGCCGATCTACACGGATCGCCGTCGTCATCGCAAACGCAAGTTCCGTCGTCTGGCACAGTGGCCCTGTCCCAGCCCTGTCCTCACAGCATTACCAATCGAAACAAAACACCCAAGTGCTTTATCGACATCTTAATGGTGCTGTGAATATTTGAAATATTACATCAAAAGTCATAAAATAATCATGAAATAGGCATGCAGTAGGAATCCATAAGTTCACTTCTCGATGAATGTAGAGCGGCAGTTCCGATGCTGCATAATCAAATAGTGCTTGGTCGTGATCCGAATAAAACAGATTCCTAAATATTTGTCATTAATTCTTTTATTTATTTATTGCTTTATTTCGAAAACTCTAGCCTAAGATAAATGCAATATTACAATTAATAGTTGTAGTCACAGCAAAAAGGTCTTCAGGCTAATTTGTCATTAGTTATTTTTGGGAAATGGATAGATATGGATCTAATAATGGTTCTAGTTCGTTGGATTTTGGGACAAACTGCATGTTGCCTCCATTTTATAGGCCGCGGACAACGTGACATTGAAGCCCCTAAGATCTTGGCCATGAAATCAATCACTCATTTCATGGATTCGAATAGTTATAAAGAGTGGATTAGAGCATGGCTAAAAAAACAGTAAAGTACAGTTTTGTGGACTCTAGAAAGGCCTCCTCAATATCCCTGGAAAGAAGCCCTCAATACGAAATCTCAATATAAAAAGTATACCCTGGGCATTGTCACTTGAGAAATGAGTTTAAGAAATTAAAACACCTTCAGATGGTCTCCGAACAGATCATATGGGAATGCCCTGCCCTCTATCTAGTGGCATCTCAACATTTGCCGCCCCCAGTCATTGGGCAATGCGACCCACCAATGTCTTTGAGCTTATTAAAATCCTAAGAATAAAGCGATCTTCTGAATAATCCTACCGACCGGTGCACAACACCGGCTTCCGCTAGGCAACCTTTGTCGTACCTGTACAATGTTCCCATAAGTGAATTGGCGCATTTGAATCCTTCTGAATCGAGTATAATACAGACTACAGAGTGTACAGAGTAAAAATATCTCTGCTCAGAGTTCTAGATATTTCTGAAGATGTGAACTTCAGCAGAAAGTGAGTGCATCTCATTGGCAGGCGCTCTCTACTCTCTGTACTTAAATGCACCAAAAAGTACTCTGCTGGAATGGATTTGCAGATCTACCAGCTCGTGCTCGCTTCGAGGATTTGCTTCACTTTGATCCAATTATTTCACTTCACGATTGTCAGAGTAATCCAACATGAATGCAAATGAGAGCGGGATGCAATTGACGAATGACATTGGGCTTGACGACCATTAAGCACACTCAACGGTCAGTTGAGTAATCAATCAAACGCTCTCTCCCCCTCGTTCTCTGCGCGGAGTGAAGTCCATTACAACGTCAACCCTCCGCCGTCCCTTTGGAAAGCTTAGGGCACCCATGCAAAGGGATTTCCAGAGCTGGTCCTGGTCGTTGGTCAACTGACTCTCTAACGGACTGGCGGAAGGACTGTCCACCCCTGAGAGCGTGCAGCACTTAAACTGTCTGCGCCTGCGCTTCGGTCAAATCCTGCGCGCAGGACACGCGACTTGCGCAGTTCATTAAAATAAAATGCAACCGTTGTAATGGGGAAAATGCGGCGTAATGAAATTAATGCGAGCACGCCATGGTCACGGGAGGGGTGTGGGTTGAGATAGGGGAGAGACTGCCCGCTGCTCGCCGTGGCATGTGCAACGTGCAACGAGCTGCGATCCTGCCTGTAGCCAGTAGTCGGCCCTCCACTGGGCATTTGTCAAGTGCCGCGCTATTTTTTGCACCTTGACAGGGCCCGCATACGAGTCCATAATTGGAAATGCTTGCCAAAACTGTTTCTGCCACTCGTACGCTCGGCGTTTCAGGGGCAGGACTCGGTGCACTCATTAGTTCTAGTTTGTTTAGCCAGGACAATGCCCGGGGACTACTATTAGTATATGCAAAAAAAGAACAGAACAAAAAGGAAAATGATGGCAATGCGGTGTTCGGTTCGTGCCCGCTCTATGGGTATGTGGGCTTTGCGATTGTTACAATTCCGCTATCCAGAATCCCGAATCCTTCAAATAATAAACCCAAACACCTAGCGGGCTCCGGGCATCAGAATTTTATATGACAAGCTTAGACAATCAAAGTGTCAAATAAAAATGTCAAGTTTATGGGCCATGGACCATGGACCACGCGGCAGCGATCGCCACTAATCTGTCAACAAAGGTGGCATCGAGCTATTTCCGGTTTCCGCGCAGCGGCAACAACCCCTTTTTGTGTCGTCCGCGTTGCGTGTCCAGATCCCGGACTGACTGGCTGACTGACTGACTTACTGACCGACGGATTCGACGATACGCCCCGACAGGAGGACAGGCCGGCCCTTGGTCCTTGGTCCTCGGTGCTCGGTGCTCGGTTGTTGGTCTGTCGGCTGTCATAATTAAAATATGACGCGTGTCTCGTGCGCAGGACAATTGCGCCGCGGGTAGCGCAGGGCGGTGGATCATAATGCCCCTGTCCTGCCAGTTGCATTCCACACCACTCCATTCGACACGCAAACAGCCACAGAAGCAGCAGCAGCAGAGGCAGAGGCAGAGGACATGTGGACCTGGTCAACGTTCTAGATACGAGTCCTGAGCGGTCGTTGTCCTGCGATTCGGGCAACTGCAGCAAATTGCTTAGCATGCGCCAATTATACAGATTGTAAACGGAAATAGCCTCAAATCATAACGAAAACGGAAAGAAGGAATGTTTCTTTTTGTAAATTGAGCCAAAAATGTCATGGACAAATGCGGCAAAGGACAAAGTTGATTGCGGCAATTTAGATGTCTCCCGATTCGGCATAGTGTACGAGGACGAGTGTGGTTGAGGTACGAACGGTGTGCATGTAGGTCCAAGGACCTCATTTGACTTGTAAATGTCGCTTCAAAGGGAGCCTGGGGTGACAGCCGTCCATTACTTTCTGTCTACTGGGACTGTACGGTCCGCACTCGTTTGTAGACCTCTCATTATGTGTAATTCCGCCAGAAGTAACGTTCACAGAATCGTAGAATTCTACAGATTCAATAAGTACAATATTTATTATGGACTTGAGGGTCTCTTCTGCTCTTGAGGTTAGTGGCACGGCACCTTCGGCATATCTTTGTTAAAAAGTCGATGGAGTATCCAGTACACAGCATTTTCGAATTTGGAAGCAGTCCAACATCAACGAATAGAAAAAGGAACACTTATCAGCGAGAATCGAGTCGAGTCATGCACACAGCGTGTATTTTGCTCTTGCATTCTCGGACATTCTCTTTTCCGAAGAATAAATCAAGGAGCAATAGTAGAAGTTGGGAGCCCCCTTAACACTATAAGAAAGATGCTATGAAACTATGAAATCTGAGTGCTGATTGCGTTATTTGTGTGTAATACCATTCATAGATTTCATGGGGATCTAAATTTGTAAGCTGTGTTCCATCCAATAGATCACCATTTAAGAGAAATGATCGATAAGAAATCCTCTCCCAACCGATTAATTTCCATGGCCAAGGAAATTTATTTTTCAGTCAATTTTATTTTATTTATTCATTGATTTTACATATTATTTGCTTTAAGTCTTAATGACTATAATTTTCCAAGTCTTAAGTATTAATACTATTTTCTGGTTTGAAAATATCTTGGCCTGTTTTCTGTGTTGATTACTACTAGAAATATGTTTCGATTGCTTTTCTCTAGTCGCTCCCCAAAAGTTAGTTGTGTATTTCGTTGGAGTCCATCTAATTGGATGATGTTTGGGCTGCCTTCGCCTGTTGTTGACTTGTGGAGGATGCCAAGGTCTCCCATTATCGTGTCCCATTATATTCTATTACTAAAGCATATCGTAAATATTTATACTGATAGCACAGCACAGTGGCTGTGTTGCTGCCATGCGAACATGCCAGAGGACCTGTTCTAAAAGCACGTAAATATAACTCCTTTGGGGTCACCAGGGTGTCCTTAGGCCAAGTGTTTGCCCCACCCCTCCCCCGTCTATGACTTGCTCCGTGCCACAGACGACTTCCGATGATATCTACCCGAATGAGTGACTCGCAGACTGTACGTGCCGGCCCGCATATGGGTCTGTGGCCATCCCATTAAAGTTCTCCAGAGATCATCGTTTCACGGCAGGCTTTTGCCACCTAAACGGACGAGGGACGGGGGACGAGGGACGATGGAAACAATTAGTTTGCATAAACCGAGTTTTGCTTTCCAATTGAGTGGAACAAAGGCAGCCCTCGTTCCCCCTCGGTCCTGGTCCAGTTAACGGCCAGAGTTAAGATAACAGCAGCAGCTGTTATAACCATAACACACCCAAAGCGGACTATCCATGGACCTATCTGCATATGCATTTACATGTGTGTTTTTTCATCACTTTCACTGGCTTTCACCGGCCCCGGCCCCGGCGAAAGGAGAGCACTGACGAGATGCTTTCAATCGGGAGGCATGCGTCCGTCCGACAGCTGCCCAACCCCCGGAAAAACCTGGAAAAACCCCGGGCAAACACTTTGAAGTAGGTGACGTTTACGCAAACATGAAAGGGAAATCTACGGAGGCTCTAATGTATGGCATCTGACGGATGCTGCCGACGCTGCTTCGGGCAGTTATGGGCTGGATGATTTTCCATAACTGCGGTGGACATGAAATTTCATAACATCAAGATACGAGCTTTGTATTATCTTGGATCTCGGGTAGGGTATGGGCACGGGGCATGGGGCAGAGTCCGACGATGATGTGCCTGGAACGTGTCGTGTCTGTTCCGATACCAACACACGTAAAAAAGTTCGAGGCAAAACGTGCAATGCATTTGATAAGGATAAGCTGCGCCTGGGTTCAACCCTTTCCCCTTTTCCCTCCCATTCCTCCTCTAATGAGCACACTTGAGCGAGTCGGAGCTGCATTGTTTGCTCAGTCCGCTAATGAAGAGGGATCTGAGGGCAGGGGTATGGCATCCTTTGGCGGGACAGGCATTGTCCTGTGGCGACATAAGCGACGCATGTCCATCAGCTCGAATCGCGCAAAAAGTCGAGCGGGGGTTGCTGCCACCACCACTCCCAGTCCCACTGCCAGTCCGAATCCGAAACCAAATCCGAGTCCGCATCCAACCCGCTCATCCAGTTGTCCTTCGTCTTTTGTCCTTCATCCGGACAGCTTTAAACGATGTTTGGCGTTGCTGTTGCTGCTGCTGCATTTTTAATGCCGTGTAAATTTTATTGTTTAATTGCCTTTTTTTTTCTCCTTCTCTTTTTTGGTGGATATCCCCCTCCCCTTCTATTTCCATTTCCATTTCAATTTCAATTATTTTAATTATGCCGCGAGGGAAATATGCTGTCCTTGTTGGCTTCTGGCTCTGGCTCTGTTCGGGGATATACTCGTACTCGTAGAATAATTAACTAATTTCCAGCGATTTGTCAGTGGAACCCGCAATTAGGCATTGGGATGACTAGCCAGAAGCAAAAAATAGAGGAACACAGGGACACGTGTCATGTGTGTCATGTGTGTCCTGTGTGTCCTGTGTCGAAGGACGTTTTCGTGGTAGTTTTTCCCTATTTTCTATTCGGGCGGCTATCTGGGTATCAATTGCATGTTTTTTAATAGCAGGATAGTAAAGGATCTGCGCAGGATCGCATGCTATCCGCACGGTCCGAGGAAGTCAACTGGCAAGCCGCAAGATGAATGTCCTTTCTTCGGTAACCCACAAGATCCCGACATTGAAAAATGCCCAACAGCAACGATCCCCCCTGCCACCTCCCCCTGCCACCTCCCCCCTGCCACCTCCCCCTGCCATCTCCCCTCGTCCCGTGTTGCCATTTGATTGATTTGCCAAAACGATTTCTATTTCTATTTCGATTTCCATCCGTTTTTCGCACATAAATTTCCAGTTTGAGATTTTTGCATGAAAAATGGATTTTCTTTAGCTGGAAATCGGGAAAATTTGCTTTCTTTTTGGGTCAATTTGTTGGCAATTTCCTTTGTTGATTTAGGCGTCTGTGTGCGGATGGATTCATTCGAGAATCGGAGATTCCTGACTCATTCGTGATTTGTTGAGAAATACACAGCAATTTATTACATCGGAAGATTGATTCGCGTGTATTCCCATGAACTAAGACCATCTTTCTCTTCTTTTTTGCAGGTAAGCATCATCGATTGCATCAGAACAGATCAGATCAGATCAGATCAGAAGAGACTGTAGTCACGACTATAGTCAGGCATCTTCTTCGACTCTGATATCATGGCCGATGGCTGACTCAAAACGTGAGCTTATTGAATGATCTCAGCCCTTGTCCAAGCCCGACTCCGACATCCCATAAACATTTGCGCTTACACACTCGTAAATATCGAATGAATTCCCGTAGGGACAGCCGCATCGAATGCCCTGAGAACGAACCTGAGAACCTGGGTAAAAAGTGAACAGCTCTGGAGTCTCTGGAGACTCTGGAGAGGGTTCCCCTCTCCGGTAATGGGATCATAAAACCGTCATCTGATCTCACAACACCGCAGAAAACATATCGCAGAAAGATGCGAATTCGCATCAAAATGTCAAAATCATTTTTTCAATATTAAATTTTGCACGCCATTTAAGGATCTCCATCCCTAAGGAGGGACCCTTCGGCTCGAAAAGGATTTGCAGTTCCACCCCTCGAAACGATTGGTCCAAAAAACGGAGAACAACGACAATGAATTTATGTCCAAAAATATTGGAAACATTTTTATTTGATCTTGTTTCTTTCGAAATTCCTCTACCCCTACCCCTACCCCTACCTCTACCTCTACCTCTACTTAGTGCGTTTCTCGATCCGACCTCTGACCTGTGGACACTGAAGAAAAATCACTCGAGCGTGCCTCTGATCCGATGGAGAAACACCCAAAAAATCGTATCTGTGAAATGCAATTAATTTCCCTTCGCCAGGGATTCGGAAAGGTCTTTGATATGGATAGGGATGGGGATCGGTAGGTAGTTGGAACAGAACCCCATCCAGATAGCCGGTCTCCAGAGAGGAATGAAGGTGAAGAAGGGCTGCACTTGTAATTGGATTCCCACAGCTTTTACTCGCTGGCATCTTAAACGAATTGAACCCCATGGAGCTCGGCCACGAGTATGAATATTCATCACTCGTGTAACCCAATGCGTTGAACCCAATAACGAGCCCCATTGGCCATATTCAATTATCACAAATGTGTCTAATTTTAGTCTCTCGCGCATCCCCCATGACGGATGGATGGATGTATCGCATATCGAATCTTTCACAATTTACTCCACACTTCTACTGTGGCACTACTGGCACTGGCACTGGCACTCGCACTCTTCTGTTTATCCGTCAACAAACATGTTTCGCTGGTGATTTTCTTTACAGAAATAAATAAACAGAAAATTAGTAAAATTCGAAATAAAGACAAGGGCTAAAACCGCGCTGCCCACAGCCACAGCCACTCACCCAGTGACCCTGGATAATAACAATTTACGAGTATATGTAGTACCCCCCATTCCCTAGTCCCCCCATTCCCCCATTCTCCCATTCCCCATTCTTTTCTCTGTTTTCAGTTCAGTCGCTGGGAACTTGCGTCAGATGTGTTCTTGTCGAATTTACGTATGTAAATAATTGAGCATTTTGCATATGAAAGCGAAAATAATTTAATTGTTTCGAGAATCGCAGAAAAGCAGAACAGCAAATACTCACTTGCATATTTATAATTATATTTCATGATGTTTCGTGGCTGACTCGACACCAATCGCTCGACGCGTCGCCAGAGAAGCGCTGAAGGCAGCGCTTTGGGGAACACTCTGGAGTCCGGGGACATCCCTCGACCAAGGGATCACCTCGGAGTGTACTATTGCTCCTTTAGGTGCTTTTCAGGGTACTGCCTTCTTCGCATTTCGCCTGGAACTCCTTGCCTTTCGTTGGGGGAATCTTTTTATTTGAAACACGAAATTCAATTTGACTGCCTCTGGCCTCAGGCGCTCCACTTGGCTCCATCCCCTCCTCCCCACTGGCCCCGGTACTTAACATATTTGCATTAACAAGCAGCCGCACAGATACACGAATATACAGATACTCGTATTTATGTATGTGTGCACGTATATGTATCTGCATTTGATGGGGGCCCCCTCTGCAGGGAAGGCCATTAAAATTATTGATTTTCTGCCGTCTGCAATTTTGCCCTTTGGCCAACAAAGCCAACCCCCCCCGCCAGATGGGGGTCTCCCTAGTCTCCACATTTAAATTAATCAACTCAATTTGCGTAAAAGTGCAGTGGGGAGCCACCGCGGAAGAGCCACCGTTGATTAAATCCGCAGACAGCGATGCCAGATGGGAAGACCAGACGGGACCACCATATTCTTGTTCCCTTTTTGATCCTTCTTGTTCCGCAATGAAAGGTCTGGTCTTCTTGCCTTACCCTAATAATTATGTCACCTCTCGGTGGAAAATTATGGCAAGGAAAATCGGAGGGAGCATCCTCTATCCGCTGTCCTCTATCCTCTATCCTTGGGCAATTTCATGGGCCTCACGGATTTCGCAAATGTTTCCTGAAGCGGTTCACGCTTCATTACGCTGCTCCCGATTTGAAATGGCAGAAAACCTGAAGGAATTGCGAATTTCGGCTAAAATTATGAATTATTAATTATGGGCAAGGGTTTAGGAGAATGCCCCATCCCCATCCACATCCCCTTCCACGTCCCTTCTGCTGGGCCCTGGCCATGGCCAATCTGTAAGCGCATTTGGGCGTGAGAACTAATTCGCTTGTAATTGCATCCATGGTGAATGGGTGGAGAGGTGGAGAGGGGAGGGGGCAGGGGGTCGGTGGTCGGGAAAGGGTGAAAACTCCGAAATGACTTTCCATGCAAATTATTAAAATTATGAATACGAAATTCGAAATTAGCTGCGGATGAGGATGTTGATGGGTATTGAATAGATCTGCCCAAGGATGAGAAATTTAATTGCATATTTCCAAGGGATTGGAAGGGGTACGGATTCCCCGGAACTTCAATACTGTTGTAATCCCCTCCTGTAAATCCGTATTCAAGCAATTTGTACCTAATCCGTGTGTCATTTCGTTGGAGATACATAATCTATTAATAGGTCTACCATCACAGACGATATTCATTTGAAATTTTGGAACAACTCGTGAATCATGCCACATGGACGAGCACACAAAGCTCGTCCATTAGTTTATTCCCTCCACAAATGAGGCATCCACGCCGCAGTAGTTCCCTCCCCTCCGTTTGTGGGTATTTTTTATGGGTTGCCTCTCTTTTTGCGAAATTGAAACACAAGCAAACGAATCTGAATATCAAATACAATCAAATAGGCAGCAAATGCACTCAGCTAAATCAAATGAATGAGTTGTCACACGTTCCCGTCTCCAGAGCTGTGACAAATCGTATCTGAGGCCAGTCCAACAGCCCAAGAGCCCAGCCCTCCCTCTCCTCCCACTCCGACGGCCGCCGAGTGCTAAAGTCATCCAGGATGAACCCGGATAAGCCCAGCAATGTTTGCCCAACAAGCTCTCCGAGTGGGTGGAGGAGAGTATCGAATGTCAGTGCTGGGGTGCTGGGGTGCTGGGGTGCCGGGGTGCAGGATTCGCGGTTAGCCATGGCCCTGCGAGGGAAGCCTAATTTGTTTGCACATACTCATACTCGTATTCGTACTCGTATTCAGGGGAAGATCAGGGAAGTAGTCGCAAAGGGGGTATTCTATTCTCTTCTGGAAAGCTCAACTGGAATTCTCTTTCCTCTTTTGAGGAGTTTTTAATCCCTATTACTATTTTACCCCCTCCAAGGTGCACCCCTGCCTGAAACATTTGCCAGCAATTAAAATTGCCAACGAATTGCCCTTCGAGATGCGGGAACACCCCAAAGCCACGGCGACCAGTGCACCCTCGAGCCACAATTAGCCCGCGGCCTGTCTGGCGGGAGGGGAGGGGGTGCAGGGCGGTACTAGATTGAAAACTTGTAACCCTTAAAGGCCCAGCAAACAGCAGTTTTATTAACGTCATTAATGTAACTTTTTGGTTTCTTGTATCTCGATGATTTCATACGGAATACGGAACCAACAGTTGCCGCCAGAACTGGGACAATCGAAACGGAAAGTGTCGCTCATGCCGCAGGGCACGGACCACGGCCTGCGACCCACCCACAAGTGCAACCAACCCTCCGCTGGGCTGTACTGGGCTGGGGTGGGGTTCGTGGTTCGTGTGCAACATGCGTCAATGCGAAATCTGGGCAGGTCTGGCCCTTGGAATCCTGCCACCCAGACGGGGTGTGCCACAGCGACGTCTTGTGTCGCAGGTTGATTAGAAATTCCATTAAAATTCCATAAAAAAGAGTGTGTACGGTAGCAGCCGCACCCTGCTGGGAATTACAGTTCCCGTCTCCTGTTCCTGTGTAGTTTTCCCCCCGGGGTGGTTTGTCTCATCCACCCACCCACCACCCACCCACTCCCTTGCAGAGCTTCCACTGCAATAGCGTGCGATGTCGTGCCGCCAATGACTGTACCGCCCCGCTGCCCCTCTGCCATTCCATTCTGGACATTTTCTCGGCTGCTTTGTATTTCAATGTCGCCGCCCGACACTGATGTCGTCTAATTAAGTCGCAAAGTGTGTCCCCGTTTGGGATTCCGATTCCGATTCGGTCTCGGATTGGGCCGGCTTCCTCTCTTTTCTCGGCCTTTCTTCCGCTGGCACTCGTTGCCGCAAAGTGCGGAGTGTGGCCCCGATAAGTGAGTCGGCGAGCGTGTCCAATTATGGGCATACAGCACTCGTAATGCAGTTCACGTGTCGTCTAGGGCCAATCCATGCGATTGTGCGATTGTGCGATTGTGGGAGATGTAATCGGAAAGCAAGCTGCACTTTGTTGCTCAACAAAAGGTTAGCGTTTATTTGGTTATAAAAGGGGAGGTTATTTAGCGCGTGATGGATCCTAAATGTTTGATAAAACGATGGTTGTTGTTGACAAGGTGCGAAATCCCAACAAATAAGTGCAAACTAGGGAAAGGTCTTTGCTTCCAGTATCCAGTATCTTTTGCCCAACAGCGAAACCGGAAACAAGGGTATTCACACTTGATTGCCTTTACAGCTTGATTCCATTTCACTTCCACTTTTCATTGGCCACATCCCAGCATCCTCCCAGCTCCCAGCTCCTAGCTCCAAGCGATTCCCCCCTTTCATTTCACAGACAATTTCGTACTTTATTCATCGAACATTGCATGAAACAACAATCCACAAATTGCTCTGCCGCCCGAGATAATACCTATGCTCGAGTACTCGTATTGTGGGCACATGCTCGAGCCCCCATCTCCCCATCTCCCTCTCTCTCTCTGTCTCTCTCTATAGGAAGCAAATTCGCATAACAACAACAACAAGGACAGCAAACATCAGGCCCCAAGCGGCCCACTAACCGAAACCCCAACTAAAAAGAAGACCAGCATCGAGCTGCGAACTATGGATACCCTTGAAAATACATTCTTCCCATTACAGATGGAATTTGTCAAGTTTAGTTGAAATATCCACTTGGCTTGTGCGTTGCAAACAGCGGGGAAACGAGTCATACCCTCGGCAATGGGTACCACAACCACAAAACGGCGTCTGTCTGCATTTGCCGTTGATGCAGGCCACCGGGGGGCCGAGACGTTCGAGTTGCACAGGTCTTCAACGAGTATCCCCCAAGCATCCTCATAATCAACCTCATCATCATCGGCAACAGCAACAAAATGTTTATTATTGCATTTTGATTTCCGTACGATGTTTGCTCTGTCTCTCTCTCTCTCTGTTTCCCATCATCCCCCCAAACGAATAACATTTTTCTTTTCTGTTCGCTCTTTGGCCTTTACATAGCTCTGTTACTGCTAATCTTATCAGCGCATGTGTGTGTGTGTGTGTGTTCTGTGCATCGATGTAAACCCATTTTGACCGGTTGCTTCGGGGATGTAAAAACATCTACAGAAGTAGTTTTTATAAGAGATTCATAATGGAGATAATAGAGATTAATATTACAGAGGGGTATTCACAGCTACAAATCAATCAGCTATATAAAAAAACGATTGTATTGTTACATTTAACAGCATTCAACAAACAAATATACTAACTGAAACGATGTCCAAGCTCCTGGAAGTTGGAACCAATCTTTATCATAGTTTGTAGATTTGACGACTAATTTGCAAGAATTTTCAATCAATAATACGCTCTTTAATGCCGTCATTCCATAATACTAAATGTTTAGTATTCCCATCTCTGCTTCGATAAAGCTTATCGCCTTTGACGGAGTGCTCGTTAATTGATAATAAACTTAATGCAAATGTTTATTAATAAAACATTGAATCAGGCAGCAATTGCGTTGCAACGAAGGGTGCCAGTACCCCTCTGCTTCTCCTCCCCCACAGAATTGGTGCAATTTCTTTTCCATCTATTTTTTTGTTGCCTATAAACGGCCAAGAGTCAGTAGACGGCTTCCGCTGCTGTGGACGGAAGCAGAAAGAAGTATTATGTTTCGAGCAACAGCAACAAGCTGGAAGCGACAGTTCTCTTGTTTCTACCTGCCTCGTGCCGCAGCTGCTAACAGCACGTGGCAACAGCTGCTGCCGCTGCTCTGCTCTGCTCTGTGGAGCCGCTTAACATGGCGCTGTTAGCACACTGTTAGCGCACTGTTAGCGCTCTCTCATTCAATGTTGATTCACATTCATTCGTACTCATTCGTTCCTCAGACAGCGGTCGATTTGGACGTGCAGCGTGGACGTGTTTTCGTTGCCGTTTCCGAGTGTTAGGGCCGCCGCGTATGATTTCGCGTATTTTTTGTGGATTACAATATAAGCAAATAAATTACGAATCGGTGCCGTCACTCGTAAAAATACAGTTCTCTTAGCCCCCGAAATGGTTTTTTAATGAAATAAATGAATGCAAAGTGACCGAAAGTGTTAGTCATGTGCTAAAATGCAAATCCAACGCCGCTCATCGTCTCTCGCCGAGCCAAACAAGTTGCCAAGATGCGGCCGAGGAAGCCAATAAGTGCACACATCATACGAAAATAGACAGAAAAGCACGCGAAGGCAGAAAGGATTACTCTAGACAGAAACAAACAAAACAACGCAAAAGCCCACTGCAAAGTAGCGAAAACACTTTTCATTGCCAACACGCGCAAAAACACGAGCAAATAAGCAACAACGCCCCCAAAGCGAAAACAAAGACAAACCCAAAAGGAGGAGAGCCCCAAAGCCCCAAAGGGAGCACCGCCCACAGAATCGCCACAGTAGATCGCGAGGAACTCGTCGATCATGCTGGCCGTCAAGAACTTCTTCCTGGCGGAGCGCACCAAGGCCCCGGAGACGCCGCAGCGGTTCTCCCGGATGCCCGAAGCCTTCCTGCGCTCCATCCGGAGACGCTCGCTGCGGGTGAAGCGGGCCAAGAGCTTGGTGGTGCCCGACCGCTCCGAGAAACGTAAATCAGGTGAGGTACAGTGTCGAGGTGGAGCGACCATTCAGCAGGGGAGATCATGGGAGTCCTACCAGGGGACCGGAAGACCCTCCACACACCACCGCGTACTTCGCCACTCAAACAATAATCAGTCCCTCCTTATAACTCAAAGATCGTTTAGGCAAAAACATTTGCTGCACTTTCATCTGTCGTTAATTACATCAGTCGAAAAAAGCGGCAGAAAATCGTTAGCCAATGACCTTGCCTCAAGCTCTAGCTCAAGCTCCATTAAAACATTTAATGTGCAACAGTCCGAGCAAACTTTTGCGTTTACTTCTGCGTTTGCCATATTTCCATTATACCCAAAATAACCTTTCGGATGTGGCACATCGCGTGTCATGTGTCAAATGAGGCAAACGCTGGCGTGGTTTTGTAACAGCCACAGCTACAGCGAATATAATGCAATCTGACACAGTTTCCCATTGAGACTTCCTCAGTTCCGACTTCGACTCCGACTTCGACTTCGACTCTGGGGGTCTATTATGCCAAAGTTATGGCAACATCATGTCTTATTTTTTAAGGTTTTTTTGCATGAAAATTACATGAAAAGTTTGCAAAATGTTTTCCCTTTCCTTTCGCCCTTTGTTTTCTATCAAAAGGTGTCGAAGTGCCATGCAAAGAAGAGTGAAAGGTCGATAAAGAAAGAGTAGAGAGCGAAAGTGATGGGAGGAGCAACACCATTTCTGCTGATAGAAGTAGACGGAAGGGAAAGGCGGCGGCCCCATTGTAACACTGACTCACATTTGTGTATTTCGGCATTGACTTGCAGACACAAAGTGGCAGTGTAGCCGTGGCAACGGCAGTGCCCCCAGTGTTTGGCACTTACCTACCGTGCAATTATCGATTCCCGAAACAAGAATGCGGGTCCCCGGTTCTTGGTCAGGGTCGGGCGGAGTGGAATGCCAAGGGCCGGAATGAAGGTGGTAAGCATTGACACGCTGCAACCAATGCCACCTAATGACGTCAAACGGTACAGAGAGGCAGAGAGAGAGAGAGAGAGAGAGGGAGGGAGAGATGTGCCAAGTGCCAAGTGCTGAGGCGATTTCTCGTCTCGGTCCTAACTTATCTCTGGGATCTCTCTGTCTCTCGGTCTTAAGTGTTAAGTGTCCGCCACATCGTGTTGGGGTTAAGGAAATGTGTCAACTGGTTCTGGGCCGAAGAGATCTGCCAGAGAGATTGCTTGATTGATCGGTAGCCTGATATGTGAGGGACTGTAAATGGGTTCACTCTGGTGGGGGCCTATGAATCATTGGATATGGAAAATACACATCCCATGCCGCATTTCCAGCAACTTTCCTTCGTTCTTGCATCTGCCGTCCCCGCCTCGTAGGAAAAGTACTAGTCTTAGGCTCTATTCTAACCGGGTTTTCCATTTGAAAGCCGACCTCTAGGTTTCTGCTGCACATTCCATTCGGACTCGATTCCCATTATACACAAGTGTTTTATTATACGAGTACATATTACTTTTTGCGTTTGTGGGGCCCTCGAGTCCCCCCTCCCGCCTCTGGGGCATTGATAAGATAACGAGCAAATTTCCTCTCTTATTGTGTTTTTGTGCTCGTAAATAAATACTCGTATGCAATAAGTATTCTATTTATTTCCGTTCATTAACGTGGCTTCATTTAATAGAGTTCCCTCTTTGTTCGGCTGATAGGCTGAAAGGGGAGTGGGGAGTACAGATACGAGTTCCTGAGATTCCCAGATATACGAGATAGTGGATATCCCAAGCAAAAGCAAAGGCAAAAGCAAAAGTGCTCCAATTCAGGTGGACAGTTCTGTGACTTTTCAGAGACCTTGACGTCAGACGTCAGACGTCGGGCAGATTTCGGATTTGATATAGTAACCCAAAAGATACATATGTACATATATGTATGTGGTATATGTTCGTCTTCCTCTTGAACCTTTCCCACAATCTCTTCCATGCTTTGTATATTTCTCTCGAATTTGTTTTTGTTTGCGTTTTCGTTCTGTTGCCTCTGTTTTTGTATACTTGAACTTTTTATTTCATTCGAAGCTCGGAAGCTCTAGGAAGATGAATAAAGAGTCAACAACGCTCTTCAAAATAATACATTTAACACATTTTGGCCCAAAACAAATACAAACACAAGGCAGATATTTAGAACGTTTAAATGAAACTAAAACGCAATTCTGTTTGTGCCGGGTACACATGAGAGTGTGAACGGGTTCGAGCGGGTTTTGTGCGATTGAGAGTACATTGTATCTATGCGGAGACGGAATCTTCCGGCTGCTGATGAGCACATGAGATCATGGCATATTCTGCTCGGGGTTGGGTCCACAGAGGTACTTGGAGAGCGGAGGAGGTGACCTCACTCTTGCATGTGGACGGTGGAGTAAACTGGGAGTAAATCCCTTGATTGTCTCCCTCCCACTGGCACTTGCTGTGACATGTGACCTCTGGAGCCCACAGAGAGACCGCAGATAGAGAGAGAGAGAGAGAGAGAGAAATACTCTCACGCGTGCCCCTAATTAATGGCCACAAATTCTGACTGCGACTCCAGCATTTATGAGTGATGAAGTCCCAGCATTTGCCGTCTGAATTTTAATGACCCGCCCACACTAATTAACCCAACGCCCACTATGCACGATCGTCTCGAGCATAGATCAGCATTCGGCAAGCCTTATAAGGCAGAAACAGATACACAGAGACCTAGAGACTCTTGGCTTCGCCTCTGATTTTGGTTAGAGCCAGCTCTTGAGTCATCGAATCATTCGAATTGTCACTCTCGGATGGTGTCAGAGTCTGTGAGAGACACTCAAGAGGTGCGATCAGAGAAGAGGAGGAGTTCATCGATCGGTGGTTCTATTGAGCAATCCATTAATCACTCTCCACTTCACGGTCGCAGACAAACGAGCGGCCTCTCGATATGGCCCGCTCTTCAAATGGTGTCAAATGTGCTACGAGATCTCTGTGGCTGCCTTGCCGCACGCGCCGCCGACCCAGGGACCCAAGTCCCAGAGGAAAGTGCACCTTTTCCTTGCTCTTCTTTAGCTCTGCACGCGCCTTGTAATTATCTGGCCAAAAAACGTTCCGTTTTCCCGTATTCCACATTGTCTGCTCAAAAGCGAAAAACTTGGGACGACAACATGTAATTAATGAAGTTTTATGATCGCTCTCGCGGTACTTAAAACAGGCACTCGTTCGAGTATCATAGTGTCTCTCTTTTATGATGTCTTTATCAAAGATGGTAATATCATATTATTAATGGTTGGAACATGGGGCATGGGTGCAGGGGTTCTCCTTGGTAAGAGCCCAGTCATGGTTTGAGGCAGATGGAATATTTTTTTACATTTTATTAAGAAAATTACAAAGAAAAGAAGCTGTCTCCTAAACTTCTTGTATCCGAAACCTATCCCAATTCCACAACTAATTTCCCGGCATTGCCTGGGAAAATACTCTTAGGAGGTACCCCCACAGGTGCTTTCGAGCATAACACGAAATCCCACCCAATCCGAAACGAAACTTAAGAAACGTTTTCCCAGCCGAAAGTCCGAAGAAACCTGTCGAATAATTTCGAATTTATTTCGACACTTTTCTCCCCGAACGAAAACAATTTGCGTTTTTTCAATTAAATCATTTGAAGACGACTCCCCAGCTCTCCCCCTCCCTCAACCTGTCAAACGGCAAGGGAAAATGGGAAATATGTAAATGCATTTTAAGTGTAATGAGAAAATAGCTTGGAAAATATGCAAATTAGATGACAAACGACACGTCTCGAGCGCCGCTTCCGCCCCTTTGGACTCACGCAGTGGTTGGACACTTGTTGGGAAAACAGAAGGCAGAAAGCAGAAATATATCCATCCGTTGTCTATAAACCGAAAAACATATCCACCACCGAAGCGCGGGCGCGTCTTCCCTCCATCGAGTGGTGGAGTTTTCTCCCCAAATAAGTGCCAGCGGGGAAGAGAGGGAGACAAAGAGAGAGAGAGAGAGAGAGGCAAAGGTTTATTGGTCAAACTCCGTTCAGAATGCAAAGTGTATCTAAATGAATTTCGAGTAGCCATCCGTTGACCATACACATAGGTGGGATACCGATTGGACTGTGGCTTTGTTTTGGGTTCCGATCGCATCCGTTCGGTTCGGTTGGGTTCCCGCTGGAGGGCCCAGGGCCCTTTGTCTAGTAATATCCCAAAAGCGCAGCTCCGTCCCATTATTTTTCATAGTTTTTACCGTATATGGCAACGCACACACACACACACACACACACAAAAGCGGAAGTTCTTATTTAGGTTTTCACTGCCCTGCCCCTTCTGTGCCCACCGCTTCCAATCTATGCTTTAATGCCCATTGAAATTCAAATGCGGACACCGTTGACACCGCCAAATTGTTGATGGAGCATGGGGCATGGGGCTCGGCTCTCCCTTCTACGACACAGCAGTAATAGTAATCAAAATACGAAAATAATAATGAAATTCCAACATAATTTTTACAATGGCAATTCCAAGGTTTGCGCCCCATCCCCCCTTTGGGGGAGCTTCCAATCCGTATTCCCTTCGAGTGTCCGCTGATTTGCTTTCCTCCTTCTGCCAAAAGTTCAATCACACTCAAGTGGTTCTCCTCTCGAGGGGAGGGGGAGGACTTTACATCGAGCATCGAACATCGAACATCGAATGAGTCTTACAACATAACCGGTTCACGGCTGTGTTGTTGTTTTTTGTGTATTTCTCTCATCTCATTCGCATTTCGGTTTCTTTGTGGGCTGTTATGATCTGCTGTGTGTGTGTGTGTGTGTGTGTCTGATATCTACACTGTCCTACAGGATGCTGCGGGCCTCTTGTCTCAAGATTACCATCACAAGAGCCATAAAGCAGAGTCTGTGGTACGAAGGGATAAATAATCATTAGAGTAACTGAACAACAAGATATCCGTTTGATGCCAGAGATAAAGGAGTGGAAGCTATTATTCTGTGGAGACACATTCCGTGTTTACTGTATCCCTGCGGTGAAGCAATACCTGTAACATTATGCTTATAATCCGAGCAAAGATCCGAAGAGCTTCCTCGGCCCAAACCCTGCTGTGGGGTGTAATTCAATAGCCCCTTCTGGGGAGCCGTGCATTGGCGGATGACTGATAGCAGCAGTATGACTTACTTGCCAGTTAGCGGCTCTGTAATCCGTTCCGTGTGTGCCAACAGCAGCACACGGAGCTAATGGCCGAAGGAGTCATTGAACCGCAGACACAGACCCACAGACAGTGGGGCAAGGAGACTCGGAGACTGACTGGGCGACGGGCGACTGGGCGAATGGGCTACTGGGAGGCCAACACCTACGGACGAGACGAAAACTTTGATTGCTAGCAAATGCTCTGGAAAAGAATGCAACAAATGCCATTTCGCACTCGTGCGAACGCACACGACGACCGACGACCGACGCCTGTTTCTGTGACACTCGTCGCACCCATACACCCATACACCCATACACCCGGGTGCTAGTATTGTACGTATGTATGTACGTTTGCCCATAAATAAGATTGTAATGGATGAGGCCTCCGAGAACAATGGGCATCATAATCATTTTTGCTCTGGAAAAAAAAGAAAAGATGTAAACGAGGAGCTGGTCCCCGTTCCCGTCCCCGTCCCCGTCGCCGGACAAAGGCAGATGAGATGAGATTTCTAGGTACTGACCGGCAGTGCAACTACTGCTAAGGAGGCTGCCACTGCCACACCAGAGACACCAGGATGCACGGAACGTGAGAGTGGCAGAATGAGCGAAAGTAAAAGTAAGCAATTTAATAATTTGTTGCGCTTGACCGATCCGACTGGGAAAGCGGAAAAGAAAGGAAAAAGTCAGCTGGTCAGTTTGGATCGTGGATCATGGATCATGGATCATGGAACGTGTAACACTGTGGAAGAACCATCTGCGCTTCTTCGTCGTCGTCGTCTCCTTCGGTGAGGTCTCTAATGAGGCGCCGGACCGTTCGAAATCGATTTAATTGAAGCTAAATTTATGAGGCACAAATGAGCCAACGGAAATCTTCGGACAATTTATGGAAGTTTTTCCCAAATTGTAATGTTTTTGCAAGTCCCCCCGCCCTAACCGCAGATAGGAAAGAAAAGGGAGAAAGGAAACCTCAGGAGCAGACAGGACATACCCCGGAATGCGAACAATCAAATGCTCGTCACCGACAATCTCACCGCATAAATATTAAACACAAATACGAATTGAATTTGTGTCTATTTGATTTTATGACCAGCCATCGACCCAACAGCAGCCAGCAGCCAGCAGCCAGCAGCCAGGAGCAGCAGCTGACAAAAAAGAGTAGGAATCCCAGGAAAAAGGCCATTTCCCAATGCACTTTCTTTCTCTCGTGGCGGCTTTCTTCCCCGGATTTTGGTCTTCCATTGTCTCGCGACTGACACTTCATAAATATGTCATATTTAATAGAGTACGAGTGCGATTGCGCTCCCGAAGGATGGAAGGAGCAAGCGACCAACCAACCACCGGGGGATGTCCTGCTCCTGCTCCTGCTCCTGCGCCTGCATCTCCTCGGCTCTCACTTGCCTTCTCCATTGTCGACTTTTGATTGACTCGAAAGGATCCTTCCAGCCGGGTGTCTTTTTTTGCGCTTTTTTTTAATGAAAAAAAAAAAACCTTCATTGGGATGCAGGAAATTTTGAGGGAAAAATGGAAAAACTATTGCATTTTTTGTGTGTAATTGTAAGATGATCTTTGCGCAGAGTCATGTCATAAATTTGACATTTAATCGCCCAAGTCAGAAATCTGAATTCTGAACTGAACGGAAGATCCCCAGGGATGGATGGATGGATAATTCATTTTGCTCGGATATAGAGTTATTGAGTGAGGTTAAAGAAAGACTCACACAATTCAAATGAATAGGCGACGATTTTGATTAGATTTCGTTCGATTAGATTGTGTTCTTGGGATCTTCCACCCACCGAGCACCCACCACTCCATCCACCCGTCCATTTGGAAAATCCATTTACTTGAATGACTTCTGAATGCACTTTGCTAATTGCTCGAATACCTAAACCCATGCCGTGGAATGGAAATTGACTTTACTCTTGACTCTCGGGGCGATAAGGGCCTCCACCCTAGATGGGGTATGGATGTGGGGTTTCACCTGGAGAAAGATAAGGAATTATAGCTGAAAGCAGACCGATTTGTTTCTCTATTTACTTTTGTGGCTTTTACTGCCGCGTGTTTTGCAACGTTACGTTTTCCTGTGCGCCGCCCTCTGGGTGCCCTGGCGCATGATAAATGGGTTTCGACACACAACTCACACAAACTCAATTTGGCTCCAAAACTGATAAAAGACACACAAAATAAAGCGAACAAAGAAATTGTCTATGCAGATACTCGTATTTGGAGTGGATTTCAGAACAAGTTTGTGGCTGAACAAAAAATGGAGACGACATTGAAGATCTGTCGTGCGAAGATGCTTTATTACCTGAGGACAAGAATCTTCGAGCCAATGACAGAGCATCCTTAAGGGTCGGGTTTTAACCCCTTGAATTGCTCGGGGCGTGGCCTCTCGAGTGCCTGCGTGCTCTCCATCCTCCAACCTCCATCCTCTTCGTGTGGATTGACCTTCAACTGTGTGTTGTTTGGACGGACAGCAAATTGATTCAATTTTGCCATCATCCGACCGCCTCTGGATCCAATTTATCAAATTCCAACACAACATGTGTCTTCTTCTGTAGATGATCTTCTTGATCGCCCCGAGTCCGAGTCCGGGTCCGCATCTGAAGAGATCTTCCCTCCTACTGCCCATTCCCCATGTATGATTGGTCGTTCCCATCTGGCTATTTGTTTGTTTGCTCGCTTGCTAATGATGCGTGAATTTCTGTGTCAATTCCTACTGTTCTGTTGGATTTTTGGCCGATGAAGTCATGTGGATTCCTCAGGAATGGAATCTTCATCCGAAGCACCGCCTGCACGTGACACACGAGTCGGATCTATCTGTCAGAAGCAGGTATTCCGTTAGGTAGGAGCACACTCGTACGTAACCGAGACACACCCATCCCTCCCTCCATCTCTCTCGCGTTGCGTGACGCTGATGATGCCCCAGCCCCAGCCCCAGCGCCAGCTCGGGACCTTGAAGTGTCGCAATCATTCGTGCAGAACTTTTCTATCTACGAGCATGTATCCGGGGCTCTCTTTCGGGGCATCGGTGGACGGGACAGCAGTTGGAGGAGCGGGCCCCTCGGTGCTGCGACGTACAGCTTATTGTTTTGCGTTGTAATTAATGGCTAAACGGAACTGTATAGGAAGAGGTTTGAGATGAGCTTTAACAGATACACTTCGTACCTCCGAAGTATCTTTACAACTCTGCAAGTCGTCTAGCAGCAGCGTTTGGCCTCTCGAAAATCTTTCACCTTATTTATTTTCTATTTTAGGCACCTTTTCCTGTCTGCGCAAATCCTCCTGATTCTCATTCTTACTCCTCTTCCCATTCCCATTCCCATCCGCATCCTCTCTTTCGCCTACTCCTCGTGTAATCTTGTTTGTGCGATCGCCCTTTTTCGCTTCGTATTATTTGTGGGCTTTGCTAATTTTCTTTGCCTTTGTTGCGACGATGAAGAAGAAGACGGGGAGGAGGAGGAGGAAAAGGCCTTCTCTCTCTCCCTCTCTCACTGTCTGTCTGTCGTTTTTGCTTGCAACTTTGCCACCAGTCTCTGTGATCTTCTTTCACCGATCTCTGGACAAACACACATGGCAGGCGAAACAAAGAGAAAGTAAATCAGATTTTGGAGCAGCTGTGCCGTCGTCCTACATAGGACACGAGCATAGGAACGAAAGGAGGAATGGAGGAAGAAGAAAGGTACGTGGAGGGAATAGAACGCCAACACAACGTGGCTCATGGTTGAAGACGGGCCTGATTTATGGCCAGATCCTTGCCTCTCTCGTTCGCCTGAACTCTCGGACTCTCGGACACCCTGTCGACACAGCCAGCCTCTTCCTACCTAAATATTTTCGTGGGTTTCCGTGGGCCAATGCAAATATTATGCCACTCATGCGATGATTTATGCCGCAGATCTTTCTTTCTCCAAGAAGGAATGAATTCGATTTCGGGCTATTCATAATCCCATGAAAGGCGAGGCAAATGGAATAATATTCCATTATTTTGGTTATGGCTTATTAAAATCACATTATTTGACCATTTTCAGGGATACCGAAAGTATCAAAACATACGTGGATGCCACACGGATGGCCGTACCATCAGAGAATGGATCATTTGTGGGATCTAATTAGCGTAAATTGCGGCTCGGGGTCTTCCGTAATCTGAACTCAGGGTTAGTCTCTTTTGCAGCCTGTTCATTGTAGAACCAGAGACTATCCAGGGGCCTACCTTTCCAAATATCTGTCTCTCTTTCTTTTTATTCGAAAACATTTCGTTGCTTTTCGGGTGGAGGAGTCGTAAAGGTTGAAGCGATGACAGTTATAAACGCTTCTTGTTGTGGCTTCCGTAGTAACTAAACGGCCATCAACATTTTATGGCAATCCTTGGCGCCTGGTCCTTCTCAAATAGGACGTACGAAGTGCATGTGTATATGGTAGATAATAGATGGTAGATGGTAGATGGATGGCACGCTTCAAGGTGATAAAACTCAGGCTGGTTCTGGCTATGGCTCTGGCTCTGCTTCGGTTTGCTCCGGTTACAGCTGCTGTCAGTCGTCATAAAACTAAGCTATCTATATCTCGAAGTTCGGGGGGTCGCAGGGTCAGCTGGTTGCTAAGGAAACGTGTTTCCAAAGAAGGTAATGGCAAGGGGGAGGGAATGGGAAGTGAAATATTCATATTGTTCGCTAATTAAAATGCTTAACCCACATCAAGAGCTGTAAATCCAGGACACGGGACGGCATGGCATGGAATGGGATGGGCTGCCCTTCTTATCGCCCCTCAATGGTTAAAGGAGTATAAATACAAACAATCAGCAAAAAACAATCCGAACACAAACCCCTTCCTCGAACAACAACAAACACGGACACTTTCTCCCTAGGTGCATCGGGAGATGGGAGATCCAGAGCCAGGACCAAGATGTGCTCAAGAAATGGAATATTCGGAAATCGAATGGAAAATGGCTCTCGGGCCGGTCCCAGCTAGTTTGCATACGTAATTATGTTGGGAATTTTGACAACGGAGGCGACATTTGACATGTGTTTGAGTTACGATCCCGGAGAGATAAAGACAGAGATGCCCCCTCCCCCCTCCCGGTTACAGCGGGACTGAAAGGGGTTGTGCTGCGTGTGTGACGCGTCCCGGGGCTGCGACTGGACTGGCGGTTTGAACTTCACGCATAAGCCGATCGCTATCCCGATCCCATCAGACGTTTGACATCATTAGTCAAACTTAAAGATGCATTTGTATCTTGTGTCTTGTAACTTTAAGCGCTTTAGGCTAATGGCGAGCCATTAATTAGCCCGGATATTGCTCCGATTGCTCCGGGCACCGATCCACACAATTTGTTACACAATTCGAGCATCGAGCAGCCAGAACGAGGAACCAGTTAGCCAGCCATTCAGCCATTCAGCCATTTTCTGATCTGAAATCTGAAATCTGAAATCCATTCCCACTTACCCCCCTTCTGCCGCCTCTTCTCAGGGGGCATGCAAATTGCAAAACCGCGCTAATTTTTTCCCTGTGTCCCTGTGTCCCTGTGTCCCTGTATCCCTGCGTCCCTGTGTCCTTGCGCCTCCCTGCATATCATTTTCAATCTCATTCAACAATTGAATTGTGCTCTTTTTCTCGGATTTATTTCGGTGTTTCGGTATTTCCAGTATTATATAAATACATATAACAAAGGCATATTTATTTCGTTTTAATTTGTAATTTTGCGCTCTGGTCAGTGAGGTCCAGAGGTAAGAGTGCAAACCAGTTGAACTTGTATTTTCAGTGACTGTCTGTCGTCCTGTCCTCCCATCGCCTTAGTCGATTAACAAGCGGCCTGGAAACAAGTTCCGGCCGTGACAACCCCTTGAGACACGCTGACAAGACACGTATCCATGTCCATGTCTATGGCCATGTCGCTGTCGATGTCCATCTTCTCAGCTCAGTGTTTACTTAAGCAACTCTTAACAACTCATAATAGAGCAATTTTCACATATGCCTGCCTGCCTGCCTCCCTGCCTCCCTGCCAGAGTAGTGCCTGCAGTAAATCATCGCCGGCAAGGCAACAACTACTCAAATGGTCAACTGGTCAGAGACATTGTCACTCCTTCTACCCTTGAAAGGATCCTGCCCCTTTTGAAATTGATCGCAGGCACTTGGAAATCTAATGGCTCGGGCTGGGTGGTTCTTGGTGGCTTGGGAAGATTTATTTTGGCACTTGATGGTGTTTTCATTTCGGGGCTTAACAGATAGTTGCACTCGGGCGTGAAGTGCAGCGCAAATTGTAGGGGCTTTCCACACGGACACGGCACACACAAACGGCAGCTTTTCCTTGTGCCCGGGCTAGGGCGGAGAGCTTTCAAAGCTCACAAATACTAGTGCACAAGCACTGCTGGACTGGCCTGCAAAGCAGCTGTTTCCCTTGCTCTGATCACATGGACATCGAGTTCTTCTCTTAAGGTGCCAGCAACAGCTCTAACCTTGAAACCCAGCGAGCACACAGCTGACACAGTGACTGTTGACTGTGGCCTGAAAGATCTTAAGTCTGATTGAGTGACTGACTGGGGCTGGGGCTCGGGCCCTGGCTCGGGTTCGGGCTGGGACTTGACAATGAGCTAATTTAAATCAGAAAAGTGTTCGAGCAAACTGACAATTTAAAAGTTTGCACACGTCGAGGGACCGCCAGACAGACAATTGCCGAAAATTGAAAGGAAGCTCCGTGGCTCAGCATAGCACAGCACAGCACCCATTTATTCCGCATTTATGTTGTCAATCAAGCGGCACTGGAATGGAACCGAAGGATGATGTACGAGTAGGTACCAGTGCTCTGGGAGGGACTCGGCATTTGCATACGGAGGAAGGGCTAATGATGGGAGGATGGGATGGGCATCGATTGCCTGAGAGAGCAGGGAACTTTGGGCCAGGCGACATGTAGGTCAAAAGGATGTTTTCGGGAGAGCTGAGTAAACGGGTTCCCCGGGATCTGCTGTTCCCTGAGAGCGCTAATTACGCGCCGCTAACTTGTTTTTCTGAAACTCAAACTAATGATGATTTGATTGTTCTTCCCGTTGCAGATTCGTTTGTGAACAGCCAGGAATGGACGATCTCCAGGTCGGTGCCCGATCTGAGGCTGGGAATCGTCGGCTCCCTGAACTCTGGGAAGTCGGCGCTGGTCCATCGCTACCTCACCGGCTCCTACATGCAGGAGGAATCGCCCGAGGGCGGTCGCTTCAAGAAGGAGGTCTTCATCGACGGCCAGAGCTACTTGCTGCTCATACGCGACGAGGGTGGAGCTCCAGAAATGCAGGTGAGTCTCGCACGCGTATTCGGGGTTGTGTTCTCTCTGGAGGGGGGCTCTCACTGTTTTTCCATCAAATATTCAGGGGACATGATGTATTGCCTGCGCGCCAAGGGGGAAGCGGTTCCCGGGGGTAGCACTTTGCTGGCAAGAAAGTTTTTCCGGCTGCAGACAAATACATTTTCCCTTATCATCTTGTAAATATTTGAATTGAGGTCAGCGTGGGACCAACGGGGGAACCTTCTGGGGCCTGTCTGGGGTTGTTATTCGATTGGTGGCAGTTTGCGTGGGACTGGGATGGAGCAAGGTTCTTATTTATAAATATAATTTGATTGAATTGCGTTCCTTTCTTGAACTTTTTGTTTCAATTCCACAGTTTTCTCTGGCAATTATCCAAGTTTTCTCCGCCCCTCCACTCCACTCGCAGAGTACTTTTCTGCAGTTCACTTCATTCGCTGGCTACAAAGTTTGCCTTTACAGAATGTGGGCTATGAGTCACTCTCTCAAGCGAACTTCGACCTTTGGCAGCAGTCAGGCCACAGTGGGAGCCAAAACTTTGTCGCAACGTTGATAAGCGTTTTTTGTCCTGACACCATTTCCTCCCAGAGCTGCTGCTGCTGCTGCTGCTGTTGATGCTGACCATTATGACAGGTCGGAACGTGATGTGCAACTTCATCATCGGTTGGCAGAGCGCCAATAGCCGCCCGAAAGATGCCTCTGCTTGCCATGGCCTGGACAAAGGTTAAAGGTTGCGCAGTGTGTGGCACACAATGCCGAGCACTCGGCTGATTGCCAACCCCCGGGCTTACCTTGGAACCAGCCAACCCCTCCGTTGCATTCGACAATCAAAGTTTCTGTTGCCTCGAACCCGATGCAATTGAATCGGTCTTTTGTCAATACTCGCACGGTGGAGGGATCGTCGACGAGGTTGGAGGCTGGAGGCTGGGAAGCTGGCATAATTAAAGGCAACTTAACCACGGGCTATTTACGGTTATGTACACTTCGACGGGGGCCTTGACTCATTGATTCCCTCGGGGCCGGGCCTCAAGGAGCTTTTGTCGTGCGGCACTCGGCTTTGATATGCTCTGCTCTCCGAGAGTGCGCATATTGTGTGCAAGGATTCGCGATTCGCGATTCGCGACTCTCGATTCTCCATTCGCAAATTTACATTTTTGCAATTGCAATTTCTGATCCCCGCCTCTGGTGCTCTCCCTACCCCCTGGGCGACATCCTGCGCCTGCGGCTTAAAGGGTGAAAGTGAGGATTATAAATTTTAAGCTGCTTTCGCTTTTCTGCCAGTCTGTTTCTCTTTTTATATTTTATTTGCGGTTCTATTTACACCCAGGGGGTGGGGATAGGGGGTTGCTTATAAAAAATGTGCCAGACACGCGACCCATGAAATCCCAATAATATCCCTATAATCCTTGCTCTATCCCTGCCGTGCCTCTCCCTCTCTCTGCCTCTATTTTACTGTCTGCTATCTCCCGTTGTTAGAGATTTTTATTCAAATTGCGAATTTGGCATTTCCTTTTTTATTCTGTTTAATTAGAAGTTTTTGCAAGTCAAGCAGATGATTGACCTAAATTATCGTTGATGGATTTGGACAACAAAGGATTTGGGCTTTACGGATCGGAGGGGAGCCGAACCGTTTCGGGGGGAAGGGTTTCAGAGTCATCGATGCTAGACGGTCTGATACAGTCTGATACTTCGATACAGTTTGAGAGTTGCGGTGCCAGGAGCTCAACTCGAAGCTCCGGAAGAAATGAATAACAGAATAACAGTTTAAGAGCCACCGCCTCATAACAGTTTCAGACGTATAGGGAACGGTTTGAGAGCTAAAGCTTTGTTTAAGCTCTAAGCTTTCAAAGTAGCCGCTGATCGTTAAGAGTACTCGTATTTCGAGCAACGGTAGCTAAAGTCTATGAGTCATTATCATTCAACACATGGCTACAGTTTGAGAACAGCTACAGTTTGAGGGTGCTAACAGATTGACACGAGTTTAGCTACAGTTTGAGACATGGCTTCGAGTCGAATCAAACTACAGCTTGAGATGCACTGTATATGGGGGTATGATATTTTTTGTAAGCCATTTTTCGCGCCTCATTGCACACGGCTGCAACTTTCTCCGCCTGCAGATTGCATATTGCATAATCGTTACCGCTCGCTGGATGCCAAACTGTCAATCAACCCTCTCACTTGAGCGCACACACTCCGCCCCACCCCCAACCTCCTACCCAAACCTTCGCTACATTTGTAATTTCTTCCAATTCACAAATTCGTCCACTTTTCGCCATTCCCTCACTCCGCCAGCGCTGGCCCCCTCCCCTCCCCGATATTATTTCACTTTCTTTGACTAACCCGTGTCATTCACATCTTTATGGAACATAATAGGCCCATATTTCATATTTCATATTACATCGAGCAAATAACCCTCATTTTTGAGAGAGAGAGTTGGCAAAAGTTACACCAACAGCCCACAGCCCACAGCCCACAGCCCGCCGAAAGCCCACCCTCGCGCAGTAACAGTCGCAGAACTTTGGATGAAATCATTCATTCCACGAGCGACGCGTCGCCACTCGGTCGCCTTTGTAGTTGTTTTTCTGTTTCTCTGTGCTCTCCAGCGCATAGAGGATGTCATTACCATACACCGTACTCCCACCACTACCAGACACGACATCGTCTCGTGTGTCGCGGCGACACAGCGTCAACAATATTGCACGCGACTAGCAGTTGTCGATTCCTTATTGCCGGTGGGTGGGGGGATGCTGGAGGGGGTGTACACTCGAGGTGGTGTTTGTAGCATCGAAGGGAGGGAAATTCGTGAAGGAAAAATGAGGATAGATTATAGTGAGTAGCAAAATCGATATGGCCTGCACTTCATTGAATCGGATATTACTGTAGCTGGAAACTATGGATGTTCAGAGACCTTAGATGCCGGAACAGAAGGAACACACCGTACGAGTGAGGATGGAATAGATTATTCTATATAAATACCATTGAAAATGGTATTTTAAACATGCAAATCATAGACTATCGAGGGAATTCAATTAGGTTCGATTGCCGGTAGAAAGTTCAGGGAATCGAAATGGTGCTGTTTTTGTGACCCGCACCGTGTGGCTTCCTCCGGTTTTGTTTTTATTTTGTTCTCCTTCGTCAGCATACATCCGGAGTCCGGGCTCCGGACATACACACACATCCATATGTGGAGTGAGCACTCTCGCACACAGACGGAGGTACGGCCGTACAGCCATGTATCGAGTATCTGTGTGAGATTCAGCATTTCGTCGCCATTTGGTGCAGATTTTTTGCATCCTCCTCTCCTCCTCCCTTTTCCGTTTGCTGTTGTGTTGCTCTTCTTCCTCTTCCTCCCCCATCTTCATCTTGTGCTTTTGCTTTTGCTTCTTCCTCGTTTTTTTCTCTTTGCTTTCCTGTTTCCTCTGCATACATTTTCACAACAAATCATAAAAAGTGGCCATGATGGCGCGACGCCAGCGGCGAGGCAGGGGCAGGGACTGGCGGCAGGCGGCAGACAACCTCCCACCAGCCATACAACCATTGTAGCAAGCATCGAACCAGCCCAACCACCCACCACACAATGCACACAGCAACGAGGACGCCGTTGTCCTCGTCGTTGCCAGGACATTCTCGAAGCCAGTTGTTTGTCGACTGGCGTCGCGTGCGGGCGGCTTTTTTCCGATTGCTCCTCCTGCGACATCGACCTGAAATAGGACCAGCAAAGGACAGGCCCCGAATGGAGTTGAACAGAGTTACATAAATTATTCATCGGTCGGGTCCGGCTCCGGCTCCGGGGCGAAGGTAAAAAGCTTTTAATGCATAATTAATTGATCCGATTCGAGTCGAGTCGAATCGAATCGAATTGAATCTAGTCGAATCGAAGCGGAGTCCAGTCAATCAATAGAGAGGACGAACTCCGTTTGACGGAAGCGGGGAATCCTGCGCAGAAACAGAGGCAGAAGCAGAGGCAAAAACAGATGCAGAGCTGTTTACATGCCGCATAAAAGTTCATTATCCTTCGAAACTCCGACAGTACCATTGTGTGCGAGAGCTCGAGTGTCTGTGTGTGTGAGTGTTTTGTGGTGGAGAGGCATACGAAAATCATTAAAAAGTTTAACACACGTCTGGCGAGAGGAGCAGAGGCAGGGGCAGGGCCAGGGGCAGGGCCAGGGCAGGGGCAGGGCATTCAAGTGCTTCATTAGCGACTTTCTCAAGTGTGTGTGTTGAGTCCTGCACAGTCAGAAGCAGAGTCAGAGACTCCTCACAGACTGAATCTCAGGGCTACGAGGAAAGGAGACCCGCCGAGACGAGAGCAGACCGCCTGGATATGGCTATGGCTATGGTTATGGTTATGGGTCCATTGTTTTGCGCGCTTCCGCCAGACGTCGCACTTTGTTTACTCCTCGCTCCGGCTCCCCCAGAAGCCCACAAAAGCCCACAAAGTCAAGGACTCGCAGCGGCCTCGCTCTCTCGCTCTCGCGCTTTGTTTCCAGATTCCAGATCCCTGATCCCGTGTGCCCCTTCTCATGCATACCTTTCCCTTGCACACATTCTCCTTACAGTTCGCTGGCTGGGTGGACGCGGTAATCTTTGTGTTCAGCCTGGAGAACGAGGGCAGCTTCAATACCGTCTACAATTACTACACGAAAATGGCGCATTTTCGGAACGGACAGGACATACCCATGATACTGGTGGGGACGCAAGGTGAGTCGAATCCCTCCCATTCCACGCTTCCCTACTTATTCCCGGCCTCCCCGGTGCCCCTCTTCCAGATTCGATCAGTGAGCGCAGTCCGCGTGTGATTGACGACACCCGCGCCAGAAAGTTGGCCAGCGATCTGAAGCGCTGCTCCTACTACGAGACCTGCGCTACATACGGCCTGAACGTGGAGCGCGTCTTCCAGGACGGTGAGTCCTTCAAACCACACTAGTCCCTTCCAGAACTAACCAGCGCCCCCTCATTGCCCCACACAGCTTGCCAGAAGATCCTGTCGCAGCGCCTGCCGCTGCCGGCGTCAGTGCAGCCGCCCAGGCCCACAACCCCGCAAGGAAGTCGCCTCGGACTGGCCCCCTACCAGGCACCCACCAACGGACAGCACGGCCAGCACGCGCAACACGCGCAACCTGGACAACATGGACAACACGGACACCATGGAATGCACGGACAGCGGGGACAGCAGCAACTGCCGCTGCGGATGAGCGCGGACTTTGCGCAGGGGGAGCAGAAGCTCTGGTCTCTGCAGGCGAGCAGCTCCTCCTTGGCCTCCTGCACGACGGTGGCCACCAACGAGAACAACAACATAACCAAATACAACCCCGGAACGGCGGCCAACTCCCTGCAAGGCGACTGCTCGCAAGTGCAGCTGCGAGATCCACGGGATCTGGCACCGCCACCCGGCAAGGAGCTGCCCACGCCCACCTCGACGCCCACGACGAGTCGGAAGAGCCGGCGACGCTCGAACCTGTTCATCCCCTCCTCCTCAAAGAAGGCCGACAAGGACAAGGAGCCGAAGGGCAGCGAGCTGGGCAGCGGCCGATCCATTCCCATCAAGCAGGGCTATCTCTACAAGCGCTCCAGCAAGTCCCTCAACAAGGAGTGGAAGAAGAAGTACGTGACGCTGTGCGACGACGGCCGGCTCACGTACCACCCGTCGCTGCACGACTACATGGACGACGTGCACGGCAAGGAGATTCCGCTGCAGTACGTGACGGTGAAGGTCCCGGGCCAGAAGCCGCGCGGCTCCAAGTCCATCATCACAAACAGTGCTCTGACCAGCTCGCTGCTGGCCAACGGCCACAGGGCCCAGAACACGCTCAGCGACGGCATTGGCTGCCTCACCCTGGCCAAGGACAATCAGCGCAAGCTGAGCGAGAAGCTCTCCCTGCTGGGGGCCGGATCGGGGGCTGCTGCCGGCGGAACAGAGCCCCTCAAGTCGAACAGCTCGCAGCAGACGAGCGGGGACGAGGGCATAGCCATGTCCAACTCGAATTCGCAGACGTTCATAGCTGGGGGGGAGGCTGCGGCAACGGCAACGGCCACGGCCAGCAAGCTGGAGGCCCAGACGCCGAACGTGAAGAAGCGGCACCGCCGCATGAAGAGCAGCAGCGTGAAGGCGAGCGAGGCCGACGACAACGACGGCTACGAGTTCTACATCGTCTCGCTGGACTCCAAGCAGTGGCACTTCGAGGCAGCCAACTCGGAGGAGCGCGACGAGTGGGTGGCCGCCGTCGAGCAGGAGATCTTCAAGAGCCTGCAGAGCATCGAGAGCAGCAAGACCAAGCAGGCGACCAGCACAGATCTGGCTGCCATGCTGGCCATCCGTCAGCGGGTGCCGGGCAACGGCCACTGTGTGGACTGTGGAGCACCAAGTAAGTGCAGCTACAGCTGCTATCATTTGTGCCAGCACTCACCTTCTGCTCCTCCTCTTTGTCATTGCAGATCCCGAATGGGCCAGCCTCAATCTGGGCGTGCTCATGTGCATCGAGTGCTCGGGCATTCACCGCAACCTTGGCTCGCACATATCCAAGGTTCGCTCCCTGGGCTTGGACGACTGGCCGTAAGTTATTGAGAAACTCTCTGCCTACTTTGTGGCCTAACACTATATTTTTCCGCCATCAGATCGCCCCATCTCAGTGTGATGCTGGCCATCGGCAACAGTCTGGCAAACTCCGTCTGGGAGTCGAACACCAGACAACGGGCCAAGCCGACGGTGCAGGCCAGTCGCGAAGAGAAGGAGCGATGGATACGCAGCAAGTACGAGGCCAAGGAATTCCTCACTTCCCTCGGCGGCGGCTCATCGACGCACGCCAGCCCCAGTCCGGGACAGCAGCTGATTGAGGCTGTGATACGGGCCGACATCAAGTCGATTGTCTCCATTCTGGCCAATTGCCCAGCAGAGGTGACCAACGCCAATGTGAGCGCCCGGGATGTGCGCACTCCGCTGCTCCTGGCCTGTGCCATAGGCAACCTGGCCATTGCACAGCTCCTGATATGGGTAAGTTACCTAAAGAGAATAAAAATGCATTTACTGACTGTCTTTTTATTGTCTTTTTCCCAGTACGGGGCCAACATTAAGCACACGGATCACGAGGGTCGCACGTGCCTGGCCTATGCCCGGGCTGCCCAATCACTGGCCACGGCCAAGTCGATGAAGGCCGCAGCGGCGGCGCAGGCGGGCACAACCGTTCCCGCACCTGCTCCCCCCGCCAACGGCGGAATACCGGCTCCGCAATACAATGTCGAGGACACGACGGCTCTGGTGGAGCTGTTGGAGGGACTGGGCTGCCCCGAGGCGGCTCCTCTGACCGCCAGCGGAACGCTGCCGCGGAGACGCGACACCCTGGGCACGCCGTACGAGAAGTCTGTGTCGGGAGTTATCTAAATTAGTTAAATTTTCAATAAGCTGACGCGGGTGTTCGAGGATGTTCGAAAATGTAATGGAATTAGTTGAAATGCGAGAGGGAAAATTGTATAGCGATTAGGGCATAGGTTTTTAGGAATATTGTGCAAATGTAAATGTTTTATTATTATAATTGATTAATGATTAATGGTTATTATTATTTTGGCGAGCACTTTTATCGATGTTTTCAGTTTGTTTAGTTCCTAGGTCGTCCCAAAAGCCTGTACAGTCCTCTTGTTGTAATCTCAAGTTTATAATTTATTATTTTCGTATTACGTACTGCTATTATTACACATTATTATTATGATTATTATTGTTTTATCGTGTGCAGGTTTTTATGTCGTTTGCAAAACAACTAATTATGTAGTAATATTATTTTTAACTCTCGATTACCATCAGCGGATTGCGTAAAGACTTCTGAAACATCCATACACTATATACCATACGCCTCTAACAATAGAAACAGTAGGAGAGCTGAAGCTGATGCTGATGCTGATGCAAAACATACGTATAAACATGAATGAATCTAAGATTAAAGCCAAAAACAAACTTATACTATACAACATACACAAACACATACATATATATTATACGAGTGTATGTACACTCATAGTTGAAATTGCTTGATAATCGGTTACCACAAATCAACACGCCTAAACCTAAACATGTACTACTTATGTAGCTTACGCTGAACCAAACTCACAAACAAACAAACAAATTCTTTGCTATGGTAAATCCAACAAAACTTCTTATTAAAAGCACGTTTAACGGATTGCACTAGACCAGAAATGACCATCAGGCTGCTGTCAAATCCGTCTGGGCAACACATTAAACTGAAAGTATTTGAAACCAATTATACAAAGTAGCTATAAATCAATCAATATATATATTACTATATGTATACACCCTCTATATATTGTGTACGCTATTTGTACGCACTACAAACCACAAAACGTGACAAACTCAATCTAATTGGAAGGAAAAGCAGCACACAAAACCACAACAAGAACAACAACAAAAGAAGAAAACCCTTTAAATAAAAATCTATTAAACATTTTAACATTTTTTTTTTAAACAACAACAACCCACACAGGTTTTTCTCCTTTGTTCTCCTGGTCAGAATCTATAAATAAAGTATGTTATGTTCATATATATATGTACATATATTTATTTGATAAGATAGCTACCGGGATATATATGAGAGGGTAGTCCATCTATAAAATTTGGCTATTTGGAGCCTCAAAAACAAAGTGAATATTTTACACAAATCAATTATTCTTATCTCGTTTATTTCTATAAAACTAAACGAAATGGAGTTCAATTAATTCCCATTGTCTTTGAAGAGAAACGAAGGCTTTCTTGGGGAACCTATGATTTGAATACCCTTGCAAGTCGATTGTACCTGTGCGACTTTCACCCGATTTGGCCTACACCTTTCTCAGCTTTTGTTAATGTTTTTCCTCGATACTAGTGGGGGGCACGGCCCCTGCCACCCCACGTCTCACTAGCTCAATCAACAAACAAAGTGCCCTCGATGGAGGATAAAGAGTTTACGTGCAGAAACTATTTGGCGATCAGACATGGTTAGAGTTAGTAAAAATTATGATGATTAAAAAAAAAAAAAATTGTTATTAAGGTCAAAGAATTTGGAGGGGGATATTATTCGGTTTAATATCTGTTCAGGTTTCTAGAGTAGAGGTCCTCTTAGATCATCCTGTTGTGCAGGTCGACTGGGTGTATTCTGGCCAGCCTACGCCGGTGTCTTGTTCTTGCAAGAGGTCTCGCCAGTATATAACGGTGGTTTCTGAGCTTACACATATGGTTCTTCGCTTGATTGTTGATAACATCACCAAAAAGTGGTACGTTAAGGTCCTTGGCAATGTCCCGGCTACGGATATACCACTCAGCTCCGGAGATCCTACGCAGAAATTTACTCTGGAACGTCATGATCCAAGCAAGGTTAGTTTTGGCGGCAATCCCGTACAGCTGAATGCCGTACTTCCAGGCAGGTGCTAGTATGGCTTCGTATATCATAACTTTGTTTTTTAAACTGAGCTTGTTGCTTTGTTTAAGTATCCAGAACATTTTCTGGGCCTTACCCACCAACTTGCTTCTCACGCTACGGATGTGACTGTCGAAAGTCGAACGTGCATTCAGTGTAACTCCGAGGTATGTGTGATTCCTACGCTGCTCCACGAGTTTCCCAAGCAAGCAGACACCAGGGCTAGAGCCCATTCTATTGCACACTTATCAGGGTTTATGGAAATGTTCACAGTTTTCAAATAGCTTGAGGTATTGCTGTAGATTGTCTGTGGCATCATAGACACAGCTAGCCCCCGATAGTACTGCTGTGTCGTCAGCAAATGTTGCCACCTTGAGAGTACAGTGTCGGCCCAAGCACGCTGCCTTGCGGTACTCCTGCCTTGATGGTCTTGGGCGAAGAAACTATACCATCCTGGACTACACGGAAGGTCCTCTCCGTCAGAAAGCTTTTGATAACTTCATACAGCTGAGGGTTGAGCATCACTTTGATTTTAGCGAGTAGTCCCTCGTGCTACACTCGGTCGAAAGCCTGCGAAATATCCAGGTATGCAGCTACAGTGTACTGTTTTTTTTGGAAGCCGTCTAGTATATGTTCCACTACCCTGTGCAGTTGTTCGGGTGTGCCGTGCTGAAGCCTGAACCCAAATTGGTAGTTTGGCATGGCTGTTTTAACCAGCGGCGACTCTAGTACCCTTCGTAGGATGCAGCGCTCAAACATTTTGCCAAAAGTTGACAAGAGACTAATTGGTCTATGTTTGTTGAGGTCTTTCGGTGGCTTTCCTGGTTTTGGCAACATGATTATGTGGGCACATCTCCAGGCTTTGGGAAAGAATGCTAATCTTAGCGATGCGTTAAAGATTAGCAGCAGACACAGAATCGCTCTGTTTGGTAGCGCCTTTGCCACAGGGGCCTTCTTGGACTTGAGTTTCTTTATGTCTTCCGATATTTCTTGTAAAGTGATTGCCGCGACAGGGAGCTCCATCTGGTGGGTCTCATTCAGCCTCTCAGTGACCATCATTGCTGTTCTACTAGATGTCGTCCGAAATGGTGTGAATCTTTCTCCCACACTGTGCATTGCTGTTTTTGCCCATGAGCACGGAGAGTTCTTCTCCAAGCCTCAAAAATTTGTTGGACTAAGTGCTGTCCTATGGCAGCTCAACGTCCATCATCTCATAATCATGAAATAGAATCAATCTCTAATCTGAGCGCAGTTCTCGGATGTCGATGTTCTTACAGATGGCTGTCATGATTAAATAAAACCAATTACAATCGCTTATAAATGGAAAAAGTTGCGTTTATTTCGTCAAAAGACAAGAAAATTGCCCACAAAATAAATTGAAAATTAAACCACATTCATTTTAAAATCTTCCGCATATTAAAGAAATTGTTAAAGCTCAACAAAGAGTACTTAAAAGAGTACTAAATACAATTATGTAAGTACGAATAAAATCGTGTTAGCCAAAGATTTAAATATGACTGACTGACTTTTTGTCGTTGTCCGATATCTTGCTGATACCGGTGAGAGGGATAGCGAGTAGACGATTGAGCCGGGGGTTGGTTGGGGTAGCCAATATCTTACACAATTCGACCGTCACACACCAAAAAGTTATGTCAACTATAACGAATTAATTGGATTCGAAGTGTTCGAAGAACTATAAAAAAGGGTTTGAACCGCCACACTTCACCAAAAAAAATGGAAATATGATTTTGCTGGCTAAATATATATTTTTATCTGTGATGTTGAGCACTTTGTTCCCCTTCTCAAACGGAACCGAGAGTAAGTAAATAATATAAAAAAAATAGTATTAAATAAATGCCACTTCAATTACCAGCTTGTTCGAGCAAAGGAGGATCCTGTAACCCGAAAAAAAAATGTGCAGATATGGAAAAGTTTCCACAACTAACATTTGAGTCGCCCAATTGTTTGAACAACGAACTGTGCTGTATTTTTGTACAATAAATTCGACTAAAGGTGTCCCTCTATTGTATAAACTAGTTTTGGGTCAAAAAGTCGCAACCCTTACTCATTATTCGTATTTCGGGCTGGCAAGTTATTGAGCCAGTTAGCTGAAACTATTAACCAAAGCAGTTAATAGTCGGGTCCACATCTCCATCTGTATGTTTATTATCCAGGGTTGGGACAAATCAATTTGGGTACCTAAGACATCTGGCGAAACTGCACTGTTATGCCAGTGTATAGGCAATTATGGTGCATAAGCATATTTGCAATGCACTGTATCCAGCTTGTAATTAGATATAAACGAAAGACAGACCTCAGGGCAGTGGAGGAAAAAGAGAAAACACCAAAATGAAGCAAAAGACTTTGGCATCTGTGGTCTAAAATAACAAAGAAAGATACAACTGTGTGGGCTGGGTGCTTTATTTAATCAAACGAAATCTAACAAGCCTTCAATTTGGGAACATTTTAAGTGATGAAGAATTTTGTTTACATGTTAGGGGAGTCGCTTCTTCGCTAATGGGAAGTTACAAAGTGTCCGGTCCGAGAATTGAACTTCAGATGGAGCAGCATTATAATGTAAACTGTAATATAACATATGAATGTAAGTCACGCGGGTTGTGTGAAGTGTTAGGCGTGCAATGTTAATTTACTCTGAATGTGCAATTTAAAACGAAACACAACTGCATGTGGGGCGAGACAAGTGTCGCAAACGAATCTGATGAGGCGAAGATACTGGTGGACCACGCTGCGTGGTACAAGAAGCAACAAACCGATCGGAGGCGAAACAGTTCTGCTCGCTGTCATCCTTATCGTCTTCATCCATTCCACTTGGACTCATCGGGATCTTCTCTTTCTTGTCCGCGAACCGTCTGAGGCACTCGCCTGCTCTATGGTTAATTTTGAATTGTTTTTTTTTCCATTTTTTGTTTTGTCATTTTGTATACGTTTTCCGGTGTTTTGTTTGCCGTTTTTCCTTTTAACAGATCCTGGTCGTCGTCATCATTGTTGCCATTGAGTCGAAAGTGAACGCTTTTTGATTGGTATTTAAGTTTTTGTTTTGTCTAAACACAACAAGCAAATTCCGCGCAATGCTTCTGCTGCGGCTGCTGCGTGGGCTGGGGCAGGGATCCTGTTCCCGCTGATGGTAACAGATTCAGTTTTGAATAGGGACACAGCCGCAACGTAGGCTGCAGCAGCGATTGCTGATTTTGATTTGCCGCGGCCCGCTGGCCACGGATTCGTTAACTTTGGAGCTCCATGTCGATTTTGTGGTTGTACAGAGAGAACACGCTCGCACCCTTTGCTTGCAGTGCACCTGATCTGCAGTTGCCTTTGCCTTTGTCTTTGCCGCCTTAGCGCCCGCTACCGATACCGCTGCGCACAGGCCCCTTCATTTTTTGTTGGCCTTGAATTTGGAGTAGAAGCTCTGAATCTGTGCATAGCGCGCCGGTATGGAATCGAGTATACCGGTGTAGCTGAAATTCTGCTGCTGGCGATTCTTCTCATGCAGATTATCTCCCGACAAGTAAGTAACCACGTTCTTTTGCAGCTCGCTGACATGGGGATCGGCATGGTTGGCCACCAGATGGTTGCAGAACTGAGCGATCTGCAGGAAGACCGAAGCATCGCGATCTGTGGCAAGAATTACAACTCAATTAAAGCCCATGTCCACTCAGACATCTCGCCCATCACGGCACTCACCCATCTTCCGCGAAATCTTCAGCAAAGAGAGCGGCTGGCTTTCGTTGTCGCGCTGG